>NC_134354.1:409282202-409642487 GCF_048569485.1 Anomaloglossus baeobatrachus | reverse complement strand
TGTGTGTGTGGGGTGTGTGTGTGTGGGGTGTGTGTGTGGGGTATGTCCACTATGGAATCTGCACCGTCGCATTTACAATCACAAAATTTTGCACAGCCGACTCACTTGACTCAGGAACACCGAGAGAGGGAGACAGACAGACACGCACACAGAAAGGGAGACAGAGATACAGTTACTATCCCAGGCAACGCCAGGTACTACAGCTATAGGTTATAAAATAGTCTAGATGTTGATAAACTAACCTAAGGGGGAAGAGATCTAATGCAATGTCGTTGAGAGAACCAAATGCTCCGTTAGCCAGTCACTACTATATATTTTCTTCCCTGACGCCATATGTATAAAAAAAGAACTGTTCCTTTATGCCTTTGGTCTTGTGATCCATCACATACCATTTATTCTTTTTTATACATAGGATCGCATTTTTTTGATCTCATAATATCTAATGGTGATGACCATATACAATTGAACGCGTACCTTCTCGTTGTTCATATAGGTGGGTGTATGCTTGCTGTACTTACTTTATAAACCGTTATGCAATCTTCCAGCTAGTTAGGTCATTCATATGATGTAATGCTTTTCTCATACGTCTCCGTGCTTATTATGTGCAATACAAGATGATCTGTAAATCCACTGCATTAGCCAGTTTATGATGCATGTTGTGTAAGAATATTGTATTGTCAATGTCATACCATGTACTAATTTCATATTTTGTATTTTCAAATTTTTTTTGTGATCTTAGATAATTTTATCCTTGATAACGACCGAAGTGATACGGTTGAAACGTTGGATGAATTATCCTTATCCTTTGCACTAATAAATTGATTCAGCATTCAAAAGATAGATTTTTGTGTACTCACCGTAAAATCTCTTTCTCTGAGTCTTCATTGGGGGACACAGGACCATGGGTTATGCTGCTGTCACTAGGAGGCTGACACTAAGTAAACAGAAAAAGTTAGCTCCTCCCCAGCAGTATAACCCCTGAGCCAGAGGCGGACTCAATCAGTTTAGTGCACAAGCAGTAGGAGGAGAACCAAACAATCCTGAATAAGACAAGGAAAAAAAACTATAACCAAATAGACGTGCGACCAATGGCCTGGGAATATGGCCACTGAGGCAACAGACCGGTAAAATGTAACCCAAAAAATACAAGTAGGGTGGGTGCTGTGTCCCCCAATGAAGACTCAGAGAAAGAGATTTTACGGTGAGTACACAAAAATCTATCTTTCTCCATCGTTTCATTGGGGGACACAGGACCATGGGATGTCCAAAAGCAGTCCCTGGGTGGGAAGAGAACCATCACCGGAGATCGGTAGGAAACCGCTACCTCCAGTCGGGCTTGACCCAGACCTACAATTACCTACCTTGTTACAGGTGTGCTACTGCCGCCCGCAAAGATAACGGCAAGACTGGCCACTGCCAAAGCTTGGGTGTGACCTGATAGGAACTAGTAAAGGTCTGCCTACTAGAGCAGTAGGAGGCCCGGCAGACCTCGGTCCGTCCACGTCTGTAGTCCAATCATCCAAGAGACTCTCCTTGGACGGTAGAAAAAAACGGCGGAGGTCCGTTTTCCATGCGATAGGCTTCACCTATCACGGAAGGATCCCTATGGAAATCTTAGCCTTGGGCGCCAGCATGCGCCTCCTGGGACCGGATGAAAAGATGAACTGTCCTGAAAAGATGAACTGACTGTCGGAGTAGACCGAAAAGTGCGGTCCTGAGAGCACAACCTACTGAGGGCTCGTACCCGTTCTGGAACGAACTAGGCTCTTTTCAGGCTGAGAGAAGGTACTAGAACCGAACCCGAAACCCCAAACACCTTATCTGGAAGGAAAGGCGGGCTGCCTTGGACCGAAGGGAGGATAGTGGCCGGAGCACCCCCCTTGCCCTACTGGAGGACCTGGAAAAAAGGGGGGGAACAAAGGCAACAAGAGAGAGCTGTCCGCCCTGATGCCCCTTGAGACAAGGAGACGGCCATGAGGAGCCCACCTATCCAAACATGTGGGAGTAAGAAGCCCTCGGAAAAGCTCAAACCGAGAGCCGTGAGGTGAACCCATCGCTAGATTAAGGTCCCACGTTACTAGTGGACGGCGATGCCGCCGAGCCAGATGGACGCTTCTCTGCGTGAAACACCTTGGTCGTGGGACGAGAAGTGATAAGCCTCTGAACTGAAATGACCGTGTCGACACCAGGCCCCTAGAGGGACGCGCTAGAAAGCCGCATCCAGATCTGACTGTCAGCATGGCAGTAGTGCAGGAAAGGAGCGAGAGAGAGAGGAAAGAAGATGTGCTCTTTACACCCCGGAGGAACTCCACACGTGTGGTAATACATTCTCGAGGGAACCGGCTCCCCGGTCTCCAACATTGTCTGCATCCTTCTTGCCAACCGGCCTGTGCGAGCAAGAACCCGGGATCCGCTCTTAAGGTCGGGAAACTTAGGGCTTCTAAGTCCTGGTGGCAGAGAGAGCTCGACACGGAAGAACTGGACGGTCTGGAAAGCGCCACAGGGCCTCTGCGAGTGGATTGAGTGACTTCCATGAACTATGCTCGCCTGGGCCCCTCCATAGCCACCCTCTGCCTTGGTCCCTCTTGAGAAGCTCGAGATCATGGGAAACCGTAGGCAGATGCCCAAGAAAATGAATAAATGAACCGGCCTCACAGCCGGGCGAGGGCGTCGTCACCTAACGCAGAAAAGGGGGGCACCCTAGACGCGCCGTTGACTAGAAAGCTGGATCGGGGGCAAATAGGACCACGACTGGAGGTCTTCCTTCGTCGTAGATCTGGCTGGAGACTTCCCGGTTGAGGAGCCATTCTGCCTAGGCGAGGCCCCTCCTGCTGAGAAAAAACGGCCGTCCAAACGTCCACGGTAGGGATGTGAACTGCTGAGATTAGAGAGCGCGAGATCCGGCCCAGAGCAAGATCTTCTTGACCTCTTCCTTTTTCACGACACTTCCTGCGCCTCCCTGGTGGATGATGCACGCCACCGCTGTGGCATGGTCCGACTGGAACCTGACCGGAACAACCTCGCCCCAGTGAAGAAAACGTAAACAGTCTAACCGGATGGATCTGAACTCCTGGAATGCTGAAGGGGAGAACACACATAAGGGGTGTTCCTCGGGATCGTGCTGTGGAAAAGTGGACAAGCCCACCCTAGCAGAGGAGACTGGTAATGGCCGATGCTATTCTCCATAGGGGACGGAGAGGGGATCTTCCCAGGGACCGGACACGAAAGCTGGTCCACTAGTAAGGGAAAGGCGGATCCCCCGGGGCAGACGGAAGCTACTTATCTACGTTCTTCAGTGGGGACCTCTGGAAGGGCAAGGATGAACACCGGTAAGTGTACCACCGCTATCACCTCCCCCCGCCGCTGCGGACTCACCTACCGAACCCGACATGGTGCGGGGAAGGAAAACTACTCCAGCGTGAAGAGTAACTTCCCTATGGCGGTCTCGAAAAACATGCCTAAGGGGATGATCTACCGGGCCGGGATCTGAAAGGACTCCAACCGGTGGAGCAGCTGCCCTAGTAGCGAGAAATGACGAGAGATAGAGGCGCCCTGACGGTTGCGGCTTGAACGGACAGGAGCCGAGCAGTGAAGGCGACGATCCTGAGCGTCTGGGCCGATGCTGGGAAGAGATGTGCTCTTCCCTCACGTAGCCTAGGGAGAGATGTACACTTCCCTCACGTAGTCTAGGGGATCCACTGGACTAACCTATGTCCGAAGGGACGTTCACCTAAAGGTGGAAGGAAGGTCAGCGACTCTTTAGATGTCGCCTCCGCGATCCAGCTCCTGAGGCAGAGGCCTCGACGGGTGGTCATACTGCTGCTATAGGCTCAGGCCGTGAAGCTGGTAAAGTCCCCGGGCTATGATGAGAAGGTACTTACCGAAGATGTCAACCAGTTCTGATCGGCAGAGATGGAATGTAGTCCTCTGCGTAGGGAGTCCGCGGAGTCCCTGAGAGACGTCACCTTAGGGATGATAAGCCAAGAGGCAACCTGGCGGGGCGATCGCAGGGGTGTATGCCCCTTCTCTCCGGAGCCCCTTGGAGAATGAATAAAGAGAATAACAGACTTACCGCTGGTAACGTCCAGCCTGGCTGATGTCTGTGAAGGAGCAGTAGCTCTGCGAACTATTGGATGTCCACTGACAAACATCATGGGTCCTCTAGAAAAGTCTTAAAGGAGACCTGTGTGCTCAGAGAGGGTACGAGAACTATCCGTGGCCTTATGGTCTGACTCACCGTTACTTCCAGGCTAACAGTCATGCGCCGAACCTCGGCGCTTGCTCGGAATCCAGCAGAGGTGGTACGTCTGGGTCATCACCAGAGAGGTCGGAAGGCTTCTGGACGAGCGGGAGCTTTGGACCTGGGAATGAAGGAAAAACCAGGGGGAGGCGCCGAAGGCGAGACCTGGCGGGTACGCTTCGAGCAGCGGGTGAGGTCCCTGGTACGGGACTCACCTCCCCCGGTGCGTGCACGTAGAGAAGGACTGTCCGTACCTTTAAGGCTTGACTCACCATCCTTACCCGGCTATTAGCCATGCGCCAACATCCCGGTACTCCTGCTCGAAGTCCAGCAGAGGTGGAAACGCCTGGGCCATCCCCGAGAGGTCGAAAGGCTACCAGAGGAGAGGCAGTCTGGACCTGGGGAGTAAGGTGAACCCTGGGGGCGCAGAAGACGAGACCTGACGGGTCCGCCTTGGGCAGAGGAAAGTTCCCTAGTACGGGACCCAACTCACCGGGGGGAATGCGCCAGTCTTGCGGATGGTTACGGCAGAGCGACAGCCCGGGGACGCAGCGCCTGCGCACCCACCCGAGGGACGTCAGCACGGGGATGCGGGGTCTGAGAGAGGGCGCCAACCCGCCTGCCGGTGCGGGATACCGGTGCGTGCAGTGCCAGGGCCCGCGGAAGCTGGGAGCACTAATGTGACAACGTTCTGGGTAATTCACAACTGAGAGAACAGCCCTAAACCAACTGTACCTCTTATGCAAACCAAGAACCCGAATAAGAGCTCGTAAGAGTTAATATACATATATATATATATATATGTACATAGAAAAACCACTTCCGGATTTTCATTATTTAGAACTTATATTGCAGACTCAAACAATAACATTGAACACAAAGAAAAAAGGGGGGAGTCTTGAATGCAACCATGTATTCTTTGCAAATATCAAAAAGTATGTTTTTACTAAGAATAAAAAGAGCAATTTACAACCATCATAAAAAGGCACATGTAAGATCTCAAACAATGAGTCATGGTCCAAGAAAAGACAGGTTCACACATTATGCTGCAGAAAAAATTCCCATTGAATCAAACAAATCCCATAATTTTTAATTAAAGTCTCGACATGTATTGTGCTCGTAAGAGTTAATTATATATATATATATATATATATATATATATATATATATATATATATATATATATATATATATATATATATATATATATATATATATATATATATATATATATATATGTCTACATTTACCTATTGAAATAAACTAAGCCCCTGACAAAGGAAACAGAAACAACCACTACCGTTCAGAGAACGTGGCTATTGTTGGCTACTTTTCCCCTATATGAGGGTTGCTGTAGCCTCAGCAATCCGCAGACTAGGGGAACTGCTATAATCATTTTTTTTTTTTTTTTTTTTAAATGGATGCTGAGGAGGCTGGAGGTGGGGGGGGGGGGGGTGCCGAGGAGAGCGGGAAAAAACCTCCACCGCCCCCCCCTGTGATGCCTGGGGCTGGGAGGAGGGTGGAGACCGAGCGGCCGGCGGCCAATCGCGTTGCGGCAGGAGGCGGGCCTAGGACGCCGGGGACAAGGCCGAAGCCGGGGCCTAAATTTTGAAGGCTGCCGGAGCATGGGAGGTACCGGCCGGCTGACCTGCCAGCGAACGGTGGCTGCGGCGCAGCTGCGAAGACCTGATGACGGCAGTGCGTGCGCTCTGTCGCCCGATGCGGCCCGGGGCGTCCGGTGACCAGGCCCAGGCCGGAGCGTAAATAGAAACCGCCAGCGCAGGGTAATGTAGAAACCGGCGGTTCTACCTGTGGGGGCGGCGGCGCGGCAGCGACGTCCGTGTATTGGCCGTCTGTGCGGATTCCAGCGCTGGGAGAGGACGTGGCCGGGGCGCCCGGTGAGTAGGCCCGGACCGGGGCCTATATTTTGTAACCGCCTGGGGGAAGGTAGGAGGGGGTGTCCTACCTGGTCGGCGGCGTGGCCTCTGCCAGTGTGCAGGGGAGCTCTGCACCTGTGTTCCTGTGTTCCGCACACCGGAGGACTGGCTGCAGACTGCAGAAGAATGAGGCAGGCAGGCAGGCAGGCAGGCAGGGGAGGTGGACGCCGGTGGGGGCAGGGAGCCCCCTGTAGTGAAGCAGCGCTGCGGGCCCCATCATCATCCAGACGCGCTGCGAGGTCCAGTCCCTGCTGTATGCCCCTTGCACCCTTTGGGGTGATACCGCAGGGTGAATAGGAGGTGCCCAGGAAGGATTAGCCCCGCGTGCCAACCCGGGAGTGGTACCGTGGAATTGGACGGGGGAGAGGGCCCGACAACTCAAGCTTCTGCGACCCAGGGGAGTGGTACCCACACGGGCTGCGAGAGCTGAGGTAGAGAAAAGATACCTGCAGAAAGAGAGAATTCCAACAGATGAGAGCGACGAGCGCCGCCGAGAGAAAAATGAAAAAATATACGCAAAAAAAGTCGGCCCACATCAGCCTCCTACGACACTAAGCAAAAAACTGATTGAGTCCGCCTCTGGCTCAGGGGTTATACTGCTGGGGAGGAGCTAATTTTTTCTGTTTACTTAGTGTCAGCCTCCTAGTGACAGCAGCATAACCCATGGTCCTGTGTCCCCCAATGAAACGATGGAGAAAAACTTTTTTCATGTCATCAATCATTTCAGTGTGTCAGAACTATTTTTATTTTGATTGACTCCCGTTTTTTCTGGGCACCTAATTTACACACAGTGAGCCAGACATATTAGCTTTCTATCCGTTAGCCAGTCAGTCAAATCTGCAGGTCTCGCTAACAGATTAGGTGGCCATTGCCTCCAATTACTGGCCGTAATCAGCAAGCACATCCATTGTCGAGCATCTGCCAAGTTTGTTATTTTTTTTCTTTTTGAACCACTTCTAAGCCCAATCTTTCAAGAACGCACTGCAAAATCCAGATACAGAGTCTTTTGCATGTAACGTTCATTGCTCAAGCTTGAAAGACATTACTATAGGCATGTTAAAAAAGGAGTAATTTACAATAAACGTTTCCCGGTCATGAAGGTGACAAATTGAAATCTTACAAGGGTGTGATTAGGAGAATGACAATCATAATACATATTCTTCTTGGGACATCCCTTTGATATTAGCATACACTGTCATTACTGATTTATTAACAGAACACATGAAACAAAAAAGGAACTTACCAACTTTACCTTCTCAAATATGACAGGCTCGGATTTTATATCAGGCGCAGATTCAGATTTCTTCCACTTAGTTTCTCTTTCTTTCTGTTTGAAAAGGTAAAGACTCATCAGCACACATTACCCTCCAATACACATATAGAGACACACAACCAGTCTACTTTAAAAGACAACCTGTCACATGGTCAAAATATTGAACTAAATTGTAAAATTCCATCAACTCCCCAGGATTCTGCTGCTTTTTCCCCTGCTTTGCGCTTCTTTGAAGGGAGATTCATATATTTTGCTTTCAGAGAGCAGCATGTGAAATCTCTGCTGGGCATAAACAGAGCATGCACCTTCATCCCTTCCTCCCAGATACTTGTAATCATGTAGCTACAGTCTTGCAGTCGCTGCAGTGAAGAGATTGGCAGCGTCTTGGAGGGAGGGGTGAAAGTAAATTGTCCGGCAGAAGAATCTGACAAAATGCCTTTTTGGTTTGCAAGTAGAGATGTCACATGCTGCTCTCCAAAAGCAACAAATGTGAATATCTCTGCAATGGAGTCTTATAGTGCAAACCCGAAAAGTATGTCAGAATCCTTGGATCCAAGGTATTTCGCGTCATTTTTTGAGCAAATCACAGGTCCTGTTTAAGGCTTTGTGCGCACTAGAAATGTGAAGTTTCTCAAGAAACTTTCTTGAGAAACTTCTGGGAGTGGAAGCGTTCCGGACCTCCGAAAAAAATCCGCGGTAAATCCGCATTCAGATTTGCCGCAAATTTGCTGCGGATTTTGCAGGCTGTACTGCAGAAATCCGCAGGTACCTGCGGAAAAGAATTGACATGCTCATTTTCTCAAGAAATTTTCTCAAGAAAATCTTCTCAAGGAAATTTCTTGAGAAAAATCCGCAGTGTGCGCACAGCTATTTTTTTTTCACATAGGATTTGCTGGGAAATGTCTGCACAAAGATTGCAGACATTTCTCAAGAAATTTCCGCGGCAAATCCGCAAGTAAATCCGTGGGTAAAACGCACTAGTGCGCACAGGGCCTAACACTTACAGAGTAGTGCTTATCGGAAGAGTTACACAAATCAGTGGATATTTGAATAAGGTTTTGTAATGCAAACTATCGCTCAGAAAAGATTCATAAATGTCTTGTACTGACAGACCAATAAAGCAAACTAAAAGCAGCAATACAGATGATACTCACTCTGAATGCACTGATGTCTACACTGCGATCCATGTATTTCTTCTTTTCATATTTGTCTCTGATAAATGTTTCTACTGCTCTGTACAAGACAAGTGAAGGAAAAAAGCAAGTCTTATAACGCACAGGAGTCTCCACAGAGTAAGTTTTGGGGAAAAAAAACAAAGTAATATTCCGGAATCCTAAATACAAACTATACAGCTCACTACGACCCATGTTGGATGTTCATCGCATGGAATCAAAATATGTTTAAGGCATGTTCACGATTTCACAAGACAAATTTTTTCTTTGAATTTTCGGATTACTTCCATGGATGTGCAGTGTGTACTGGTGAAGATCTGTGTGCACAATAGGTTCCATTCAATGAGACTAATCTGCCCATGGCTACCTGCGGCAGTATACACTGAGAAAAATCTTCAAATCTAGGAGTGAAAAACGCAAAATTATATGCATGAGATTTAGATCAAAAACAATTTACACTCATGATATCGCATAGAATAGCCATAAAACTGCATGAAAAGTTCGCTCTATGTACACTCATATTCTGACCCAAATACATTTACATATAGGATCCTCGCAAACATTTGTCAAAGTGGTTCAAACACAACAAAAACAAAGATTGCTAAAAAAATGTTTTCATCCAATAAGCTCTTGTAAAATGTGTAGAATAAAAAAATATACAGTATGTCACAAAAGTGAGAGGGATACAATATAAAGTAGTCAGTGTACAGCTTGTATAACAGTGTAAATTTGGTGTCCCTCTAAATAACTCAACACACAATCATTAATGGCAAAACTGCTAGCAACAAAAGTGAGTACACCCCTCGGTGGCATGTGACTCAGTGTTATAAGTTCTCAGATGTGAATGGGGAGCAGGTGTGGTAAATGTGGTGTTATCGCTCACACACTTTCTCTCATACTGGTCACTGGAAGTTCATGGCACCTCATGGCAAAGAACTCTCAGCCATGCAGACCAAATTGATGCAGTGTACGGTGTATGGTCTGAGCAGTGACAGGCTGACCCCCACCCCACACCTGTAACTTCTGCAACACAATAGTTCATGACAACGATTAGTGTTCCGGGCGCTGCAGACTTACATTGTGTTCTCCCCGCTGAAAAACACTTGCGTTTCCGCAAGCATAAATTGACAGCAATCATACAGTTAGGTCCAGAAATATTTGGACAGTGACACAATTTTCGCGAGTTGGGCTCTGCATGCCACCACATTGGATTTGAAATGAAACCTCTACAACAGAATTCAAGTGCAGATTGTAACGTTTAATTTGAAGGTTTGAACAAAAATATCTGATAGAAATTGTAGGAATTGTACACATTTCTTTACAAACACTCCACATTTTAGGAGGTCAAAAGTAATTGGACAAATAAACCAAACCCAAACAAAATATTTTTATTTTCAATATTTTGTTGCGAATCCTTGGGAGGCAATCACAGCCTTAAGTCTGGAACCCATGGACATCACCAAACGCTGGGTTTCCTCCTTCTTAATGCTTTGCCAGGCCTTTACAGCCGCAGCCTTCAGGTCTTGCTTGTTTGTGGGTCTTTCCGTCTTAAGTCTGGATTTGAGCAAGTGAAATGCATGCTCAATTGGGTTAAGATTTGGTGATTGACTTGGCCATTGCAGAATGTTCCACTTTTTTGCACTCATGAACTCCTGGGTAGCTTTGGCTGTATGCTTGGGGTCATTGTCCATCTGTACTATGAAGCGACGTCCGATCAACTTTGCGGCATTTGGCTGAATCTGGGCTGAAAGTATATCCCTGTACACTTCAGAATTCATCTGGCTACTCTTGTCTGCTGTTATGTCATCAATAAACACAAGTGACCCAGTGCCATTGAAAGCCATGCATGCCCATGCCATCACGTTGCCTCCACCATGTTTTACAGAGGATGTGGTGTGCCTTGGATCATGTGCCGTTCCCTTTCTTCTCCAAACTTTCTTCTTCCCATCATTCTGGTACAGGTTGATCTTTGTCTCATCTGTCCATAGAATACTTTTCCAGAACTGAGCTGGCTTCATGAGGTGTTTTTCAGCAAATTTAACTCTGGCCTGTCTATTTTTGGAATTGATGAATGGTTTGCATCTAGATGTGAACCCTTTGTATTTACTTTCATGGAGTCTTCTCTTTACTGTTGACTTAGAGACAGATACACCTACTTCACTGAGAGTGTTCTGGACTTCAGTTGATGTTGTGAACGGGTTCTTCTTCACCAAAGACAGTATGCGGCGATCATCCACCACTGTTGTCATCAGTGGACGCCCAGGCCTTTTTGAGTTCCCAAGCTCACCAGTCAATTCCTTTTTTCTCAGAATGTACCCGACTGTTGATTTTGCTACTCCAAGCATGTCTGCTATCTCTCTGATGGATTTTTTCTTTTTTTTTCAGCCTCAGGATGTTCTGCTTCACCTCAATTGAGAGTTCCTTAGACCGCATGTTGTCTGGTCACAGCAACAGCTTCCAAACGCAAAACCACACACCTGTAATCAACCCCAGACCTTTTAACTACTTCATTGATTACAGGTTAACGAGGGAGACGTCTTCAGAGTTAATTGCAGCCCTTAGAGTCCCTTGTCCAATTACTTTTGGTCCCTTGAAAAAGAGGAGGCTATGCATTACAGAGCTATGATTCCTAAACCCTTTCTCCGATTTGGATGTGAAAACTCTCATATTGCAGCTGGGAGTGTGCACTTTCAGCCCATATTATATATATAATTGTATTTCTAAACATGTTTTTGTAAACAGCTAAAACAACAAAACTTGTGTCACTGTCCAAATATTTCTGGCCCTGACTGTATGTCTATTTTGAAAAGACAACCTCTGGCTATGACGTTGGTTCACGTGCACTTATCGTCTTTGGTCGACCATGGTGAGGCCTGTTCTGAGTGGAACTTGTCTTGGTCACCGTGCTGCAACTCAGTTTCTGTGTGTTGGCAATATTTTTATACCCTAGGCCATCTTTATGTTGAGCAACAATTCTTTCTTTTTTTTTTTTTTTTCTTTCAAATCCTCAGCGTTTTTTGCCATGAAGTGCCATGAACTTCCAGTGACCAGTATGAGAGAAAGTGTGTGAGCGATAACACCACATTTACCACACCTGCTTCCCAATCACACCATAGACCTTATAACACTGAGTCACATGACACTGAGGGGTGTACTCACTTTTATTGTCAACAGTAGACCAAGGACATGGGTTACTGGCACCATGTCAGGTGAGTTGATGTGACAAACTTATTTGGTACAGATGGTGTCAAGCGTGAGTGGTGGCAACCAGTTAAGGGGTACAAACTTAAAGGGAAGGAGTCGCGGATTTCTATAATCCAAACAATGATTACTTGTAAGATAACATGCAGTTATAATGTTATCTTGCTTTAAATAAAGATGTCTTTCAGTTTTTATAATGCTGGAAAGCTGGCAATGGGGGCTGCCATTTTACATTCCAAGTTTTAGCACGACAGTGCAGGCTCAATTTACAGCACCTCATGGACATAGGCGATCGTAGTCGGATTCCGACCCCTTTAGTTCTATTACAACTGAAATGGTAACACCTATGTGGGCTGCCCAATTCACAGCCGTGGGTGTGTTCAGCCGCCATTTTTCCATAGCCCACACTTTCACATGGGCTGCATTTTTCCCCTACAGCCAGGATCTGAAAGACCAAGCAGTACCATCGTAACAGATCCTAGAACAGTAACGTTACCGACAGCTGGAGCGGCGTACAGTAGTGGATTACCATCTCCAATGACACCCCCTCCCCCCCACCGCCGGCGTCCATGCAGCAGAGCTGTGTGTGTTTGTTTGTGTGCATGCACAGCATGTGAATACCAGCGCCCCGACCCCCTCTGCCGCTGCTACTGTCTCCACTGACACCCATCCGCTCCTCCTCTAATCCTGTCCTATGTGATATTGTCTGCTGACCCATGTATCTAATCCTATCCTGTGTGATACTGTCTGCTGAGTTGCTGTATCTAAACCTATTCTGTGTGATACTATCTGCTGAGCTGTGTACCTAATCCTCTCCTATGTGATACTGCCTGCTGAGCCGTGTATCTGATGCTCTCCTATGTAATACTGTCTGCTGAGCCATGTATCTAATCCTCTCCTGTGTGATACTGTCTACTGAGCTGTGTATCTAATCCTGTCCTGTGTAATACTGTCTGCTGAGCTGTGTATCTAATCCTGTCCTGTGTGATAGTGTCTGCTGAGCTGTGTATCTAATCCTGTCTTGTGTGATATTGTATGCTGAGTTGTGTATCTATTCCTCTCCTGTGTGATACTGTCTGCTGAGCCGTGTATCTAATCTTATGTGCGATACTCCTGCTGTGCTTGGTGACACTTTATACATTTCTGGTCACCAGCAAAATGGCTCCGCACTGTGATCCCAAATTTCATTCTCTGCTCCTCTGGAAGCACCCAGGTTGGGAGGGGGAGGTGACATCACACACAGGGGAGCAGACTCTGCCCACTTTACTGCAGCTGTAATCCAGGCTATTTCTACAGTGGGATTTCTGTAGGATTTCAGCAGCTGCTCCCCTTAGTGTTTAACAGTGGAAAATATCACTTTTTTTTTATATTTTGCTCAATTAAAAACAAATATTTAAACAAAACATTAAAACATTAATAATTTACATTTTTTCAGTTATTGAATTTTTTTTGAACGACACCTTCCCTTTAAGACAGTATGTCTTGTCTACAGTCAAGCATGGTGGTGAGAGTGTTATCTGCTACAGTTCATTGAGAGAACCATTAATGGCAATATATGCTGTGACAAACTGAAGCAGAGCATGATCACCTTTCATCAAAAACTGGGATGTAGGGCAGTATTCAACCACAATAATGACCCCAAACAAATCTCCAAGATGACCACTGGCTTGCTAAAGAAACTGAGGATAAAGATGCTGGACTGGCCAAACATGTCTCCAGACATAAACCTCATTGTGCCTCTGTGGGGCATCCTCAAACAGAAGGTGGAGGAGCGCAAAGTCTCCACCAGCACCATGAGGTCATCATTGAGGAGTGGAAGATTATTCCAGCTTTTCCTGTGACGCGCCAGTGAACTCCATTCCCAAGAGAGTGAAGGCAGACAAACAAAATATGACACTTTGGGCACAATTTGGCCATTTTCACTTTCGTTAGACAAACAAAAAAAAAAATCATATATACAAAAGGAAGAGATGGGCAATAAAAATATACCTCATAGCGGTTTATGCGTTTTAAGGCTACATGCCTTTTAATCATAACCTGATTGAGGCTATGATAAGGTATGTAGCCTTGAAATGCGTAAATCACATTGGGATATATTTTTATTGCCCATCTCTTTGTTTTGTATAGGTGATGTTTTTATACAATAAAGCCTATCCTTTTTTGAAGAGATGGATTTTTTTTTCTCTATTAGGCTATGTGCACACATTGCTTTTTTTTCAGCGCGGAAAAAAACGCACCCTCTGACAGAGGGGAGAATTGTAAACAATGCTTTTTGAGAAAAACGCATCGAAAACGCATGCGTTTTTCATGCGTATTTTTTAAAACTTGTCAGTGTTAATAAAGTTGGTTGAACACAGACCTTTGGAAAAAAAAAACCTGTGATGTCATTTCCTTCTCCACATTCTGTTTGGATAAATGGGAGGGCTTGGAATGGAAGGAGCACCATTTGAATTTTGGAAAAGTTGAAATAAACTTCGCGCACCATGTCACATTAGCAGGGCCCCTTGGGTACCTATACGTCAGAAAACCCCCACAAGTGACCCCATTTTGGAATCTGCACCCCTCAAGGATTTTATTCAGGAGTATATTAAGCATTTTGAATCCACAGCTACTTCCCCCAAAATGTTGCTGTAGCAACAATATTCTCACTTTTAGGCCCGTTTCACACGTCAGTGAAAAACACTGACGTTTTTCACTGGCGTGTAAAACACGCACATGTCCCTCCGTGTGCCGTGAATCACGGCACACGTGGGTTGTCTAAGTGCAATCCGGGCTCCGTTCTCCGTGGCCCGTGATTGCACTCAGTAATCAACTCACCTGTGCCCGCTCCCGCACTCCATGGTGCTGATCGCTCCCGCGGTGCAGCATCCGGCTGGCGCTGACCCCCGGCATCAGCTGCTTCCGGGTCGGCTGTGTCGCACATCATGAATATGCGCGACAATAATGAGCCGGCTCAGAAGCAGCAAGCTGCACGGGCTGCAGAGGACATCGCTGGAGCCGGGTGAGTAAAAATGATTTTTATTTTAAAAGCACGTTTTTTTCTGGCACGGACTGCGTGGTCCGTGGAACATCAGTGATGCCAGAAAAAAAATGGACATGTCTCCGTGCGGCAATCACGGACACGCGGGTACGCCGCACGGAGACACGTGCAGTGAAAAATCACTGACGTGTGAGCAGACCCATTCATTATAATGGGTCTGCGTATGTCAGTGATTCTGGTACGTTTAAAAAAAAAAAAAAAAAAAAAAAGCACAAACGTACCAGAATCACTGACGTGTGAAAGAGGCCTAAGGCTATGTGGCCATGATCCAGCGACACGGCGTCTAGTACACAGTGTCAGCCTTCCTGCAGCTGCCCGTGCCCACGATTTGGGTTCAGGCTGCTGTGGACTTTAGCTCTATTCTACCTGCAGAGAACACTCTCGTCTCCGCAGCATAAATTGACATGCTGAGGCTCGGGAAGCCACGCCACCGGTCAGTTTATGCTGCGGAGAAAAGAAGCACAGTGGGCATGGGATCTCCAAAAATCCTTCCACTGTGCTTGTACTGCACAACGCAGCATTATGGACGCAGGGAAAACACTCAGCGCCCATAACGCTGAAAACCCCGATTGTGGGCACACAGCCTAAAAAGCGTCAATGGATGAATGGATGTCAAATATATATAACGTCCCACCCCCGCCTGCATATTCTAAGCTGGCACCTTTAGTACCTTTCATGTGGCACTAAAGGGTCCTAGCTTAGTATTTATCCAAAAAAAAAAAATAAAAATGAAAAAAATGGGGTCCCCCCTATTTTTGATAGCCAGTCAGGGTAAAGCAGACAGCTGTAGCCTGCAAACCACAGCTGACAGCTTCATCTTGGCTGGTGATCAATTTAGAGGGCTCCCCAGGCTTTTTTTTTTATTTATAAATAAAGAATTAAAAAAAAAAAAAAAAATAACGTGGGGTCCCCCCAAATTATATCACCAGCCAAGGTGAAGCTGACAGCTGGGGTCTGGTATTCTCAGGGTGGGAAGAGCCATGGTTATTGGACTCTTCCCAGCCTAAAAATAGCAGGCCGCAGCCGCCCCAGAAGTGGCGCATCCATTAGATGCGCCAATCCTGGCGTTTCGCCCCAACTCATGCCGCACCCTGGTGCGTTGGCAAACGGGGTAATAAATGGGGTTGATACCAGATGTGTAATGTCACCTGGCATCAAGCCCAGCAATTAGTGATGTCACGGCGTCTATCAGATACCAGACATAACTAATTGACAGTAAACAAAAGCAAAAAAAAAAGACAAAAATTTTTATTAGAAAAAACACTCCCCAAATCATTCCCTTGTTCTCCAATTTAATCAAAAACTTTGAAAAAAATGGGTCCGCAGAAATCCATTTGGACGTCCCACGTCACCTCTGGACCTTCTAGAATATGGGGGCACGTTCAGGGAACGTATCCCCCCATTTTCTAGGAGGGCAGACCCTCCATTTAAGGAGAGTGGGTGCCAAAAATCTGCACCCACTCTCCCCGGGTCACAGCTGCAGAGTGCAAGCAGCCAGCACAGCTCTCTGAACACAGTGCTGGCTGTCAGCTGCTCTGCTCATGTGACCGGCCAGCGTGCACTGTGAAGGAGGAGGGGGCCGCAGGGGATCAGCGCTGCGACCGGACAGGTAAGTGGGAATACCGGGGGGAATAGGGGGTGACCTGGCAGGGCCTGGGGAGCAGTTTTCTGTCGCATGTGTTATTGCGCGCGGCCATGTTGGATTTTCGGGAGGAGGGGGTCGGGGCGGGCACTTTGGCGACACTGGGCGCTTTCCAGGACTTTGCCAGGAAGTGAGGTCAACAGGAAACCTCTTGACCTCACTTCCAGGTAAATGCCTGCGTTCTGTATGCCGACAAAGCCTGCGGACCGCAACAAAAAAGCAGCTCACTGCGGTGTAGCTGCGTTCTGACCCACATCATTGATTTAATGGGGGAGAGAACGCAGCCAAACCGCACAAAAGAAGTGACATGCTGCTTTTCTTTCCACACCGATTTTTGGCATCCAAAACGCTGTGTTTAGAAACGCAACGTGTGCACTGATTTTTCGGCTTTCTCATACACTTTGCTGGGAAAGCTGAACGCATGCAATTTGCCACTGAAACGCTGCGGTTCTAAAAGCAGCGTTTCCGCGGTAAAAAAACGCAACGTGTGCACACAGCCTTACTGGAACTTTTTATCCATTACCCTCGAGGGACAGGTGAGCTGGACTTTTTTTCTTTGCATTTCACTTGTTGCCAGCGGTTGACACTAATGTCACTAATGTCTCTATGTTGAGTTATTTAGACAGCACACTAAATTTACACTGTTATACAAGCTGTACACTTTACGTTGTATCAAAGTGTCATATCGTCATTGTTGTCTCATGAAAATATATAATAAAATATGTACAAATATGTGAGGGGTGTATTCACTTTTGTGATGTGCAGTATGTTTTCCCTTTAAGCGGTTCAGGCTGAAAGGATACTGGTCGGTCTGTGGCCGGATAAAACTATCTGGTAAGAATGCTTCGTACAGTCGTCTTGCTTTTCCATTTCCCATTTCTTCCATACACTGGAGAAAAAACAAAAATAACTTAGCATGTGTACATGTACATTATTCACAAGACCCACATGGTTTCTTTTTACCTGTATCTGTTCTTGAGTCCACTGATCCAGATTGACAGATTTCACTCGTGAGATGTGTACTCCAAGATTCCTGTGAACACCCGCACAGCGGATGCACATGAAGACCCCAATATTCCAAGACGCCCATCTTGGTCCTGCAGGGGACACACAATAATGAGACCTTGTTGCACATTTCATGCACCTGTTGCTGCTAGTTGGGAGGAAATATAAAGTTCTCCCCTCACTTGACCTGTTCCCTATTTGTCCCCTTGTACATTGTGCTACATATAGGAAATGAGACATCTTGTGAGTCCGGCATCGATTCTGGCTACGGAAACAAGAGGAAAAGGAATGGAAACGAAAGTATGCACTTCAGCAGAAGCGATATGCAGTCGTATCACATTTCTCTGTCCTGGAACTGCAAGTCAGGAAACCGTGTATATTCCTGAGCCATATCCTGCATGTCCATCATCCGGACACTAATCTTACCATTGTAGATACATCAGGGTCATAACTAGGGAAAGGTAGATCACCGTGCATGATTCTGTATCTCACATGACTTCCCAATACTTTTATCACCACATCGCAACAATAGAATAGTCAATATATTGGGCAAGCAGAAGAATAAAAGAGGGGTCATGCCTACACAACTCTGCCGATCACAGCATATGGACCTCATCTAAGAGCCAGGGAAGGGGAGACATTAACCAGGCTGTTCATACAATACTATGGCCGAGAGCTGTTAGATTTAAGGGAATCGTGTCATGAGGCCATATGACCTAATAAAGAACATCAGTGGATTGGTGGGTCTACCAGGAAGGGTGCCCATGGCGATCAGTTGATTGCCATGCGGGCCCAATCGGAAAGGTGTGGTCTCATAAGACAAGAGGGTGGGGGCTTGTGCGATGAGACCACTACTCAATACTCACACAGGCTTATTTCTCACCATAAATATCAGTCGACCACTTTAATGGCCTGTTTACATGGTTCAACAAATTCTATGGGAAAAGAATGATTATTACTAGTTTTGTCCCTAAAAAGAATACATCTTTGTAGCACATCCCATCTATATTAGTGATATGCCGCTGACGATGATGATGTAACGGGCCACATAAACGTTGTTTGCACTCAGCTGGTGAACAAATGTTTGACTTGCTTTTTCAGATGATTGCTGGCACGTTTACATGGGTTAAGGATCGAAAACGCTGATTATTAACAAGTATAAATGGGACTTCAAGGGAACCTGTCAGGTGCAATATGCACCCACAACCACGAGCAGTCCTGGGTGTATATTGCTAGTCCCTGCCTACCAGTCCCTATATGCTTAGAAAAGTATTTCTAGACCTTATGATATGCTAATGAGCTCGGGGACTAGTCCCCTAGGCGTTAGTTCCCCTGGCTAGTCACCCCTCATTAGCATGTTAGTACATCCCTGTGGGCGTGCTAGCATGCTAATGAATACACAGTGTCAGAGGAGATCTCATTCACCTCTCCGCTGCCATCGCTTCCTACGCTTGATTTCAGCTCAGTGCACATCACCCCGGAGTTTCGGTCATGCGCACTACTTCAGAATGAAGCCAGATCTCGTACACCCGGCTTCATAGTGCACATGACCGAAACTCCGGGGTCATGAAAACTGAGCCGAAATCCAACATCGGGTGACGATGGCAGCGGAGAGGGGAGTGAGATCTCCTCTGATTCTGCACATTTATTAGCATGTTAGCACGCCCACAAGGATATACTAACATGCTAATGGAGCAGACTGGCCAGGGGAACTAACGCCCAGGGGACTAGTCCCCACGCTCATTAGCATACGATAAAAGATCTTTAGAAATACTTTTTCTAAAGATCTCTTTATAATGCTAGTGTATACAGGGACAGTTAGGCAGGGATTAGCCATATGCACCCAGAACTTGTGGTGCTTTTGGGTGCATACTGCACCTGACAGGTTCCCTTTAAGGAAGTTGTTCAACAAACAAAGTACATTTTAATTAATAGATATGATAATCTTATAAATGAGTCCTTGTGTAATGGCTGCCTGAGACCGTACAGGAACATGGGCGGATAATACCACATCTCATGGGCAGAGGAGTAAGCAAAGGCGAAGATATAGATATGATCGTATGGGATTGCAGCTGATTCTTCCTGTGGGGTAAAACAAGTTTTTAAACAGGCAGGGAAAGGATTTTTAGCACAATAAAAATCATACCAGTCTTGTAGCAATCCGATGTGCCAGTGCTGAGAAATCAACCAAAGTCACATGCACATTGGCCTGGAAGTGTGGATTGAAAGCTCCATTTCTAAGCACTGGCACATCGGGTTCTACAGAATAGATATCGTTTCTACTGTTGTACTATACAGCCATACCACAGGCTTCAGCTGTAAGGCTATGTGCCCACGTAGCGTATTTTCATGCAGTTACGCTGCGTTCTGCACTGCAGCGCAACTGCATGCGTCCTGCGTCCCCAGCACAATCTATGAAGATTGTGCCTAATCCATGCCCACGTGGCGTATTAGAACGCAGAGCTTCGGCTGCTGACAAAGCGCTGCGTACTAAAAAGCAACATGTCACTTCTTTCATGCGCTTGAGGTGCAGGTCCTGCTCTGTCTTTGGGAGAGGCTGCATCCAGAGCGCATGAAAATCGGCTTTTCAGTACACACTTTTCTGCAGTGATTTGAAGCGCATGTGTGCTGTTCAAATCGCTGCAGAAATTTCTACAGGGACAGAACGCAACGTGAGCACATAGCCTAAAATTGTTCTCATAGATACCCTTTAAAACTGAACTTGAAGATAATGGAACAGCAAAGAGAAAGTCAATTCAACACCTTCCTGTATTTCAACATTTTCCTGTATTTCAGCCACAGAAGAGGCAGGATTGTGCAACATCCGTGCATCATATTTCTTTTAAAATAATCAGAAATTACGTAACTACTAAACACTAGCGAGTAAGCTAGATGTAAAGGTGGAAGTGGAACCAGCCATAACTAAGGCTACTTTAACACTTGCGTTAGACGGCTTCCGTAGCATTGCGTTGTGTGACGGATGCAACAGATGCGTTGCATGTAGTGGCACAACGGGTGCAATGGATCGTACAAAACAACGCGATCTTTTTTTTTTTCTTCTTCTTTCGTTGCAGACTATTGTGAACGATCAGCTGATCGCTCACAGCAGCCAGTCGCCAGGTGATCAGCTGATCGTTCGGCCGCCGAGAATGTGTGAGGGGGGCGGGGGGCGCCGAGCGGGACCATGGCGTTGAGGACGTCAGTGCAGCAAGGAATGCAAGGCTGGGGATAGGTGAGTGAGTGTGTGCATGCGTACATGTGGAGTGGAATGCGGGAGGCAGTGAAGCCGAGCGGGAAAGTGTCAGGCTCCCTGCACACGTAGCCAGGGTAAATATCGGGTAACTAGGCAAAGCACTTTGCTTGGTTACCCGATATTTACCTCGGTTACCAGCGTACACCGCTTAGCGCTGGCTCCTTGCACCCGTAACCAGGGTAAATAACGGGTAACTAGACAAAGCGCATTGCTTAGTAACCCGATGTTTACCCTGGTTACGTGTGCAGGGAGCCAGAGAGCATGCGCAGCGAAATCCTACGGATTGCACTGCTCAAAAAACGTTACATGCAGCGCTCTCTCTGCCCGACGCAGCGTCAAAATAACGCTGCGTCGTGCAACGAATGCAACCCAAGACCATTTGTTGCTATCTGTAGCTAATAGAAGTCTATGAGGAATAAAACGGTTTCCTGCAACGGTTACCGTAATTCCTCAAGGCTGCGGATAGCAACGGAATCCGTCAAACACAAGTGTGAAAGTAGCGTAAAACATGATGGTGTATATGTTGGGCTGGCCCAATCCACGGCGCCAGGCAGGCAATATGCCTTGACATCTCCCACTGCTGCTTAACGTTTTTAGTCTGGGGCTGTTTTTTTTTTTTTTTACATACGTGAAAAATCGTGAATGTCTGAATAAAGCATAAGGAGTAAAATAGCTCCACATAGACAGTGCCAAGAATTATAGACCTCGCAATGCTTCCATAGGAATTCAAAAAGACAAAATAACCTCCTAGAGAGAAACTATTGCCACGTACTGCATGTAACTATCCCAAAAGTCAATATTGGCCATATAAAAGACATAGCCACATGACTAGGGATAAGAAGCCAAACCAGAAGCTCCATTTGCAGACATGTTATTTGGGGGTTTGGCCCTTCATTGGTGCAAAGCAGAACTAATTTGGCCAAGGGCGTATAACGGGTAATTCCGCTTTGTGGTTTACTTTTTTTGGTTGTTTTGTATCTAAGAGATCTTATTGATGGTTGAGCTAAATAAAGTCCTAGAATATACAGTATTTTGCCCATCAACAATCATGATCACTCCACGCTTCCTGTGCAACCACAGATCTCCCATCCCGGATATAGTATACAAAAAACGAATAAATGAAAAGCTACCAATGATCAGAAAACAAAACAAAAAGCTTGGAAAAGTATACAGTCAGTGAAATAGTTAACACAATGTAGCTTGGCTCCGGAGCTGGCTGCCTGCAGCAGTGATGCACAAGTTGTGTATGGTGTCAACACACAGCGCCAGATACTGCAGAGTCAGAGCTGACTACATCCCGATAAACACTAAGGTTTTCTGAAGGACACTGCATGAGCAAGGATTTCTCTTCCTATCCACAGGCAATGAATCACCGGATGTATCATTTTCCAGCAAACATGCTCCCCGTGGGATAATGATGGAAAACCACGCTCCGATCTTGTCCTGTACAGATCGGGACTGCTAGAACCACTTTCCCTAGGAAAATATAGATTTTATGCCATTCTGTATGTATGGAGTGTGTAGAAATAACATATAGGACAGGTAATAATGGGAGACATTAGGTGCAATTACATAAATAAACCATCACAAGAAGAAATTATAGCTTGGGACACCACCTTCCTCATCGCCACTGGAGTCCACCGGCCTGATGGGTGACACTGTAGTGTTCCTACAGAAGACTCACACCTGGCAATGTCACCAGCCCACTGCTAAGGAACATGTGCATTAGGGCAAGGCATACATATATATTAGGGTTCCTACAGGAAAACACACACCTGGCAATGTCACCAGCCCACTGCTAGATACATGTGCATTAGGGCAAGGAGGTATATTAGGATACCCTACAGGAAGACACACACCTGGCAATGTCACCAGCCCACTGCTAGAAACATGTGCATTAGGGCAAGGAGGTATATTAGGATACCCTACAGGAAGACTCACACCTGGCAATGTCACCAGCCCACTGCTAGAAACATGTGCATTAGGACAAGGAGGTATATTAGGATACCCTACAGGAAGACTCACACCTGGCAATGTCACCAGCCCACTGCTAGAAACATGTGCATTAGGGCAAGGAGGTATATTAGGATACCCTACAGGAAGACTCACACCTGGCAATGTCACCAGCCCACTGCTAGAAACATGTGCATTAGGACAAGGAGGTATATTAGGATACCCTACAGGAAGACTCACACCTGGCAATGTCACCAGCCCACTGCTAGAAACATGTGCATTAGGGCAAGGAGGTATATTAGGATACCCTACAGGAAGACACACACCTGGCAATGTCACCAGCCCACTGCTAGAAACATGTGCATTAGGACAAGGAGGTATATTAGGATACCCTACAGGAAGACTCACACCTGGCAATGTCACCAGCCCACTGCTAGAAACATGTGCATTAGGGCAAGGAGGTATATTAGGATACCCTACAGGAAGACACACACCTGGCAATGTCACCAGCCCACTGCTAGAAACATGTGCATTAGGACAAGGAGGTATATTAGGATACCCTACAGGAAGACTCACACCTGGCAATGTCACCAGCCCACTGCTAGAAACATGTGCATTAGGGCAAGGAGGTATATTAGGATACCCTACAGGAAGACTCACACCTGGCAATGTCACCAGCCCACTGCTAAGGAACATGTGCATTAGGGCAAGGAGGTATATTAGGATTCCTACAGGAAGACACACACCTGGCAATGTCACCAGCCCACTGCTAGAAACATGTGCATTAGGGCAAGGAGGTATATTAGGGTTCCTACAGGAAAACACACACCTGGCAATGTCACCAGCCCACTGCTAGAAACATGTGCATTAGGGCAAGGTATATATATTAGGGTTCTTACAGGAAGACACACACCTGGCAATGTCACCAGCCCACTGCTAGAAACATGTGCATTAGGACAAGGAGGTATATTAGGATACCCTACAGGAAGACTCACACCTGGCAATGTCACCAGCCCACTGCTAAGGAACATGTGCATTAGGGCAAGGAGGTATATTAGGATTCCTACAGGAAGACACACACCTGGCAATGTCACCAGCCCACTGCTAGAAACATGTGCATTAGGGCAAGGAGGTATATTAGGGTTCCTACAGGAAAACACACACCTGGCAATGTCACCAGCCCACTGCTAGAAACATGTGCATTAGGGCAAGGTATATATATTAGGGTTCTTACAGGAAGACTCACACCTTGCAATGTCACCAGCCCACTGCTAAGAAACATGTGCATTAGGGCAAGGTATACATATATATTAGGGTTCCTACAGGAACACTCACCTGGCAATGTCACCAGCCCACTTCTAGGACACGTGTATTAAAGGAAGCAGGCATGTCACAGCAAGAGACAAACGTTCAAAAAACAACCCAAACTCTGCAGTACTCTGTGCGCACGGACTACCAGGTCCCAAGATGAGGCCAACTCCATGTGTACAACTCCCGAATGCCGCAGTCCGACCATTTTCACATAAATACACCTGCCAGCATGCTCTGACAGCCTGCGAGTTGTAGTGCACCAGAGACCACTGTTGTAGTAATTACCGTTAGGAGTGTTCTACTTGATCCGTTTGCTCAAAGTTATGAATCAATGAAGCAATATTTGGGAAAAAAAATTAACATGCCCGATTATGGAAACCTAGAAGACAGGATGTGCGGCTGTATTTCTGCTCAGCATGACACTAGGAGATGATGGACTATATGGAAGGAGTTACCTAGTAGGTGTACAGAAACCCTAAAACTGCGTAATTAGAAACTTACATAAAAGCCAATGCCAAGACCATCACTGGATCCTCCTTAGAGCCACCCCTTCCGGTGAGCTGCCATTGCCACCAAAACATGACCAGTGGACGGAAACCTAGGAGGGAGTTGGTCCCCAAGTGGCTGGCACTTTGGAGTAGTTTGGAGTGGTTTTAGCCACATTTTTGGTGAATAAAAGTTATTTTGATGTTCTTCACATTGGCAAAAGATAAGCCGTTTTCTCCAAATGACATGGACCATAGCCATGAATGGGCACCAACATAGACTCACTGGCACAGTATAGAACACATCATGGCACAATAACCAGAGTAATGTGACCCATGTATCCATGTATGAATGGTGCCACCGTCTTAAGACAGCTCCAACAACTTTCTCCTTGTCAGCAGCATTGGTGGGCGCAGACTAGAGAAGTCTGAAATTAAGTATGTAATGCCAGTCATCAAGTGGCCCCATGAATGGAGATTGGGCAGGTGAAAGCAGATCCAGCGTTCAGAAGCCAATCTGAGCCCTCTGCCCTGATGGAAATGTTATATCAGACTGGGCTTCAGGCACCAGCAGCTAATCTCTGGGCAACCTGGTATGTAGAATAGAAAGGCAGCTAAAGAGCAAACCGCCCAAATACATAACTATCCCTCATCCCTCACCCCCAGAAAGAAATGGACAGAGCCCCGCCACTGCCTACGGGGGGGGGGGGGGGGACAGAGCCCCGCCACAGCCTACTGGGGGGGGGGGGGGGACAGAGCCCCGCCACAGAATACTGGGGGGGGGGGGGGACAGAGCCCAGCCACAGCCTACTGGGGGGGGGGGGGGGACAGAGCCCCGCCACAGCCTACTGGGGGGGGGGACAGAGCCCCGCCACAGCCTACTGGGGGGGGGGGGGGACAGAGCCCCGCCACAGCCTACTGGGGGGGGGGGGGACAGAGCCCCGTCACAGCCTACTGGGGGGGGGGGGGGGACAGAGCCCCGCCACAGCCTACTGGGGGGGGGGGGGACAGAGCCCCGCCACAGCCTACTGGGGGGGGGGGGGGGGGACAGAGCCCCGCCACAGCCTACTGGGGGGGGGGGGGGGGGGGACAGAGCCCCGCCACAGCCTACTGGGGGGGGGGGGGACAGAGCCCCGCCACAGCCTACTGGGGGGGGGGGACAGAGCCCAGCCACAGCCTACTGGGGTGGGGGGGGGCAGAGCCCCGCCACAGCCTACTGGGGTGGGGGGGGGCAGAGCCCCGCCACAGCCTACTGGGGGGGGGGGGGACAGAGCCCCGCCACAGCCTACTGGGGGGGGGGGGGGGGACAGAGCCCCGCCACAGCCTACGGGGGGGGCAGAGCCCCGCCACAGCCTATTGGGGGGGGGGGGACAGAGCCCCGCCACAGCCTACTGGGGGGGGGGGGGGGGGAGACAGAGCCCCGCCACAGCCTACTGGGGGGGGGGGGGGGGGGACAGAGCCCCGCCACAGCCTACTGGGGGGGGGGACAGAGCCCCGCCACAGCCTACTGGGGGGGGGGGGGGGGGGGGACAGAGCCCCGCCACAGCCTACTGGGGGGGGGGGACAGAGCCCCGCCACAGCCTACTGGAAGGGGGGGGGGGCAGAGCCCCGCCACAGCCTACTGGAAGGGGGGGGGGGGACAGAGCCCCGCCACAGCCTACTGGGGGGGGGGGGACAGAGCCCCGCCACAGCCTACTGGGGGGGGGGGGACAGAGCCCCGCCACAGCCTACTGGGGGGGGGGGGGGGACAGAGCCCCGCCACAGCCTACTGGGGGGGAGGGGGGGACAGAGCCCCGCCACAGCCTACTGGGGGGAGGGGGGGACAGAGCCCCGCCACAGCCTACTGGAGGGGAGGGGGGGACAGAGCCCCGCCACAGCCTACTGGAGGGGAGGGGGGGACAGAGCCCCGCCACAGCCTACTGGGGGGGGGGGGGGACAGAGCCCCGCCACAGCCTACTTGGGGGGGGGGGGGGACAGAGCCCCGCCACAGCCTACTTGGGGGGGGGGGGACAGAGCCCCGCCACAGCCTACTTGGGGGGGGGGGGGACAGAGCCCCGCCACAGCCTACTGGGGGGGGGGGGGACAGAGCCCCGCCACAGCCTACGGGGGGGGGGGGGGACAGAGCCCCGCCACAGCCTACTGGGGGGGGGACAGAGCCCCGCCACAGCCTACTGGGGGGGGGACAGAGCCCCGCCACAGCCTACTGGGGGGGGACAGAGCCCCGCCACAGCCTACTGGGGGGGGACAGAGCCCCGCCACAGCCTACTGGGGGGGGACAGAGCCCCGCCACAGCCTACTGGGGGGGGACAGAGCCCCGCCACAGCCTACTGGGGGGGGACAGAGCCCCGCCACAGCCTACTTGGGGGGGGGGGGACAGAGCCCGCCACAGCCTACTGGGGGGGGGGGACAGAGCCCCGCCACAGCCTACTGGGGGGGGGACAGAGCCCCGCCACAGCCTACTGGGGGGGGGACAGAGCCCCGCCACAGCCTACTGGGGGGGGGGGGGCAGAGCCCCGCCACAGCCTACTGGGGGGGGGGGGGCAGAGCCCCGCCACAGCCTACTGGGGGGGGGGGGGGACAGAGCCCCGCCACAGCCTACTGGGGGGGGGGGACAGAGCCCCGCCACAGCCTACTGGAGGAGGGACAGAGCCCCGCAACAACCTATTTGGGCACAGCCTGGCACACAGTACCACAGGAGTGCAAGTATTCGCATGTGACTTGTACGTCAGTCCGGTACCTTTAGCCTGGCAGTCCGCGCAGAATTTGTTCTCTTCCCTCAGCAGTAGCTCAGAAAGCACGGCCTGATACCGCTCCACATCCCGGACAGACTTCCCGGTCATCTTCCCGGGAGACAGTAAGATGGCTTCCCCGTGCTGCGGCTCTCAGTTCCTGTTTCCGGGTCGCCTTCTCCGGTCCGCACGTCAGTGGTGACGTCACGTAACCTCGCCCCCTTCTTCTAAACACTCTGTGCGGTGTCAGGGGCTCAGCCAATCACAGCGCGGGATCTTGCCACCCACAAGGGAAAAAATTCTGAATGGAAATTGACGTCACTTAGCAACTTGAATGCCTGGTTACAGGGAGGCCTGGGATGGATGCTGCGTATGGCGCCTCATTGATAGTAGCGCCTCACTGATAGTGGCACCGTGCTGGCTGTCGCCCGGCCAGTCACTGCTCTGGTTTTCTGGAGTTTACCTCACTGCTGAGTCTGGGTCCTTATGCACACTGACACTGCAGAGTATGGGGCATTATGCACACTGACACTGCTGAGTATGGGGCATTATGCACACTGACACTGCAGAGTATGGGGCATTATGCACACTGACACTGCAGAGTATGGGGCATTATTCACACTGACACTGCTGAGTATGGGGCATTATGCACACTGACACTGCTGAGTATGGGTCATTATGCATTCTGACACTGCAGAGTATGGGGCATTATGCACACTGACACTGCAGAGTATGGGGCATTATGCACACTGACACTGCAGAGTATGGGGCATTATTCACACTGACACTGCTCAGTATGGGTCATTATGCACACTGACACTGCAGAGTATGGGGCATTATGCACACTGACACTGCAGAGTATGGGGCATTATTCACACTGACACTGCTGAGTATGGGACATTATGCACACTGACACTGCAGAGTATGAGTCATTATGCACACTGACACTGCTGAGTATGGGTCATTATGTACACTGACACTGCTGAGTATGGGGCATTATGCACACTGACACTGCTGTGTATGGGGCATTATGCACACTGACACTGCTGAGTATGGGGCATTATGGACACTGACACTGCAGAGTATGGGGCATTATGCACACTGACACTGCAGAGTATGGGGCATTATGCACACTGGCACTGCTGAGTATGGATCATTATGCACACTGACACTGCAGAGTATGGGGCATTAGGCACACTGACACTGCTGAGTATGGGGCATTATGCACACTGACACTGCTGAGTATGGGTCATTATGTACACTGACACTGCTGAGTATGGGGCATTATGCACTCTGACACTGCTGAGTATGGGGCATTATGCACACTGACACTGCTGAGTATGGGGCATTATGCACACTGACACTGCTGAGTATGGGTCACTATGCATGTGGCGCCCTGGACAAGCCAGGGGCCACAGAGAACAACACCCACACACCCCACACTCCCGGTCAGGCACACCGAAGTCAGACACAAACCCTTGTTGCCTTCCTCCAGGGGCTGGTGTCCACACCAGGGGTTGGGCCAGGCAGTTGGCCCCGCCCACCGAGGAGTTCACAGTCCTGGAGGCGGGAAAAGCAGACAGATTAGTTTTGGAGGTGAAAGTGGAAGGAAGGAAAGTGGTAGTGGAGCAACTGACTGAGAGCGTCCGGGTGTGTGGCCCGGGCGGATCAGCAAGGTTGGCAGACGGTGGTGACCGTCTGCAGGAGTGGCCTATCGGAAGTCTACCGTAAGGACCGTGGACGGGCGTTGGCCCGGCGGTACCGGACCGGTACACAAAGAGAAGTCAGCACCATCTGGCAAGGGCTTACGGACCCCGGCAAGGCTAGGAGTCGCCGTGAATTTGCCGAATTCGTTAGTGAAGGGAACCTCCGGGGTTTCCCAGCAGCCAAGTCCCGACAGAAGGCAACAGTCCAACCAAGAGAAGGAGACACCGCCACCGCCAAGGCAACCGTTTCCCAGGGCCAGAGCCTGCGGGCAAAAGGGGCTCCTCCGGCCCATATCCAAGCTGGGGAGCGGGTTACCGGTGGGAACCCATTGGAACCGTTTACCGTACATAGGTGCAGGGAAAGGCAGTCACCATCAACCTGCCGGGAGGAGAAACACAGCAGCCGTCTGTGGGACCCGTCCATCCAGCCGTGTGTTTTACCGAGAACTGTGTCCTCATCATTGGCTGAGTGAGTACCACCGTGCCGTGCGGCACAGCGCTGCCCCCGCGACCCTGCACCTCGCCAGGCCCCGTAGCCCGCCTGCAATCCATCCCTACCACATCACCGGGCCCCAGGACAACCAACCCCCTACCCACGGAGGGGAGAACTAACAACAAAGCTGCTCCCTGTCACCGCTCCCGGGATCCCCGTCCAGAGCAGCGGTGGTGTCACCAATATCACCACAACCGAGGGTGGCGTCACGGACAATACTCAAATCCCCCACAATCAAATCCCCACCCTTTTCACTCACGGGCGAGGAGCGCCGCTCGAGTCCCCGGGATCCTTTTTGTGGCAGAACTTTGGTCAAAAACTCAGCTTTTCAAAGAAGCAACATGTCAATTGTTTTTGCCATTTGGGTTTTGCACTGCAAAGCTGAGTTTTTGACCAAAGTTCTGCCACAAAAAGGCAGCATTTTGAACAGCATAGTGTGAACAAGAAACCCAAATTCCCATAGACTTTGCTTGAATAGAAGAACACATCCATTTTGGCATTAAACAGCGCAGAAGAAAAAGCAGCAAAAAAGCAGGTAAAAAGCAGGTAAAAAGCAACGTGCGCACATACCCTTACACACAGCAGAATATAAGTGCAAAAGAAACAGCAGAAAACCCGACATTTACACTACATGTGAACACGGACTAAATGTCCAAGCAAAGAGGATGAGACGTCATGAAATCTCTGCACGCTGAGAGTCTCAACATGTGGCCGAACTGAGCACGTTTGGTGATTTTCTTTATAGGCTTTTATGTGGAGCCTGAAAAAAACACAAGCAAAAATAAAAAACGCTGCTGCATTTTTAAACACAGAATCAAAGATTTTCTGTAGTATTAAAATGCATTAAAAACCCAGCTCCACATCTGCACCAAACATGCATCAAATGTCAGGGAAAACGCATAAAAAGCCACAGCAAACACATAATTAGAGAAGATTGTTACTGTGCCACGTGGTGCAGAAAATGTGCAGCAAAAAGCAGGAGACTTCACGCCACCAATCTCATTGGCTATCATGGTGCAGAGTAAAGGCCCAGTCACACACAGAGATAAATCTTTGGCAGATCTGTGGTTGCAGTGAAATCATGGACATATTGTTCCATGTGTACACAGCCACAAACCTGGCACTGATTGTCCACAATTTCACTGCAACCACAGATCTGCCGCAGATTTATCTCTGTGTGTGACAGGGCCTTAATTAAGGCCGGTGTCCCACTTGCGATTGCCTTACGTGTATCTCGCGCGGGTTTCATGGTGCATCACCCGTCACGGACTCCCACTCTGCTCACAGGAGCGGTTCGGCTGCATAGAGATGCATGCAACCAACCCGCTCCTGTGAGCAGCGTGTGAGTCCGTGACTGGTGATGCATCGTGAAACTCGAGATACACGCGAGGCAATCGCAAGTGTGACTCCGGCCTAAGACGGCATTTGAGACTGGAATAGAGGTCTTTCCTTTTTAATAACAAGTCCTAATTTTTTCTTGAACGCAATGATAGCCTGAGATTGGTCTGGAGACCACGTGGGCAACGCATGAACAAGCCTTCACGAGAGGCTGTCACACTGGCCCTACTCCTAGGATTGTGGTGTAGGGTGGCATAATGTACGGATCCCTTTAGCCTTCATTCCAGGATCACTAACAATTCAGTGTTATATTTGATTTGGTCATAGAACTCGTGGTGTCGCCTTTTCTGCAAAGTGTCGCTGGAGACATTATTCAACATGACAATGCTGGACCACATTGTGCTGGAGCTACTCTGAGCATCTTGTGTGGCCTAAACGTGCTACCATGGGCAGCAGTGTCTCTGGTCTTCTCTCACTGAGCACATCTGGGACGTCACTGGTTATGCAGAAAGTGCGGGAAGCGGATCCTGATGAATTGCCCAAGTGAAGGACCTTCCTCTGACAACCATTAACATCCTCTGTGATGGCTACTGAGGCTAAAAGTGCCAGGTATTTCTTCACATGGCTCATACTTCATACTTATTAAATTGAATTATTGGTTTCATCTTTTCATCGTTAGCGATCAGTTGTGTCTTTGTCACACTAGGTACGGGGAATTACCAAGCGCATGGCGAAAGAGAAGGGAAACCCTGTGTTTAAGGAGAGGGAAGATAGTGACCCCTGAACAAACCTACTGCTGGTCCCTGGGGTCCTTCACCACCCTAGATAGGTTCCGCACCTATGCGCCGAGGTGGATACCTGACCCTAGGTATCCCTAGTGCTGGGCAATAAACAGGGAACGCGTGGGATGAGCTCTTCATCAACCCCACTAAACTCTATAGAAGACACAAGGAGGACACACAGGGGGAAAATTCATAAACTATTTGTGTCGCCTAGGGAAGGGGGTACTCGGTCCCGGGCAGTAATTGTAATTGGGAATGTCACTTTGGTGGCCGTTGCCTGGTTCCGTGTCCTGGGCCCCTTTTGTAATGGGAGTATTTACAGGGGGGATAAGGGTTAATATTCATGTAACGCCACCTGCGGGTTGTGATTATGGTTGTGCAACCGCCGCTACTTAGGTGGGTACTCCCAGGGCTGGTGGTAGTGGCAACTGTGATAGTATGCCCTCCGCAGGTAGGGATGAGCCTGGGAAATGTAACGGGGGAATAATGGAGACCACACCAGGTTGTCTTTAACAGTCTCTACTCACTGTGGACCCAGGGGTTGCTGGTTCAGGTCCCTTGGAGGACCAGTGCCAATGTAGTGACCCAGGTTGCTCTGTCCCCGGCATTCTCTGTTGATTGGGTCCCCATAGCGTGGAGCGTTTGAGGGCCCCGACTGTCCCTTTTGGGGTACAGTCTCCTTTTCCGTACAGCGGGCAGTGTGGACCCTGCGGGGAAGTACGTGTCCGAACCCCGATCCTAGTTTAGTGCTGCTGCCCCCAGATTATTTGGTTCGGTGAAGTCAGTGAAGGTGTCCTCACCAGGCAGGTATTTATCAAACTGTTTAAAACTGTCGCTTGACCTAGGGCCCTGTGCCCCGTTCGTGCTCCGGTCCCAGCGGTATCTCGGTACCCAACCTGGCGACCTCTCTCCTGTGGCCCCTGGGTCACTTTTGCACGGACCCAGCTCAGGCACATCCACACACCTCTTCTGTGTGCCACACTCTCTAGACTGACTATCGACTGACTGCTGACCCCTCTCACCAGGCTGGTTAAACCCAGGGGCTCGTTCCCATGGCGACCATCCCCTTCCATGGTTAACCCTCTATGCCCAGTGTGGAGTGGAGAACTAGGAGTTTGGTTGTGCTTGGTGGTATCGGCACTGGTACTCCAGGTCCTAGGGGGAATGTCCTGCATCCCCAAGAGGATGTAGTTCCCTGTAGTGCCCTGAGGGTCTCAAGAGCTCTACATATTTATCCACAGATGACACCAGTAAAAGTTCAGCAAAGTTTTCAGCAACGCTACCACAGAGGAGTACAAGCCACCTGCTTGCAAAAAGGCTTGAATGAACTGAAAAATATTACCAACACCAGTCCAACGAAGGAAGGGGTATTGTTAGGGCCAGGTGGACGGGCAGACCCAGGAGGTGGATCCACTGGGCCGAACACCTTAATGAAGGCAAGGGGTCCGGTAGCCGGAGCACTACGGGTAGCAGGACAGTCCGTGCAAAAGAGTGGAATGGAGAAGTCCCTGGGACCACGGAGTCACTGATGGTAGTCCGGGTGACGGAGCTCAGGTTCGGAGGCCGAGATGTTGTCAGGCAGAGTCCGGAACCGATGGAGCGAGAGGACGGGTCACCACAGGGATCAGAGATGGTACGGACTGACGGGATGGCAGATAGTCAGCGTTCGGGGTTGGGGAATCGGCAGGACCGGATGGCGAGGCAGGAGCGGCTCTAAAAGAGAGATAGGTAAGTATATCACAGAGACACAAGGAGACCTGACTCCTAGCTTAGGAAACACGAAGAACAGGCCCCGCCCACTTGGACATTAAACCCCTTTATACCCTGTACCTGTGTGTTCAATTTCCTGTCAGTGGACGCTGGCCCTTTAAGAGAGGGTCAATGACCGCGCGCGCGCCCTAATGCGCATGCGCGAGGCCCGGGTGCCAGAAGCCAGGGCAGGGAGCGGTGTATAGGAAGCAGGGGAGCCGGCCTGGAGCAGGGCTGCCGACGGGCGCCGGGAGCGGGGACCGGGCCGCCTGGGGACCGCAGGTGATGGAGGCTGGAGACCGTGGAGCGGGAGACGCCTGACAGAGGAGCCGGGGAGCGAAGCAGGGAAGCCGGGGAGCGTGGCAGGTGAGCCGGGGAGCAGAGCAGGGGACCCGGAGAGCGTGACAGGTATTTAAACATCAAGAGAATACTGATAATCAGCAGCTGGGTAGAAGGCGAGCTCCTGCTGGGTCCAAAAGGGGGAAAGATGAATCCAGCAGGAAAGCTAACTATACCAATGAATACTGACAGCAGGAACAATGGAAAGTCAGGGAGCATTCTGCTCAGCGAAATGCTGTGACCTTCTATGGCCAGAAACCAAATGACTGTCTATCACTCATGACAGTCTTTTTACCTATTTTGTCACATTACAACTTGTATTTTGTGTAATTCAATTTGTGATGCATCAGCATTAAATAGTCCAAGTTGGGAAGGTCAAGTGAGAAATTATGCAAAAATTACATTCATGTGCTAAAATAAATAAAAATTGTCATGTGCATATGTATTCACTACTTTTGCTATGAAGTCCATAAAAATTTCTGGTGGAAGCATTTACCTTCATAAGTCACATACTTAGGGATAGGAAGTTCAACTGTGTGCAATCTGTCACATGATGTCAGTATACATACACATCTTTTCTAAAAGGCCACAGAGGCTACAACACCATTCAGTAGGAGGCACCACTAACCAAACAACACCATGGAGACCAAGGACATCTCCAAACAAGTCAGAGACGCAGTTGTAGAGAAGTCAGGGTTGGGTTTTAAAAAATATCCCAATCTATAATGTTCCTCCGGAGCACCATCAAATCCATTGTCGTGAAATGGAAGGATCTCGGTATCACAACAAACCTGCTAAAAGAAGGCTGCCCACAAAAACTCTCAGCCTGGGCAAGAAGTACATAAATCAGAGGCAGCACAGAGACAAAAGGTAACCCTGAAGGAGCTGCACACTTCTCAAGCAGAGACTGAAGTATCTGTCCATATCACCACAATACGCTGTACACTCCTCAGAGTTGGCCTTTATGGAAGAGTGGCCAGAAAAAAAGCCTTTACCTACAGCCAAAAAATTGGAAGGCTAATTTTGAGTTTTCCAAAAGACATGTTGGAGAGTCCCTAAATGTATGGAGAAAGGTGTTGAGGTCTGATGAGACCAAAATTGAATTTTTTGGCCACCAAGGTAAATGCTATATCTGGGGCCAAACCAACACAGCTTATCAGTGCAAGAACACCATCCCCACAGTGAAACATGGTGGTGTCAGCATCATGCTGTAAAGATGTGTTTCGGTAGCAGGAACAGGGAAAATGGTCCTAGTCGAGGGCAAGATAGATGGTGCAAAATGCAATGATATTCTTAAGCAAAACCTGTTTCAGTCGGTCGGTGATTTGAGATTCACTGCCCAACAAAACAATGACCCAAAGTATACTGCTAAAGCAACAATCAAGTCGTTTAAGAAGAAATGTGTAAATGTATTGGAGTGGCCTACTCAAAGCCCAGACATTAACCTCTTACCGACATTAGATGTACTGGGTACATCTTGCCTCATGTCAGTATAATCACCGCCGGCTGCTACGGTGATCTGGCCATAAGTCCCGCACATGTCTGCTGAATTGTACAGCAGACATGTGAGGCTATCAGGCACAAGTGGATCCGTGATCTACCCATGCCTGTCAACCCCTTAGATCGCGCTGTCAAAATGTAACAGTGCGATGTAAATGGCCGCAGCAAGTAATACGCACTTGCCTGCTGACATCGGAAGCCCTGTGATGTGATCTCAGGGAGCCGATGGTTGCCATGGTAGCAAAGGGTCATGTGATGACTCCTGTCACTATCATGATTCACTTCCTGTTACAGTCAGCAGAGCGCTGGCTGTAAGAGGAGAGCAGCATTTCAGCTGATCTGAGCTGCGCAGCATTGATCAGGAGAAATAAACAGAAATAAACAGACTACTGATCCTTATAGCCCCCTAGGGGGATTAGTAAAATAAGTAAAGTAAAGAAAAAAGTTTTAAAAAAATTTAAAAAATTAGAAAACCTAAAAGTTTAAATCACCTCCCATCCACCCCATTAAAAATTAAAGGGTTAAAAAAAAAATATACACATATTTGCGATCGCTGTGTTCAGAAATGCCCGATCTATCAGGATATAAAATGAATTATTCTGATCAGTAAACAGCGTAGTGGAAAAAAACTCCAAACAGCAAAATTACGTTGTTTGGTCATTGCAAATTTTGCGCAAAATGCAATAACAGGCAATCAAATGGTAGCATCTACACAATAATTTTACCGTTAAAAACGTCAGCTCGAGATGCAAAAAATAAGCCGTCACTGAGCCTCATATCCTGAAAAATAAGAATGCTAAAGGTTGTGGAATATGGCGCAAAAAGTGTGCCACTTTTTTTGATAAACGTCTGAATTTTTTTAACCCCTTAAATAAAAGTAAACCTATTCATGTTTGGTGTCTGCGAACTCACATTGACTTGAGACATCACACTGACACATCAGTTTTACCATATAGTGAACACGCTAAATAAAATACCCCAAAAATCATTGTGCAATTGCACTTTTTTGGCAATTTTTGCGCACTTGGAATTTTTTGTTGCTTTCCAGTACACTATATGCTAAAAGTCATGAATTATTTTAAAAGTACAACTTGAACTGCAAAAAACAAGCCCTCATATGACAAGATTGACAAAAAAATAAAAAAGTTACGGCTCTTGTAAGAAGGGGAGCAAAAAACAAAAACAAAAACCCCCCCAAAAAAACAGAAAATCGGCCGGTGGGGAAGGGGTTACTCCAGTTGAGAATCTGTGGTCAGACTTGAAGATTACTGTTTACCACAGGAAACCATCTAAGGCCGGCTTCACACTTGCGATCAAGGCTACTTTCACACTTGCGTTGAACGGTATCCGTTGCATTGCGTTGTGTGCACAACGGATGCAACAAATGCTGCAAAACAACGCAATCCATTTTTTTTTTTACAGTTTTACCGTCAGCAGACTATTGTGAACGATCAACTGACTCACAGTAGCCGGCCGCCGGGTGATCAGCTGATCACTCACAGTAGCCGGCCGCCAGGTGATCAGCCGATTACTCACAGTAGCCGGCCGCCGGGTGATCAGCCGATCACTCACAGTAGCCGGCTGCCGGGTGATCAGCCGATCACTAACAGTAGCCGGCCGCCGGGTGATCAGCTGATCGTTCGGTCGCCGACAATGTGTGTGGGGGGCGGGAGCGGAGGGGCGGAGTGCGAAGTGGGTGGAGCCGAGCGGGGCCATGGCTGAGGACGTCAGTGCCGCGGGGACTGCATCGCTGGGGGACAGGTGAGTGAGTGTGTGTGTGTGTGTGTGTGTGTGCGAGTGTGTGTATGTATGTATACATACGGAGTGCGGGAGGGGGCGGAGCTGAGCGGGTAAGTGTCGGGCTCCCGGCACACGTCACCAGGGTTCCTTGGTTACCCGATATGTACCCTGGTTACGGGTGGAGGGAGCCAGAGAGAGCATGCGCAGTAAAATCCAAAGGATTCCGCTGCTCAAAAAAACGTTACATGCTGCGTTCCTTCCGCCCGACGCAGCGTCAAAATAACGACGCTGCGTCGTCCGGCGGATGCAACGCTGACACTTGCGTTACAGTGCGTCATCCATACAAGTCTATGGAGAATAGCGCAGTGCGTTAACGGACTACGCTATTCTCCATAGTGACGGACTCCGCTGAACGCAAGTGTGAAAGTACCCTAACTCGCACGAGTGCAATGCGAGAAATTCTCGCATTGCACTCGGACCCATGTCAATTAATGAGGCAGCTCCCATCTGCTATTTTTTTCTCAGTCCAAATCGGACTGAGAAAAAAATCGCAGCATGCTGCGTTTTGGTGAGTTTCACGCGCGAGTCACTCCAATGAAAGTCAATGGGTGCGTGAAAAAAACGGATGTCACACGGACGGCACACACACCATCCTAGTGACATGCGTTTTTATAAATCCATTTATCGCATGTTGCAGAAAACACTGCAAATGAGTGAAGTCTGTCGATGTCGGTCTCTCTGTCGGTCTCTCTCTCTGTCGGTTTCTCTCTGTCGGTCTCTCTCTGTCTCCCTGTCTGTCGGTCTCTCTCTCGCTGTCGGTCTATCCCTCCCCCCCTCTCTCATACTCACTGATCACCGGTGCGGCGCTGCACGGCTGTCACACTGCTCCGGCGGCTTTTCCTCTTTTGAAAAAGCCGGCCCCTCATTATGCTATCTAGTATTCACTGCTTTCCCCGCCCACCGGCGCCTATGACTGGTTGCAGTCAGACACGCCCCCACGTTGAGTGACAGATGTCTCACTGCAACCATTTATAGCCGCCGGTGGACGTATCTATATCGTGCAGTAAATTAAATAAATAAATAATTAAAAAACAACGGCGTGTGGTTCCCCACAATTTTGATACCAGCTAGAGTAAAGCCACACAGCTGAAGGCTGGTATTGTCAGGATGGGGAGCCCCACGTTACGGGGAGCCCCCAAGCCTAACATTATCAGCCAGCAGCCGCCCGGAATTGCCGCATCCATTAGATGCGACAGTCCCGGGACTGTACCCGGCTCATCCCGATTTGCCCTGGTGCGGTGGCAATCAAGGTAATAAGGAGCTAATGGCAGCATCCCATACCTACCACTAAGTCCAAGATTAATCATGGCAGGCGTCTCCCTGAGATACCTTCCATGATTAACCTGTAAGATAAAGAAAATGAAGACATACACCAAAAAATCCTTTATTTAAAATGAATAACAAAAAACACCCACCCTCTTTCACCACTTTATTCAAGTCCCCAAATACCCTTCCATGTCCGACGTAATCCACAGAGGTCCCATGACACTTTCAGCTCTGCTACATCAGAAGCTGACAGAGAGCGGTCACAGACCACGACCGCTCTCTGTGAGCTCCCCGCAGCGACTGAAGTGAGTCGCGCTATCAGCCATGACGTCACTCAGGTTACCCGCAGCCACAGGTCTCAGCGGGAGGACTTCAGCTGTGGCCGCGGGTAACCTCAGTGATGGCACCGCTGATAGCGCAGATCACTTAAGTCACTCAGGGGATTTGCGGTCACCGGTGAGACCTTCATCGGTGGCCGAAAATCAGGCCATGACACACAGACAGAGCCGCGGAATGACAATGAAGTCGGGTGAAGTTCATCCGAGTTCATTCTGATCGTGCGGCTCTGTCTGTGTCTGCTGTCAGCGGCCATTCAGCTCTGCTACATGGCTCTGTCTGTGTCTGCTGTCAGCGGCCAAGTAGCAGAGCTGAATGGCAGATGACATAGTTGCTGAGAATAAAAACTGATCCCAGACGCATTAAACACGCATTGCTCATGGACTGCAATTGTGGCGCCCTGGACAAGCCAGGTCGTCACAGGTACTGCAACAACACACCCCACACCCCGAGATAGGCACATCAGTCACACCCAAATCCTTGTTGCCTCCCTCCAGGGGCTGATGTCCACACCAGGTGGGGTGGAGCCAGGTGGTTGGCCCCACCCACTGAGGAGTTCACAGTCCTGGAGGCGGGAAAGGAAGTCAGTTCAGTTAGGGAGAGTGAAGGAGCAGGAGTGAAGTGGCAAGTGAGGAGCAAACTGACCGTGTCCGGGTACGTGGCCCGGGCACCGAGAGCAAGGTTGGCAGACGGTGGTGGCCGTCTGCAGGAGAGGCCGGTCGACGCGGAACCGTAGGACCGGGGACGGGCGGTGGCCCGCCGGTACCAAACCGGGGAGCGAAGAGAAGCCAGCACAAACCGGCAAGGCCTACGGACCCCGACCAGGCTTGGAGTCGCCGTTAAACTGGTCAAATCCGTTAGCGACCGCAACCTCCGGGGTTTCCTAGAAGCACAGACCCGACTGAAGGCAACCGTCCAAACCGAGAAAGGGAAGCACAACTACCGCCACAGTTAGAATTCCCAGGGCCAGAGCCTGCGGGCAAAAGGGGCTCCTCCGGCCCATATCCAAGCTGGGGAGCGGGTTACCGGTGGGAAGCCATCGGGACCGAAGATACACAACAGGTGCAGGGAAAGGCAGCCACCACCAACCTACCGGGAGTAACCACAGCAGCCGGCTGCGGGACTCGTCCATCCAGCCGTTTGTTTTACCGGAGACTCTGTATCCATCATTGGCTGAGTGAGTACCACCGTGCCATCCGGCACCGCGCTGCCCCCGCGACCCTGTACCCCACCAACCGTACCTCCCCGTCACACCTTACCGGGCCCCGGGACAACCAACCCCTACCCACGGAGGGGGAAAACAACATCCCAGCTGCTCCCCGCCATCACTCCCGGGATGCCCGTCACCAGCAGTGGTGGTGCCCCAACCTCACCACAAACCGTGGGTGGCGTCACGGACCAACTCCTCAAACCCAAACCACCCCTTTTCACTCACGGGCGAGGAGCGCCGCTCGAGTCCCCGGATCCGGCCCACCGCTCGTGCACCGGACCCGAGCGCTAGCGAGAGAGCAGCGGCGGCGGCCTCCTCCCCGCCCGCGACACAATCATGAGAAAAATCTCAGGATCGCATTGCAGTTGCATTGCACACTGATCACAACTTGAACAGAGCTCATGCAACTTTCAAGCATGAGACTCGGTCCGATTTTACACGCACAAGTGTGTTTCCAGCCTAACTTGAAGGAGCTGGACCAGTTTTGTGTTGAGGAATGGGTAAAAATCTTACTGGCAAGATGTGAAAAGCTCATAGAGACCTATCCAAAGTGATTTGCAGCTGTAATTGATGCAAAAGGAGACTATAAAGTACTGACTTTTGGTGGGGTAAATAGTTATTCACACTAAAGTTTTCAGTTACTTATTCCTATTTTGTTAGCTAAACAATAGAATGAAAACCAGATGTTCACAGTTGTAGGTATAGTCTTTGTATGAACTGATGAAAGACCTCAACCAAAAAAAAAAACAAAACAGGAGATGCTGGATTGCGAGGTAGCAAAACACAAAAAAACCAAGGGGTGATTACTTGGCAAGGCAGTGTATATTACAATGTATGGTAAGGAGCTAGGTGGTACACTGTGTGTAATTATACACTGTAAAGTACCACGTCTGTATGTATAATAGGTGTAATTCTCAATATCTGGATTATTCTGTATATAGACACTGCACAGTACCACTTCTCATGTCCTGTATACTGAGTGTAATTCACAGTATCTGTATTATTCTATACACCGTGTGCAGAATTATTAGGCAAGTGACTATTTTGATTACATGATACTTTTTATACATGTTGTCCTACTCCAAGCTGTATAGGCTTGAGAGCCAACTACCAATTAAGTAAATCAGGTGATGTGCATCTCTGTAATGAGGAGGGGTGTGGTGTAATGACATCAACACCCTATATAAGGTGTGCTTAATTATTAGGCAACTTCCTTCCCTTTGGCAAAATGGGTCAGAAGAGAGATTTGACAGGCTCTGAAAAGTCCAAAATTATGAGATGTCTTGCAGAGGGATGCAGCACTCTTGAAATTGACAAACATGAAGCGTGATCACCGAACAATCAAGCGTTTCATGGCAAATAGCCAACAGGGACACAAGAAGTGTGTTGGGCAAAAAAGGCGCAAAATAACTGCCCATGAATTGAGGAAAATCAAGCATGAAGCTGCCAAGATGCCATTTGCCACCAGTTTGGCCTTATTTCTTAGCTGCAACGTTACTGGAGTATAAAAAAGCACAAGGTGTGCCATACTCAGGGACATGGCCAAGTTAAGGAAGGCTGAAAAACGACCACAAGAAACATAAGATAAAATGTCAAGACTGGGACAAGACATATCTTAAGACTGATTTTTCAAAGGTTTTATGGACTGATGAAATGAGAGTGACTCTTGATGGGCCAGATGGATGGGCCAGAGGCTGATCAGTAAAGGGCATAGAGCTCCACTTTGACTCAGACGCCAGCAAGGTGGAGGTGTGGTACTGGTATGGGTTGGTATCGTCAAAGATGAACTTGTGGGACCTTTTCGGGTTGAGGATGGAGTGAAGTTCATCTCCCAGGCCTACTGCCAGTTTCTGGAAGACAACTTCTTCAAGCAGTGGTACAGGAAGAAATCGGTATCGTTCAAGAAAAACATGATTTTCATGTCGTACAATGCTCCATCACTTGCATCCATCTACTCCACAGCGTGGCTGGCCAGTAAAGGTCTAAAAGATGAAAAAATAATGACATGGCCCCCTTGTTCATCTGATCTGAACCCTATAGAGAACCTGTGGTCTCTCATAAAATATGAGATCTACAGGGAGGGAAAACAATACACCTCTCGGAACAGTGTCTGGGAGGCTGTGGTGGCTGCTGCACGCATTGTTGATCATAAACAGATCAAGCAACTGACAGAATCTATGGATGGTAGGCTGTTGAGTGTCATCATAAAGAAAGGTGGCTATATTGGTCAGTAATTTTTTGGGGTTCTGTGTTTGCATATCAGAAATGTTTATTTCTAAATTTTGTGTCATCATATTGGTTTCCCTGGTGAAAATAAACAAGTGAGATGGAATATATTTGGTTTTTATTAAGTTGCCTAATAATTCTGCACAGTAATAGTTACGTGCACAAACAGATATCCTCCTAAGATAGCCAAATCTAAAAAAAACCCACTCCAACTTCTAAAAATATTAAGCTTTGATAGTTATATGTCTTTTGGGTTGATTGAGAACATAGTTGTTGATCAATAATAAAAAAAATCCTCTAAAATACAACTTGTCTAATAATTCTGCACAAGGTGTATATACACACTACACACTACCACTTCTGTCCTGTATGCTGGGTGTAATTATCATTGTTTGCATAGTTCTGTATATACACTACGCAGTACCACTTCTCCTGTCCTGTATACTGGGTTTAATCCACATAGAAAGGAAAGCACTTTCCAGCAACAACGTCCAAGATAAGAATTGTTAGTTTATTAAAGAAGTTTAAAAAGTCAAGCAATGACAAAAAAAATGGAATTAAAATCCCAGGGAATCATTCATTACGTGTTTGCACGTTGATGCCATTTTTTTGTCACGAGCACTGCCCGGGGAGCCTCTTCCATCTTCACATTCACATGGTGAGCTGGACATTTTCTACTGTGTATTGAATTGGGTGTTATCCTCAGCATTTGTATTATTCGATATATACACTGCACAGTACCACATCTCCTGTCCTGTATACTGGGTGTAATTCTCAGTACCTGTATTATTCTGTATATACAGTATATGTACACGTCACAGTCCCACTTCTATCCTGTACACTGGCTGTAATTCTCAGTATCTGTATTATTTTGTATCTATGTGTACCGTCCCTGTGCCAGCGGCCAAGCCGCTTGGATCCGAAGCCGCGGTGGCTCGAGGGGTCTCCGGATCCGGGGGGTCCGCGCGGACACTCGAGTTAAAAGAAGGGGGGAAGTATGTACAAGGGTTTTAGGAAGTTCGTGACGCCACGCACGGTGCGTGGTAATGTGAGGGACCACCGCTGCTGTTGGGGAGCCCGGTGACGATGGCGTAGCAGCAGGATGTTTAACCTCTCCGTGGGTAGGGTGTTTGTGTCCCGGGGCCCGTTGGGTGGTTGGTGCTTGGGGTGCCGTTGGGGATAGTAAAAGGGTTTTTCAGTGTACTCACTCAGTCCAGGAATAACAACACAGACAGCTTGTAAACCAGAGTTCTGAGCACCACTGCAGCTTGTAGGGAGCATGCTTGGGTCCGTGCCCTTGGTGTTGCTGTTAGCCTGTGGCCCTTTCCTTGGCACCTTTGTCTCTATTTGGACCCTCAAGTGTGAAACTCTTCGGGTCCCGCTCACCCATATGGCTAACGGAGTAAGCTTGCTCTCAGGGTTCACGCGTAGGATTTCTTTGGACTGTATTGGGAAAGTTCTATCCCATCGGTGCGCTAGTATCCCGATTTTGGAGCGGGGTTAGGGATGAATCGTAAAGTCTTCACCCCCGTTAGGTAAATTACTGGAATGCGTGAAGCTACTTTCCAGCCTAGAGTTCACATACCCCGTCGTGCCCTGGCCCCTGCCTGGTAATAGCTCAAGGCCGCCGGCTGCCCTCCTCGGCTGTCCGTGCCCCTTGACACTATACCCTGCGACCGGGGTTCCAGCTCCTACCAGGCCCAGACCAATGTCTGCCACCTAGTAACTACAGGAGCCATGCTCCAGGCCGGTGACCTCTCCCTCTCAGAGAGTCACCTCTGCCTCCTTCTCCTTCCTCCGCTCCACTCTGCTCCACTCTGCTCCACTGTCACTTTCTCACTTTCCCCTGCCAACCCCCTAAATGGGCGGCCCTATTCCCTTCAGTCCCCCCAATGGTGTGTCTGGTGGGTACAGTGTAAAGTGTTCCTATGACTTTGATTGGCTAAGCTGTTAGCAACACCAAAGGACCAGGACCCGTAACCAAGGAGGAGTGGATACTGTGCAGAAGGGCAGATTGCACAATACCCTGTGACGACCTGATAGGCAAGGGCATCACATATGCACTGCATAGTACCACTTCTCCTGTCCTGTATTCTGGGTGTAAATCTCAAAAGGGGGGGGAGCCAGCACTGCTTGAAAAATAGCGTGCGAAAAATTAAAAGTGTAAATTCACAAATAATTCCAACTGTACTACAATGCAAAAATGAGATTTTTAGCAAAAAATTGATCAACCTTTTGAGCCACCCCTGCCACGTCATGGCAAATCTCAATAGGGGGGGTCCTACTCTATATTTAATATTTCCATGCGGCCTCAAAAATTCATTAAAAGTAGAACCATATTAAAGCAACACATTTACCTGTAACATTTCAGAAACCGCTTCCATGTTTGCAAGGAGAGGCAACCGCGAATAATGGTAGCCCAGGTCCCAGCATGTGCAGTGAACGCCACAACACCAGGACAATGTCAGAACTAACCCTCACAGTGCCAGACCAGGGTCCATGAATAAAGGCGGAACAGGCCCAAGTAAATGGTGCTTAATTACAAAGCCTGTGGAGAAGGGGGAGGTGGTGAAGTGTGAACACCAACCAATATATAATTTTGGTAGAAAAAGAAGGAATCTGTAAACCAGACCAGGCGTGCATGGAATGGTGGGGGTCAGCCACCGAACCAATATACATCAAATGGGGGGGAGACAGCATTGCTTGAAAAATGGCGTGCGAAAAATTAAAAGTGTAAATTCACAAATGGGTGTAAATCTCAGTATGTACATTATTCTGTATATACCGTATTTTTCGGACCATAAGACGCACTTTTTTTCCCCCAAATGTTGGGGGAAACTTGGGGGTGCGTCTAATGGTCTGACTATAGCTCTGCGGCCGGGAATGAGGGTGCTGCGGGTCATCGGGGGCACGAGCAGGCTGTAGCAGCGCCTGCTCGTGACCACGTGGGCCCGCTCATTACATATGCACGCCTATCCTCCCGCCCATTTCTCAGTGCAGAAGCCGGCGCTGACAGGTGGGCGGGAGGACGAGCGGGGACGCGCGCATAGCAAAGAGCCGGCCGCATGATCACCCCTGGCAATTACAGCCTGGAGTGATCATGTGCGGCTGTATTCACTGCTCCCCGCGCGTCATCATCAGCGCGGGGTGCAGTGAATCAGTGTACTCACCCGTCCCCGTGTGTGGAGCCGTCCCCCTGCTGCACGCGATGTCTTCCTGTCTGTGCCGGTCAGCTGATCTGTGCTGATCAGCTGATCGGCACAGACAGGAAGACATCGCGATGCAGCAGGGGAACGGCTCAACACACGCAGGTCAGTGGCTCAGAGAGGAAGATCATCGGTGCTGGAGGGAGTGAGGAAAAGGTGAGTATAAACGTTTATTTTTTTCTCTGTGCTATAGGATACAGGCCATATACCAGGATGGTATATGAGCACGATGGGGGCATATAGCAGGATGGGAGTATATGAGCAGGCAGGATGGGGTTATATGAACAGGATGGGAGTATATGAGCAGGATGGATGGGGGAACATGAGCAGGATGGATGGGGGGGTATACCAATAGGATGGGGGTATATCAATAGGATAGGGGTATATGAACAGGATGGGGTATATGACCAGGATGGGAGTATATGAGCAGGATGGGGGAATATGAGCAGGATGCTGGTATATGAGCAGGATGGGGGTAAATGAGCAGGATGGGGGTTTATAGCAGGATCATATACATGGCAGGAGGATCATTACCAGGATGGGGTACCTTAGTAGAGAATTTGGGGACATTACCCCCATAACAGTGTCAGCAGCAGATCCTCGCCCCATATCAGTGTGTCATGACCACATTTTTTGCTTAAAGTTTTATTTTCCCATTTTCCTCCTCTAAAACCAGGGTGCATCTTATAGTCCGGTGCGTCTTATAGTCCGAAAAATACGGTATGCACTACACAGTACCACTTCTCATGTCCTGTATACTGGGTGTAATTCTCAGTGTCTATATTATTCTTTATATACACACTGCACAATACTGCTTCTCCTGTCTTGTATACTGGGTGTAATTCTCAGTATTATTCTGTATATGTGCACTGCACAGTACCACTTCTCCTATCCTGTACAATGGCTGTAATTCTCAGTATCTGTATTATTTTGTATCTATGGGGTGAAAAACTTGTTGCATCATTCCCAAGAAGACTCATGGCTGTACTAGCTGAAAAGGGTGCTTCTACTCAATACTGAGCAAAGAATCAGAATACTTATTGTGGCGCCCTGGACTAGCCCGGTAGCCACAGACAAAACACACACACCCCCATCCCCCAGACAGTTACATTAGTCAGACACAAAACCCTTGTTGCCTCCCTCCAGGGTCTGATGTCCACACCAGGTGGGGCGGAGCCAGGTGGTTGGCCCCACCCACCGAGGAGTTCACAGGCCTGGAGGCGGGAAAGCAGACAGATCAGCTCAGGAGGTGAAAGTGAGAGGTCACGTACTGCGAGTGTCTGGGTTGGAGCCCAGGCACTGAGAGCAAGGTTGGCAGACGGTGGTGGCCGTCTGCAGGAGTTGGTGGAACTCCGCAGAGCCATAAGGACCTGGGCTGGGCGGGGGCCCACCGGTACCGGACCGGGGAATGGAGTGAAGCTAAGCACACAGGCAGGGCCATCGGACCCTGACCAGGCTTGGAGCCGCCGTCAATAGTTAAATCCGAGTGTGACAGGAACCCCCGGGGTTCCCTAACAACCAAGTCCTGATTGAAGGCAACCGCTCACACCATGAGGATATACAGCCACCGCCACCGGCTAGAAATCCGAGGGCCAGTGCCTGTGGGCAAAACGGGCTCCTCCGGTATCTATACACCGGAGAGCGGACTACTGTTGGGAAGCCATTGGAGTCAACACAGTACACAAAGGTGCAGGGAGAGACAGCCACCATCACCTGTCCGGGGAGAGACACTGCAGCCGGCTGCGGGACCCGTCCATCCAGCCATTTGGTTTACCGGAGACTTTGTGCATCTTTTGCTGAGTGAGTACACCTGTGCACCGATCCGCGCTGTCCCTGCAACCCTGCACTTCACCGACACTGCCTCCCCATCACACCACCGGGTCCCGGGACCACCAACCCCTACCCACGGAGGGGGAAAACAACATCCCAGCTGCTCCCTGCCATTGCTCCCGTGATCCCCGTCACCAGCAGCGGTGGTGCCCATCTTCACCACAACCCGTGGGTGGCGTCACGGACTAAATCCCCAAACAAACCACCCAGTTTCACTCACGGGCGAGGAGCGCCGCTCAAGTCCCCGGATCCGGCCCACCGCTCGAGCCACCGAGCAGCAGCAGCAGCGCCGGACCTGAGCGTTAGCGAGCGCAGCGCCCCGCCGCCCGCCACACTTATGACCATGTGATATTTCAGTTTTTCTTGTTTAATAAATTTGCAAACATTTCTACATTTCTGTTTTTTTCTGTCCAAAATGGGGTGCAGAGTGTACATGAGAAAAAAATGAACTTTTTTTGAATTTACCAAATGGTTGCAATGAAACAAAGAGTGAAAAATTTAAAGGGGTCTGAATACTTTCCGTACCCGCTGTATACACTGCACAGTACCACTTCTGTCCTGTATACTGGGTGTAATTCTTCGTATCAATTGCATTCTGTGTATATACACTGAACAGTACCACTTCTCCTCTCCTGTACCATGGGTGTAATTCTCAGTATCTGTATTATTCTGTATATATACACTGCACAGTACCACTTCTCCTATCCTGTACACTGGGTGTAATCCTCAGTATCTGTATCGTCCTGTATATATACACTGCACAGTACGTCTTCTCCTGTCATGTATACTGGGTGTAAATCGCAGTAACTATATTATTCTGTATATCACGCACACAATCACCCATCAGATTGCACACACACTCACCACATTCTGTGATACCGATTGCTTCTGGCCAGCAAAGGAACCTGGGACGCAGTGCGGTGGAGCGCCTAGAGGACATGCATCGATGCATTCCGCCAACGAGTCCTCTATGTGTTCCACTGCACGGCATCCCACCTTCCCCTGCTGGCAGGAAGCAATTGGTATCACTGGATGTGGTGAGTGTGTGTGCAATCTGATGTATAATTGTGTGTGCGATCTGATGTGTGATTGTGTGTGCGACTTGATGTGTGTCTATGAGTATGAATGTATGTGTGATCTGATGTGTGATTGTGTATATGAATGTGTGTGCGATCTGATGTATGTGAGTGTGTCAGAAGCAGGGGAGTATCACTGTGCAGCATAGCTACTAGAATCACCTGCCAAAGATCTCAGGAGAAACTGGGAGCCAGGTAGACGTCTGGGGTCTTTTAAGTATGATTTTCCTGGGAAAGGGAGGGTCTTCTTTTTTGGGGGGGTAAACCTATTCCCAACCGTGCTTTCCCCAAAATAAGACCTACCCAAAAATAAGCCCTAGTGCTTTTTAAGGGACAAAAAAAGTATAAGACAGTGTCTTATTTATTATTGGAAAAACATGGTAGCTCCTGAACAACCCTGGTCTAGTGGCCTCCCTCCCTTCACCCAGGGCCGGGACAGGAGTGATTAATCCCACATAAATAAAAAGACGGGGAAAAAACAAAACTCAAACTCACAGCATTACTCACAGAGGTATAGACAATAAGTGATTAGGAGGAAATTAAAGGAAGGGAGGAAATAATCAGACAAGAGTATTTCGACAACACACTGAAACAGCACACAGAAGTCCACCAGCGACTGGATAACACAGCACAAGGACCGGGATCGTATAATGCTATCATTGGCATGGGAGATGAGGCTCCGCCATCTTAAAAAGGGCAGATAACTTTCTTGCCACAGCTCGTAATTCTTGTCCCATTCTGAATGAGTTGCACTACCTGACGAAAATCTGTGGGTTGTCGACACCACCTCATGCTACCTCTAGGGGTAAGAGAGCAATGACACAATTCAAACATAACCAAAACAACAACCAAAAAGAGGCTGAGAACAGAGAAATGGTCTGTGGTCACCACCTGCAGAACCACTCCTTTATAGGAGTTGTCCTGGCAATTGCCTATTATTCTACCTGTTGTCTTTTCCGTTGGCACAACAGCAGGAAAAATTGATTCACAATCAGTGCTGCTTCATAGCTGGACAGGTTGATTTCACAGAAGTGTGATTGACTTTGAGTTGCAGTGTGTTGTTTTAGTTTTTCCTTTATATTTTTGTTCAGTGTATATACATGTAGTGTCCCTGAAGCCATCAGGGTGCTCCAAGGTTCTGCATCCCCACCAGGATGCTATGCCTACCCCCTTAGGGACCCAGAACCCCAGTGTCGGTGCCAACAAAAACCCAGGTAATCCCAGTTTTCCCCAACAATCCCCCATACAATGGTACTTAGCTAGGGTGGGACCAATGGATGGCCGCCTAGAGGTGGAGCCACTCCAGTCCACTAGTTGACCAGGTGGGAGGGGCAGACTGTGGAGAGTAGTCGGGACACAGGAAGACTGTAGTTAAAAAGAGAAGGGAGTCTTCAGTGAAAGAGAGCAGACATAGTCAGTGTGTGAGTTGACAGCAAAGTGTGATGGTGTGACTGAGCAACGTCCTGACTTGGGTTGACGTGACCTGGTACCCAGGAGAGGTGGTTGCCGGTGGAGTACTCCCGGAACTACGCACAAACGGGGTACAGGACCCTAAGACAGGAAAGAGCTTCAAGCCGACCTGTTAACACCTGCACAGCAAAGGGGACCATCAAGGACCTTGCTGACCCTAAAGAATCCAAAGACTGAGCAGCAAAGAGAGAGCCGAGGACTGGACCAGAGACTCTAACCCCACAGGGTTTGTCGCGGGCGGAGGAGTTGGGAACGCCGCTCGCCTGGGGATCGCTGGCACTTGGGTCCAGTGCTTCTGCTCCTCGGTGGCTCGAGCACGGGGCCGGACCCGGGGCTCGAGCAGCGCCTCCTCGCCCACGAGTGAAAAGGGAGTAGGTTTGTGGTGGGATGTCGGTTGTGACGCCACCCACGGGTTGTGGTGATGGTGGGCACCACCGCTGCTGATGACGGGGGATCCCGGGAGCGATGGCGGAGAGCAGCTAAGGTGTTGACCCCTCCGTGGGTAGGGGCTGTTGGTCCCGGGGCCCCGGTTGGGGAGTAGGGATAGGTGCAGGTGCCGATGCGGGGAGGCAGCGTGGACATGGGTGCAACGTTGCGGTGCAGCGCGGTGCCGGATGGCACTGGTGTACTCACTCAGGTAGACAAGAACAGAGTCTCTGGTAAACCAAATGGCTGGATGGACGGGGCCTGCAGTCGGCTGCGGTGTCTTCACTCTCCCTGGACGGGTTGATGGTGGTTGTCGTTCCCTGCACCTATTTGTAAGTGTTTGACTCCTATGGCTTCCCACGGGTAGTCCGCTCCCCGGCTGGTACGTGTCGGGAGAGCTCGTTTTGCACGCAGGCGCTGGCCCTTCGATCTCTGGCCGTTGGCGGTGGCTCTTATCCGGACGGGTTGGGCTGTTGCCTTCTGACGGGACTTGGTTGGGAATGAACCCCTGAGGTCCAGCCTAGTCGGGGTCTGAGTACCCTGCCTTGGTGCTTGGCTTCAATCTGCTCCCCGCTTCGGTACTGGCGGGCCACCGCCCGACCCCGGTCCTACGGTTCCGTTGAACTCCACCAACTCCTGCAGACGGCCACCACCGTCTGCCGACCTTGCTGATTGTGCCTGGGCTCCGACCCAGACACACACAAACTTTCCTCCTCTCACTTTCATCTCTCCACTTCAACTCCTAAACTCAACTGACTACTTTTCCCGCCTCCAGGCCTGTGAACTCCTTGGTGGGTGGGGCCAACCGCCTGGCTCCGCCCCACCTGGTGTGGACATCAGACCCTGGAGGGAGGCAACAAGGGTTTTGTTTGACTGGTGTTCCTGACCAGGGGAGGGGGTGTGTGTATGTGATGTTATTCTGTGACCCCTAGGGTCCAGGGCGTCACACTCCCCCTTGGTAAAGCGCAGACCGTCCGCGGGCTGCCCATCCATCACCGGTTTTATTATTTTTTTCTGAAAAAGATAAATAACAGGGAAAAACAATGGAATGCATTTTTGTCAAATCTTCCCTGACGGGAGGCATGTTACTTAAATGTTGCAAACATTAATAAAAACACTTTTAATAACAATGGACGGGTCCCAGTTCTTCCGCTTTCCCACCCAAATAACCTAATTCTTGATGCTGCCCCTAAGAAGCGGGCAGCACCCCTTTTCCCCAGTCTGGAAAACAGAACCTGGTCCAGGTTACCCAAGCAGGAACGGGTACGGTATCTCGCACCCGGCTGTCATTCAGGGGGCCCCGCGTCCAGGGGGACCCCGGAGGATGGTCACCGGTCCTGGTGGTGACCGGACCCCAGCCTGCTCTGCTTCGGGTCCCTCCTTCAACCTGCCTCTCCGGAGGCGGTTAACGGGACTCCAGCCCGGAATTATTTACAAGCCCACAAGTTCGTGGGTGGCCTACTAGTTCTCGGCCGTGTTCATGAGCAGTTTCTCATGTGGGCATGGGTTTTATGGAAAACATGTAACTAAAGCCCGCTACACACGCTTCAATATATCTCACAATCCGTCGTTGGGGTCAAGTTGTAAGTGACGCACATCCGGCATCGTTTGTGAGGTATCTGCGTGTGACAGCTACGTGCGATCAGGATTGAACGCAAAACCGTTGATCGCAAACACATCGTATCATTCTCTAGAATTGAGCGTTTTGTTGCACGAACCTAGTCAATTGTAACGTGTGACATCCCTCATACGATTTTGGTGTCTGAGGCTATGTGCGCAGGTGTGCGCTCGGCACCGCAGCTTAAAAAAGGTCCGCTTCAGAGCGCAGCTGAAAAGCTGCGTTCTGAAGCGCCTCACAATGTCTGTCATTCACTAATCTCTGTCAGTCGGTCACTATCTCTGTCCCTCACTCTCTGTCCATGTCAGTCTATCCCCCTCTCTCATATACTCACCGATCCCCGATCCCCGGCGCTGCACGGCGTTCACACTGCTCCGGCGGCTGTTGCTGTTTTGAAAAAGCCGGCCACCCATTAAACAATCTCGTATTCCCTGCTTTCCCCGCCCACCGGTGCCTATGATTGGTTACAGTGAGACACGCCCCCACTCTGAGTGACAGGTGTCACACTGCACCCAATGACAGCAGCCGGTGGGCGTGTCTATACTGTGTAGTGAAATAAATAATTAAATAATGAAAAAAAACGGCGTGCGGTTCCCCCCAATTTTAAAACCAGCCAGATAAAGCCATACGGCTGAAGGCTGGTATTCTCAGGATGGGGAGTTCCACGTTATGGGGAGCCCCCCAGCCTAACAATATCAGCCAACAGCCGCCCAGAATTGCCGCATACATTATATGCGACAGTTCTGGGACTGTACCCGGCTCTTCCCGATTTACCATGGAGGTGACCGGAGCTGCAGCAGACACAGCCGCTCCGGTCACCTCCACGCAGGTAATGAAGACAGCCGCGCGATCAGCTGCTGTCACTGAGGTTACCCGCTGTCACTGGATCCAGCGGTGGATGCAGCGGTGGCTCGGGTAACCTCAGTGACAGCTCAGCTGATCGCGCTACTCACCTCAGTTGCTGCGTGGAGGTGATAGGAGCGGCGGTGAGTAGCGCGATCAGCTGAGCTGTCACTGAGGTTACCCGCGGCCACCGCTGCATCCACCTCTGGATCCAGTGACAGCGGGTAACCTCAGTGACAGCTCAGCTGATCGCGCTACTCACCGCCGCTCCTCTCACCTCCACGCAGCAACTGAGGTGAGTATCGCGATCAGCTGAGCTGTCACTGAGGTTACCCGCGGCCACCGCTGGATCCAGTGACAGCGGGTAACCTCAGTGACAGCTCAGCTGATCGCACGGCTGTCTTCATTACCTGCGTGGAAGTGACCGGAGCGGCTGTGTCTGCTGCAGCTCCGGTCACCTCCATGCAGCAGCGCTGGAAGCGACGCTGGAGCATCCTGGATTACGCCGGACATGGAGGGCTTTTTGGGGCTGATTAAAGTGGTGAACCAGGGTATATGTTTGTGTTTTTTATTTCTAATAAAGGATTTTTTCGGGTGTGTGTGTTTATTTACTGTAATTTACAGATTAATCATGGAGGGTGTCTCATAGACGCCTGACATGATTAATCTAGGACTTATTGGCAGCTATGGGCTGCCAATAACTCCTTATTACCCCGATTTGCCAACGCACCAGGGCAAATCGGGAAGAGCCGGGTACAGTCCCAGAACTGTCGCATATAATGTATGCGGCAATTCTGGGCGGCTGTTGGCTGATATTGTTAGGCTGGGGGGCTCCCCATAACGTGGAGCTCCCCATCCTGAGAATACCAGCCTTCAGCCGTATGGCTTTATCTGGCTGGTTTTAAAATTGGGGGGAACCGCACGCCGTTTTTTTTCATTATTTAATTATTTATTTCACTACACAGTATAGACACGCCCACAGGCTGCTGTGATTGGGTGCAGTGTGACACCTGTCACTCAGAGTGGGTGCGTGTCTCACTGTAACCAATCATAGGCGCCGGTGGGCGGGGAAAGCAGGGAATACGAGATTGTTTAATGGGCGGCCGGCTTTTTCAAAACAGTAAAAGCCGCCGGAGCAGTGTGAACGCCGTGCAGTGCCGGGGATCGGGGATCGGTGAGTATGAGAGAGGGCTGCTAACTTCAGTAACTTAGGAGTTTAGCGGTCACCGGTGAGTCCTTCACTGGTGACCGCTAATCAGGGCGCGACATAGACAGAGCCGCAGCATGACCGTGAAGTCTGGTGAAGTTCACCCGAGTTCATTCTGACAGTGCAGCTCTGTCTGTGTCTGCTGTCATCTGCCATTCAGCTCTGCTACATGGCTGTCTGTGTCTGCTGTTAGCGGCCATGTAGCAGAGCTGAATGGCAGATGACATAGTAAAAACGCATCCCTACACAGTACACACGCTTGGCAAGTCAATAAATAAAAAAAAAAAAAAAAGGTGCCCAATGCATACGTCACAGAACACATGATCTAAAGGATCGCACACAAAATTGACCAATTTAACATAGACTATTAACGCACGTGTGATAGCAAATGAACGACCAACGTGCAATCTCATAAGATCCCGTATGCAACCTGGGCGTGTCACATCGCAAATGCGATTTTACAACTAATTGCAACGTGTAAAGTGGGCTTAAGGGTCCCAACGGGGGCCAGACTTTTCATAGCCAACGGGCTACCACACTGTAGGTCCCAACGGGGGACAACTGTCTGTTGCAACGGAGGACCGCTGCCAATCACTTGAGGTCACCTTCCTCATACACCTCCTCCAGCTCCACATCCAGAGGGAACGGTGGGGGAGTCGACTGGGGCCGTGCTGGAGTGCTGCTGGTCATCCTCCTCCGGACATCCAGGGCGAACCAGCCCCTCTCCCTATAGTGGCAGGTGTAAGTGACCAGCTCACCAGCTTCCAGGTCACGGTCCGGGTGTCCCAGGGGCAACTGCTGGTGCACATCCCTCCAGGAAAAGAATGCCTCGACCCCCAGGCTCGGCTCGTAGACAAACCCCCATCCACACCGGGGGCAGAACTGCCGGATCTGACCTTCGTAGGTCGGGCCCCGTGCCTTCGCAGGAGCCCTCCGGAGGTTATCCTTCGCCTGGATGGTGCGGGCCAATACAGCGGCTTTTTCTTGCTCCCGAGCCTCAATCTCCCGGCCCATCAGGTTTGGCTGCCGCTCCCAAAATGGCGGCTCCTTCCTCGCGGGGGTCGAGCCCAGCCGGCACTCCCCGGTGCTGGCCACGAGCGGCACCATCTGGGTTGGGGAGCACCGCTGTGTCGCGGCCTGTCGTGCTGCCTTGCAGCTACAACCTCCCGCGGCCTCACCCGAGGCTTGGAGCTTGGGAGCAGCCAGCCGCACCTTGCGGGCCTTTTTCGGGTTTGCGTCCACCACGCTGCTGGTTGGGCGGACTGCTGGGGCTGGGTTCGATGGCTCCCCACAGGGAACGGGCACCTTCCAGGGTAGCGGGATCGGTGCCTGCCGGGCAAGCGGTCATCTGCGGGCAGCGTCAACGGGCGGGTCCTCCCAGGCGGGTACAGTGATACCTGTTGCCGGTTTCGGGGGCAACGGCCCAACTGGCGGGGCAGTGACGACCGGTGCGGGTTGTGGGGGACACAGCAGGGTGAACAGGAGCAGACCGGGCCCCTCAGCCGCAGCAACCGGTCCCTCCGGGACACAGGGGCGTGGGTCACTTACCCGCTTCTCCAACTCTTCCTCCACCTCACGGGCCCGCACGGCCGCCGCCACTTCCGCCATTTCAGCCTCCCATCCCTGTATCAGAAGCTGGATTCGGGTCTGCAGCCTGTGGCTTAGCTGCGCCACCTGGGCTTCTACCCACGCCGCTGTTCCGGGCGTGGGTTTGCTTAACGGGGCGGACATCCTGCTTGCTCGGCCTCCAGGAACAATACGGGTGGCAGAGTCCTGGCGTCCCTGCCCTTTATCCCTTCGGTTACATGAGGCAGGACATCTCCCACCCCTCCTTGGTTCTCTCCGGCACCTCCTGGGGTGCGAGGCTTCACTTTTGCGCCTTCCCTGCTCAGGGAAGACGACTCGAGCGGGAACTTTTCACGCCCAAGATGGCGGACTTTCAAAATTTTCTTGGGAACGCCGCTCGCCTGAGGATCACTGGCGCTCGGGTCCGGTGCTTCTGCTCTTCGGTGGCTCGAGCAAGGGGCCGGACCCGGGGCTTGAGCAGCTCCTCCTCGTCCACAAGTGAAAAGGGGGAAGGTTTGTGGTGGGATGTCGGTTGTGACGCCACCCACGGGTTGTGGTGGTGGTGGGCACCACCGCTGCTGATGATGGGGGATCCCGGGAGCGATGGCGGAGAGGAGCTAAGGTGTTGACCCCTCAGTGGGTCCCGGGGCCCCGGTTGGGGAGTAGAGAGGAGGGATAGGTGCAGTTGCCGATGCGGGGAGGCAGCGTGGACGCGGGTGCAACGTTGCGGTGCAGCGCGGTGCCGGATGGCACTGGTGTACTCACTCAGGTAGACAAGAACAGAGTCTCTGGTAAACCAAACGGCTGGATGGATGGGGCCCACAGTCGGCTGCGGTGTCTTCACTCTCCCCGGACGGGTTGATGGTGGCTGTTGTTCCCTGCACCTATGTGTAAGTGTTTGATTCCTATGGCTTCCCACGGGTAGTCCGCTCCCCGGCTTGTACGTGTCGGGAGAGCCTGTTTTGCCCGCAGGCACTGGCCCTTGGATCTCTGGCCGTTGGCAGTGGCTCTTATCCGGACGGGTTGGGCTGTTGCCTTCTGACGGGACTTGGTTGGGAATGAACCCCTGAGGTCCAGACCGCAATCAGAGAATTTGACCTTTACGGCGGCTTCCGAGCCTAGTCGGGGTCTGAGTACCCTGCCTTGGTGCTTGGCTTCAATCTGCTCCCCGGTTCAGTACCGGCGGGTCACCGCCCGACCCCGGTCCTACGGTTCCGCTGAACTCCACCAACTCCTGCAGACGCCCACCACTGTCTGCCGACCTTGCTGATTGTGCCTGGGCTCCGACCCAGACACACACAGACTTTCCTCCTCTCACTTTCACCTCTCCACTTCAACTCCTAAACTCAACTGACTACTTTTCACACCTCCAGGCCTGTGAACTCCTCGGTGGGTGGGGCCAACCGCCTGGCTCCGCCCCACCTGGTGTGGACATCAGACCCTGGAGGGAGGCAACAAGGGTTTCGTTTGACTGGTGTTCCTGACCGGGGGAGGGGGTGTGTGTATGTGATGTTATTCTGTGACCCCTGGGGTCCAGGGTGTCACAGGTTCATGCTACCGTCAGGCGGATAGAGGTAGACAAACCCCAAACTGGGGACCCCCAGTGTTCCATACCATGGGGACCCACTTACCAGAGACAGGTGCAGGGGAAGAAGGTACCAGAGAACCAGACTGGCACTGGGATGAAGGGGACCTGGAGGCGAAACCAACCAGCCTCGGGCAACCAGTTAACACCCGAAAAGTGAGTAAACCAGTTGCACTGAATACCTGTCTGGACTCCTTCTTCTTCTATACACCCACTGGGGCAATACCCTACTTGCGGAGGGACGACCATACTAACTGCAATACCATCAGCCCCAGTAGAGACACTGCAGTGGCGGCTCCCTATACTTAGCCACAACACCGCAAGTGGCGTCACAAATAACTATATTTAAATATCCTCTGTAAATATCTGCATTTCAAAAAGGGCCCAGGGCACGGAACTGGGTAACGTCCACTATCGTAACATTCCCAATAGAGTCACTGCCTGGAACCGACTACCCCATATCCCTGGTCCCTGGGTGCTACATACACACACACGCACACACACACACACACACACACACACACACACACACACACACACACACACACACACACACACACACACACTGCACCTTGCCACTTCTATCCTTGATGCTGGGTATAGTTCTCAGTATGTGTTACTCTGTATTATTTTAGACATCCCAGGTGCAGGTCTTTGTGTTCACTCCCCTTCGCGATTTAAAGTTATGTGCCTGATCAGCTGATGCTCATGATTGAAACTGAATCCTCATTTCCATGTGGTCCACTTTGGAAGGTGCCTGCTCTGGAAGACGTTTTTACACATTGTGTGCAGCTATGGTGTTAGCTGCACTGATGCTGGTTGGAATGTTTTTCCTTTTTATGTCTTTTTCCCCTATCTGTTTTCTTATCCTTGTGTTTCTGTATTGTAGAGGCGAGACTAATGCTCTTGTTGGCCTGCTCACTAGTCAAGGTCAGATTAGGGCAAGCGAGGTTTAGGAACATGGTCGACGACGGGATAAAAGAACCCATATTTGGATGTCAGATAGTGCAGGGTTCAGCCACAGGTGAATGCAGTTGGTGACCATGCTTCCCTCTACCTAGCACCAGGGCCCTCCTTTGTGTCGTGGCCCCTGTGTACCCTGTGTTTTGTGACACCTGCTGGTTTTTTTTCCTGGTATCTGGTAGCCATGACATTAGCTTAGTAAATCAGCCCTGGGTGACAACAGTCTGAGATGAGAAAGTAATTTGTTCAGCAGGAGTATATGATTAGGTTTAGTGGACATGAAAAACCAGGATAAATGTCTTAGTTTTTATGTTAACAAATGCAGACATAGATAAATTATAGTTTGCCGACATCTCTAATGGCCTGTCAGTAACTGCACAAAACTATTAAATTCTCAAGTAAGAAAAACAAAAAGCCAGCACTAAATGTGCACTTCAGCACCAAAAACTCCAAACTGTACTTATTATAAAAATTTTGATATTTTTGGCAAAAAATTGCAATTTCTTGAGCTGCCTCGCCACGTCACGGCAAATCTCATTTGAGGCAGTCATGGCTGTGGGCGGGACAGGTCCAAGCAAATGCTGCATGAAGTAAATAGCCTGTGGACAAGGCCTGATGACAATGTGAACAGTCACCAACCGCCAAAATCTAGACAGATGGAAAAAATCCCAAAATTGGGGTGCATAGCAAGGTGGGGGTCAGCCACCGACCAATTCAATGAAGAAAAACAAAAAGTCAGCACTAAATGTGCACTTCAGTACCAAAAACTCCAAACTGTACTTATTATAAAAATTTTGAGATTTTTGGCAAAAAATTGCAATTTCTTGAGCTGCCTCGCCACGTCACGGCAAATCTCATTTGAGGCAGTCCTACACTAAAATATTTTTATAAAATGTGCCATACGGCCTCATATATGAATAGTAGAACTGCTCTTAGCAGCACTCACCTGGTCTATTTCAATCCCGTACCCACTAAATGTGCACTTCAGCACCAAAAACTCCAAACTGTACTTATTATAAACATTTTTTTTTTGGGGATTTTTCATTAAATCATCAATTTAAATTCTCAAGTAAACAGTTAAGACAATGTAGCAACCTGGAGAAAATGAGGGTTTTTTTTCTGACTGGGCATGAGTGCCCTCTAGTGAAGCAACCTACTATCAAGATTAAACTCGAGTATATCGGGTCCAAGTTTGCACTTTCCTCTGTTGATTCTCTGACAGTACACTAAGGGTTACATAGTACCGTATTCCCCCACACCTCAGTTCTTCTCATATATAGTTTGAGTTCACACAATGGGGTACATTATAAGACCAGGCCGGAGTCAATTAAACAGGAAGTCAGTGAGGAGCATGCAGGGAAGGAACATGTAAAGTAGATAGAGGAGTAGCTGTCTGCTGGGAACAAGAAGCCATTCACTGCCCTCTGCCTCCTACTGAGGAGCTCTGCAAATGTTTGCTCTAGAATACATCACCCATTCTTGACATGTCTGCATGGTCCGGCTTCACAAGCATGAAAAATAAAAGTCATTTTCATTCTAATAGTTCAGAGACAAGTTCTGCTACTTTTTCCAATTCATTTTAATGATATGCATTTGTAGAGAATGAAATATGAATTTCTATAAATATGAATATACAGATACATCTCAAAATGTTAGTACAATAACAGTCTTTTAGTCAACTAAGCTAAAGTTAGGTTCTGTAAAGTATTTCAGGAACGCAGGAAGGGACTGTGGGAATTAAGACCTCGTACCTGAAGCCTTGACTTGGTATTAGGAAAGGATGAAGGGAGGGTTCTTCACCCACCAGCCAATTGCCCACTTTTCCCACCTAGCAGCCTATTGAATATTCTTGGATTCTCCTCCCTCCTCTAACCTTACCCCATCTCAGTGTGTCAGCGGGCTTCATCCCATATCTTCCAGTATTTGGGGTCTGGCAACACAGGGCTAGCTGGAGCTCTAGCCTTGCTGGAAGGATTTTTAGAAAAGCCCGTGTGGCTTTTCCCTCCCCTCCCTGCAGGTCCTCTGGCAACCTGAAGCTACCATCATGGCCAACATATGGGGAAGCTTGCAGCTCTCTGTGATTGTTCATCTCATCTGTCTTTCACAGGCACAGTTTGTAAGTTTATTTTACATTTTTGGATCATTTTTTTTATGATGATATCAAGAGGAATTGGAAATGATAATGACATTTTGTGGCTGCATATTGGTGTATCGTCGTCCTTGGATGTGTATATAGCTTTTATCTAGTTAAGGAGATCATTTTTTTTTTAAGAATTGACCTTATAGTTTCATCTATTACTATTTTCATACTCCTAATGGCAGAAGAGAGAATAAATCTGTAAATGGACTTGAGCTGCAATATACTTTAAAGATGTCGGAGAGAATGGAGGCCCTGGTAGTCTTATGGTGATATAGGTCAATAGTTGTTACTTAAGGGGTTCATTAAATACCGTACTATTGTGTGCAAACCCATTCAATATGGCTCCAGTTTTATCAATATTGTTTTTATACCAGAGTTGGGTGAAGTTGTCAAGTTTTTGAGTTTTGTCAGAGTGTCATCAGTTTTTCTCGGATGTAAAAAACCCCCAAAACTGATGAAGGGTTCTCAAGCGTCTCCTATTAACCAGTCTGAGAAAACAACAGCACACGAATGACATCTGAGTGCTGTCTGATTTTCACTGACTCAAAGACCTGCATTGCTGATTTTGATACGAGAATTGGAGCAAATTGGACATTTTTTTCAAGATTTTATGTGGACAACTCATTCCTCAAAATACACAGACATTTGAACTGCTAGACTAGACTAGACTATGCTAGAATAGGTAAAGAATTAACTAGACTAGACTATTCCAGAATAGGTATAGAATAGATTAGACTAGACTATACTAGAATAGGTATAGAATACACTAGACTATACTAGAATAGGTATAGACTAGACTAGACTATACTAGAATAGTTATAGAATAGACTATACTAGACTTTACAAGAATAGGTATAGAGTAGACTAGAATAGGTATAGAACAGACTAGAGTAGGCTGTACTATAATAGGTATAGAATAGACTAAACTACACTATACTAGAATAGGTATAGAGTAGACTAGAATAGGTATAGAACAGACTAGGCTAGGCTGTACTACAATAGGTATAGATTAGACTAGACTACACTAGAATAGGTATAAAATAGACTAGACTTTCCTAGAATAGGTATAGAGTAGACTAGAATAGGTATAGAACAGACTAGACTAGGCTGTACTAGAATAGGTATAGAATAGACTAAACTACACTATACTAGAATAGGTATAGAGTAGACTAGAATAGGTATAGAACAGACTAGACTAGGCTGTACTAGAATAAGTATAGAATACACTTAACTACACTAACTAGAATAGGCATAGAGTAGACTAGAATAGGTATAGAATAGACTAGACTAGAATAGGTACGAGTGCTGTAAAAAAAAACCCTAAAATGGAATTTGCACCAAAAACTGATGTCCAAATGAGGCCTTAGGGCTCACGCAGACATCCTTGGATTTCAGTTCTATCTGGGACCACAATACACGGCCTGACCGCAAGTCTCCCGACCCAAGCATGACAGGCTTATAGATATATATGAAGCGGGTCAGGGGATCCATAGCCAATAATTTGTTACTGTACCACTGAGGTGTTTTGCTATTTTCTCATATATTGGTACTCTACACATTATGGCATGCTGGGCCTATAACTTAGCATTTTACGATATGTGATTATATATTTACTCCCTAATAAGACTTTAGATATCATGGATATTTCTAGAAGTTAGAAATTAAATCTAAGTAGTTAAACCAGTCTAATATTTTGCTATATAAAAATGCATTGCTACCTAACATAACAACTTTATAGATATAATATAAATAAGTATATATTCTATTGTCAGCTCTGAATTGTATAGTGTTGCTGGATATGATGGTGCTACATAAATAAAATGATTGCTAGTATTAGTATTATTCTCTCAAGTTGTTAAAAATGTGTTCAGTATTTTTATGGTGGTACATCATCTATTATTGCATCATTGAATAATTAAGAAAATTTGCTGTTCAGGGACCCGGAAAAGCTGGGTGACCATGCATGTGGGTAATGCAATGGCTGTCATTTTGGCTGCCGCCCAGCTCTACCAGCTCTGCCTGATACAGATGTTACTTAGAAATAAGTGAATTCAAGTGTAATAAGCGTAATGTATAAAATATCCAGATTTGACTTAGAGCTTTCGATCTAGAAGTTTAGTAGTGACGGTGGGCAGTTTATAGGTAACGAAGCTTTCTGCTAATAGGAAGTGTAGACTTTTGGAGAAAAAGAGAAAAAGGGAGTGGGCTGGTTATGTGAAGGTGATTGTAGGTCAGGAGGCAGGAGGAATGCTGAATCCTGAGACATTTGGCATTCATATGTGAGAACAAAGTTTGCCATTCAGGAGTCAAGAGTCTGATCCTGTTCCCCACACACTCACAGAGCCCCCGAACACAAACAAATGAAAGGACAGAGCCACTGCTGCTCGCCGACATGAATGCTTAGCCAGTTTTTTTTTTACAGTATCCTGCAGGGAAGACTGCTTATTCTGGGGATTTAGCTTTACTTTTAGCCAATTTAAGTGTATGCCAGAAATAAATGAACAGTCGACGGTTTAAGTGTAAGACTTAGGCCTGTATTTCATATTAAGCATCCGCTGTTATATTGCTGTAAATTATTAATCATGTAAATCTCATCAATAAATTATACACAATGCCCCAAGCATGTGCAGTATAGGTATGTACTAAAAACCATGCCCTGGGTATATGCAGTGTAGGTATGTACTATACACAATGCCCTGAGTATGTGCAGTATGAGTATGTGCTATACACCATGGCCCAGGTATGTGCAGTATAGGTATATACTAAACACCATCGCCTGGGTATATGCAGTGTAGGTATGTACTATACACAATGCCCTGAGTATGTGCAGTATCAGTATGTGCTATACACTATGGCCCAGGTATGTGCAGTATAGGTATGTACTAAACACCATGCCCTGGGTATATGCAGTGTAGGTATGTACTATACACAATGCCCTGAGTATGTGCAGTATGAGTATGTGCTATACACCATGGCCCAGGTATGTGCAGTATAGGTATATACTAAACACCATCGCCTGGGTATATGCAGTGTAGGTATGTACTATACACAATGCCCTGAGTATGTGCAGTATCAGTATGTGCTATACACTATGGCCCAGGTATGTGCAGTATAGGTATGTACTAAACACCATGCCCTGGGTATATGCAGTGTAGGTATGTACTATACACAATGCCCTGAGTATGTGCAGTATGAGTATGTGCTATACACCATGGCCCAGGTATGTGCAGTATAGGTATATACTAAACACCATCGCCTGGGTATATGCAGTGTAGGTATGTACTATACACAATGCCCTGAGTATGTGCAGTATCAGTATGTGCTATACACCATGGCCCAGGTATGTGCAGTGTAGGTATGTACTATACACAATGCCCTGAGTATGTGCAGTATGAGTATGTGCTATACACCATGGCCCAGGTATGTGCAGTATAGGTATATACTAAACACCATCGCCTGGGTATATGCAGTGTAGGTATGTACTATACACAATGCCCTGAGTATGTGCAGTATCAGTATGTGCTATACACCATGGCCCAGGTATGTGCAGTATAGGTATATAGTAAACACCATGGCCTGGGTATATGCAGTGTAGGTATGTACTATACACAATGCCCTGAGTATGTGCAGTATCAGTATGTGCTATACACCATGGCCCAGGTATGTGCAGTATAGGTATATACTAAACACCATGGCCTGGGTATATGCAGTGTAGGTATGTACTATACACAATGCCCTGAGTATGTGCAGTATCAGGTTGTGCTATAGACCATGGCCTAGGTATGTGCAGTATAGGTATTTGCTATACACCATGACCCAGGTATGTGCAGTGTAGGTATGTACTATACACAATGCCCTGAGTATATGCAGTATCAGTATATGCTGTACACCATGGCCCAGGTATGTGCAGTATAGGTATGTGCTATACACCATAGGCTGGGTATATGCAGTGTAGGTATGTACTATACACAATGCCCTAAGTATGTGCAGTATCAGTATGTGCTATAGACCATGGCCCAGGTATGTGCAGTATAGGTATGTACTAAACACCATGACCCAGGTATGTGCAGTGTTGGTATGTACTAAACATAATGCCTCGGGTATGTGCAGTGTAGATATATACTATACGCAATGCCCTGGGTATGTGCAATATAGGTATGTACTATACACAATACCCACTGGTGGACACAGACAGAAGAGGGCTCCCCTGAAACAACAATATATGAGTCCTTTTGAGCCCAATAACTCATTAAAATGTGCAATTCTACCTGCTTTGGAGGTAGAAATGGGCCCCCTTACCTCTTGGGCCCCTGTGTGGTTGTAAAGGCTGCACTAATGATATGTCTGCCCCTGCAATGCACTGGGTATGTGCAGTATAGGTTTGCACTATACACAATGCCCTGGGTATGTCCAGCTTTTTATCCACTCTACTATTCTGTTTGTATCCATTTCTACTATTCTGTTTGCATCCATAGATTAGAGCCAACAACTGTGGTAGCAGCCATATTGTTAACCTGTCTAGCAGTAAATCTGCCTTGCCATAGTAACCAATCAAAGTTCAGCTTTCATTTCTTAATCTGTTCTAGAAAACATGAAAGCTGGCCTCTGATTGGTTGCTTGGGACAACTAAGCCAGTTGTAGAGTTTGGATAAATGAGGCCAATGTTTTCCGCTACCACGCATGGTCATTAGTTTTCCCCATATATACATACACAAATAACTACTCTACACAACGCACCCCAAAATCCACAAAAAAACGATGTCCTAGGTCAGAGGTCCCCAACTCCAGTCCTCACAGCCCCCAACAGGTCATGTCAGGATTTCCCTAGTATTGCACAGGTGATGGGAATATGATCAAGGCTTCGGCCATCGCTGCAGGTTCTGTTCCCTGTGCAATGCTAAGGAAATCTTCACAGCATGATCTGTTGGGGGCCATGAGGACTGGAGCTTGAGTTTTAGTTTCTCACTTTTTAGCTGCAAATAGATATGGGAAGGGTTAACTGATCCTGAAAACTAAACACCTACAGCATTGGGAGTGACTGAAATTAACCCCTTTATCTCTCTGCCCTTAGATTTTTCTTTGGTAGGTACAGACCTCTGTTGAGATTGTAGTCGTTTGAGGTCACCATTGATTATTTTTAATACTTTTTTTTTTCCGAATTCTGTATAGTAGTAGATCAGTATGAAGAATTATCTACACATGCATCTTGAAATAAATGTTAACATTATGGGGATGCCAATGGGGTAGATTGATCTATGGAGACCTACCTAGGCCATTACTAAGAAGGATAAGGGTTAAAAGTCTCTAAACTCATCAACATGAAAAGAAAAGTTAGATTTCATTCAGTTTGTTTTTTGTCTTTTATACATATACTGCGGCGATTATCCATTGTGGTAAATAAACTGTACTCAATATATGCAGACATATATATGTCTCTAATGTCTGGTTTATTTTTCCTACAGACTGGTCCTCCAGGTCCACCAGGGTCTCCCGGTCCACCTGGCCTACCAGGGATCCCAGGATCAGATGGCATAGATGTGAGTATACAAACCTGGAACAAAGAGCCTCTGTGTGTATCCGACAGAATCTGAACGCTTCTTAAAAACTGCCAGTAGATGGCGAGAGTACAGTCCTCCTTCACAGTATGGATGCAAGTCCTGCAGAACTGTGACTATCAGGTTCTTATGTGCGCAGTATGAAGTGCATGTAGCAATCTACCAACATTGTAGTAGTGATTATTTATTTCATTTTTCATTACTGTGATAATGTATTTTATTCATTATCTTTACATATGGATACATTTTTTTCTGACGGATTCCGCCGCCATAGGCTTCCATTGTAAAAATGACGTACGCCGACGGAATCCAGCACATTACGTTTTTTGACGCTCTGGGAAGAGCAGAAAAACGCTACATGCTGCGTTCTTTCCGCCCGGCGGATGCATCCGCAGGACCATCAGTCGCAATGCGTCATCCATACAAGTCTATGAGAAGCAGCGGAATCCGTTAACGGATTGCGGTGTTTTCCAAAACGGCGGATTGCGACTGAAGGAAAAAAACGCAAGTGTGAAAGTACCCTTACTACCATGAATATTATCTGAAACAGAGTAGGTGCACATCACCATTTTCTCCAAATCCGAGAAAAACAGTCCGAGCATGCTGATCAGACTGATCAGAGTTTGATCAGAGTGGGATCTGTTTTTCTTGGAGGTGGAGAAAAAAAACAAAATTTCTCCGACACCACTTGGTCCGAGAAAAAAAATCGGACAGCCCTATAGAATAATGTTGGTACATGTGCTATCGTTCAAAACCGTGGATTACACTCATACTATATAAACTGTCAGGTGCACAATCCCATAAAGTACTTTATTACTAAGTAATACCAAGGTTGCTATGACCAACCTTTGTTGGGTGAAGGCCATTAACTGTACTGATCTGTCAGCTGTGAAATTGAGGTAGATCAGTTATTTTAGAAGATCATGATATTTTGCACACTGTGGTTAAAGGGGACCTGTTGGCACGTTTTGACACTGAAAAATAGACGTATATATGCTTGTGATCCAATGAGCTAGTCATCATGAGAAATCTCATGATGTCATGTAAAAGTTTGGGCACCCTTGGTCAAAATTACTGTTGTTGTGAACAGTTAAGCAAGTTGATAAAGAAATTGTCACACTAGGTACGGCGAAAGGGAGTGGAAACCCTGTGTCTAGGGAAGAGGAAGATGGTGATCCCTGACCAAACCTACTGCTGGTCCCTGGGGTCCCTCATCACCCTAGATAGGTTGCGCACCTATGCGCTGAGCCGGATACCTGACCCTAGGTATCCCTAGTGCTGGGCCTTAAATAGGAAACGGTGGACTGAGCTCTTCATCAACTCCACTAAACAAGCCAAACACTGTGACATTCTATTGCCAGCAACCACATGACTGTTTGTCACCCGTGACACACCCTTGACAGAAATGACCTCTAACAGGAATTAAGTTAAAGATGACACATATCCTTTGTATTTTAAGCAAAAAAAAAAATATTATCTTCATATTTTACATTTTGAAATTAGCAAAAAAGGAAAATGGGCTGATGTAAAAGTGTGGGCACCCTGCATGGTTAGTACCTAGTAGCACCCCCTTTGGCAAATATCACAGCTTGTAAATGCTTTTTGTATCCAGCCAAGAGTCTTTCAATTCTTGTTTCAGGGATTTTCATCCATTCTTCCTTGGCAAAATCTTTCAATTCCGTGAGATTCCTGGGTCGTCTTGCATGCACTGCTTATTTTACATACAGTATAGCATGGTCTAGAGGTCTAGACATGTGTTAAGGATCATTATCCATTTGTAGAAGCCATCCTAATTTCAACTTCAGCGATTTTACATACGCTGTTATGTTTGCATCAAGAATTTCTTGAAATTTAATTAAATCATTCTTCCCTCTACTCATGAAATGTTTCCCTTGCTATTTGCTGGAACACAACCCCCAAAGCATGATTGATCCACCTCCATGCTTAATGGTTGGCGATATATTCTTTTCCTTAAATTCTGTGCCCTTTTTTCTCCCCACATACCTTTGATCATTGTCACCAAAGAGTTCTATTTTAACCTCATCAGTCAACAGGACTTGTTTCCTAAATGTGTCAGCTTGTTTAGATGTTCTTTTGCATACTTCTGATACTGAATTTTATGGTGAGGATGCAGGAGAGGTTTTCTTCTGATGACTCTTCCATGAAGGCCTTATTTGTGCAGGTGTCTCTGAACAGTAGAACAATGAACCACAAATCCAGAGTCTGTTAAATCTTCCTGAGACCCACAACACACATCCGTTTTTTTTGTACGTGTGCGGTACGTATTTGCACGTACCGGAGACACGTACACACGGAGACCCATGTTATTCTCCATAGATGGCACACACACGTAAAATCACACGGAACGTGTGTCCGTGTGATAAGTACATGTGTGCGCTTTTCTGCACGGATGACATGTCCGTTTTTGGCCGGCAGCACGCAGGCACGGACCCGCTAAAGTCTATGGGTCCGTGCCTGCACGGACCGCACACGGAGTATGTCCGTGTTCAGCACGTTTCGTGCGTGTGCGTTTTTACACTAGCGATCTTATTTTTATTTTTTTTAAATTAAATTCAGTATACTTACCTTTTTTTTCTGCTGTTCTCAGTCATACTTACATTGGCGCTCGTTTTTTTTCTTCCCCTGGCTCATACCGCTCCCCGATCACCAGCGCGGCGAGGAACAGCTGTGCAGAGAATACGCGGCAACAATTACTTTGAATATGCCGGCCGCTCATTAATCAATCTCGTATTCCCTGCTTTCCCCACCCACAGACGCCTGTGATTGGTTGCAGTCAGACATGCCCCCCACGCTGAGTGACAGCTGTCTCACTGCACCCAATCACAGCAGCTGGTGGGCGTGTCTATACTGTGCAGTAAAATAAATAAATAAATAATTAAAAAAAAACGGCGTGCGGTCCCCCCCAATTTTAAGACCAGCCAGATAAAGCCATACGGCTGAAGGCTGGTATTCTCAGGATGGGGAGCCCCACGTTATGGGGAGCCCCCCAGCCTAACAATATCAGTCAGCAGCCGCCCAGAATTGCCGCATACATTATATGTGACAGTTTTGGGACTGTACCCGGCTCTTCCCGATTTGCCCTGGTGCATTGGCATTCGGGGTAATAAGGAGTTTTTGGCAGCCCATAGCTGCCAATAGGTCCTAGATTAATCATGTCAGGCATCAGGCAGTTGTATTCAGCGTTGGCCGCGAGTAACCTCAGTGACAGCTCAGCTGATCGCGCTATTCCCTTTATGAGCTGCGTGGAGCTGACAGGAGCGGCGGTGTCTTCTGCAGCTCCGGTCACCTTCATGCAGCAGAGCTGGAAGCGACGCTGGAGCATCCTGGATTACGCCGGACATGGAGGGCTTTTTCGGGCTTATTAAATTGGTGAACAAGGCAATTTGTTAGTGGTTTTTTTTCTAATAAAGGATTGTTCGGGTGTGTGTGTATATTTACTGTAATTTACAGATTAATCATGGAAGGTATCTCGGGGAGACGCCTGACATGATTAATCTAGGACTTATTGGCAGCTATGGGCTGCCAATAACTCCTTATTACCCTGAATGCCAATGCACCAGGGCAAATCGGGAAGAGCCGGGTACAGTCCCAGAACTGTCGCATATAATGTATGCGGCAATTCTGGGCGGCTGCTGACTGATATTGTTAGGCTGGGGGGCTCCCCATAACGTGGGGCTCCCCATCCTGAGAATACCAGCCTTCAGCCGTATGGCTTTATCTGGCTGGTCTTAAAATTGTGGGGGACCGCACGCGTTTTTTTTTAACTATTTATTTATTTATTTTACTGCACAGTATAGACACGCCCACCGGCTGCTGTGATTGGGTGCAGTGAGACAGCTGTCACTCAGTGTGGGGGGCGTGTCTGACTGCAACCAATCACAGGCGCCAGTGGGCGGGGAAAGCAGGGAATACGAGATTGATTAATGAGCGGCCGGCATATTCAAAGTAATTGTTGCTGCGTATTCTCTGCACAGCTGTTCCTCGCCGCACTGGTGATCGGGGAGCAGTAAGTATGAGAGAGGGCTGCTCACTTCAGTCACTCGGGGGATTAGCAGTCACTGGTGAATCCTTCACAGGTGACCGCTAATCAGTACGCGGCACACAGACAGAGCCGCGGCATGACAATGAAGTCGGGTGAAGTTCACCCGAGTTCATTCTCATCGCGCAACTCTGTCTGCGGTCAGCCGACATGTATCAACGACATTGTGCAACACACAAACGGACATTCCACACGGACATTCCACGTACACATACACGGGCATTTTACACACAAACACGGACATTTTACACGTACACACGGCTTGCATACGCCATCACATGGATGCCATACGTACCTGAGAAACGCCCCAAAAAAACGGAACACGGACCCGAAAAACGGACCGTGTCACACGGACATTTTTTATGCGCAAGTGTGTTTTAGGCCTGAAGGTCTTTTGCAGTGAAGCAGGGGTGCTGATTTGCCTCTCAAGCAATTGTACAAGCTGCTTTCACAGAAATTTTGCTTTGTCTTCAAGACCTTACCTTGACCTCCACTGTTCCTGTTAACTGCCATTTCTTAATTGCATTTCGAACCGAGGAAAGGACAACTTGAAAACGCTTTGCTATCTTCATATAGCCTTTTCCTGCTTTGTGGGCCTCCAACAGTGCTAGGCTGCGGCTTAGAAGAACCCATGGCTGCTTTTTTTGTTGCACAAGGTTAGAAGAGGCTGAGTTTTCATAAAGCTGTGATTTGCATCGCCTCGCCTTTACTAGCGATGATAGTGAACAAGCCATAATGCTATCAGGCTAATTAGGGTCTTAAACTTTGGTCAAAGTTATCTGAGCACAAGAATATCCAAATTTTTGCATCGGCTTATTCCTTTTTGTAACTTTTAGGGCTTGTGCGCACGTTGCGTCATGTCACTGCAGAAAATTCTTCAGGGATTTGACAGCTCATGTGCGATTCAATTCGCTGCAGAAACACTGCGTAATGGATGCAGTGTTTCTGCAGAATAGAGGCCGATTTCATGCGCTCTGGATGCTGGCTCTCCCATAGACAGAGTGGGAGCAGCATCCAAAGTGCATGAAAGAAGTGACATGTTGCATTTTTGAACGCACGGATTTGGATCAAAATTTTAGCATGCAAATCGCTGCGCTCTCAAATGCAACGTGCGCAAGGATTATGCACAATCTTCATAGATTGTGCTGGGGACGCAGGACGCATGCATTTACGCTGCAGTGCTAGACGCAGCGTAAATGCATGCAATATGCACATGTGCGCACACAGCTTTAAAATGTCAAAGATGACAATATATATATATATATATATATATATATATATATATATTATTTTTATTTGCTTTTGCCTAAAATACAAAGAAAATGTGTCATCTTTCAAAATAACAGTAACTTTGCCCAGGATGCCCAAAGTTTTACATGCTACTGTAGCCTAAAAGCCATATGCAAATCAGGCTGAAAGTGCACTGGGGGCGTCTCAAAGCACTTTGACTGCATCTTTTAAGTGTTTTAACACCCCCTCCCCATTTTCCTAGCAGATTTTTCCTGATTTGCATATGCTAAGATTTCCCTGGCAAAATAGACCTCTGCGAAACAGTTTTATTGGGTTACATGCATCTATACAGCCGCTACCTTTCACATCTTAGGGCTCGTGTGCACGTTGCGTAATTGCATGCATCCTGCATCCCCAGCACAATCTATGTATATTGTGCATGATACGTGCGCACGTTGCTTTTATGAACGCAGCGATTTGGATGCCAAAAATTTTGACCCAAATCCGTGCGTACAAAAAAGCAGCATGCCAATTAATTTGTGCGCTTTGGATGCAGCTCCCACTCTGTCTATGGTGGGGGCAGCAGCCATAGCGCATGAAATCGGCATTTATTCTGCTGAAACACTGCATCCATTACGCAGTGTGTCTGCAGCGATTTGAAGCGCGCATGTGCTGTCAAATCGCTGCAGAAATGTTAGCATTTACGTGCGAACAAGGCCTTAAAATCATTAAAAATACAGAGGTGTTCTCATTAATTTCTAGGGTTCCAGACCCCAGATATTCTTTAAGCCTCTCTTCTTCGTAATGGCTACAACCAAGCAGCATGTAAATTGCGCAGAAAACAATCTGACATTGATTGATTTTTCCTTGATTCAGTGGCAAGATCCAGATACTTAGATATTTGTCGCAGATTTACGCTTTGCAAAGGGTAAAACACATAATGAAAATCTGAAGCATCCCGTCCAGCTACAGTTGTACCATGCAGATTTTTCGTCTACACAATCCAAAGAGGAAATGTGCAGTGTACCGGTCCTGTATATAAATACCTTGGTATTTAGAAGATGGAGACTAATGTCCCGTGTCCAAAATGCTGTAACATATTTCAAAATAACCATATACACCTTCACTTTCTTTTTACAGACAGGGTAAAAAATATGACTTATTTTTATGGACTGTCCAAGAATTTTTGGACGCTTGGAAACCCTGTCTACGAGCTGCTAGAAAGACTTTGGTGGGTGAGAATGACAACCTGCAGTACATAGCAGGTCACTTACACAAGAGAAACTAACATAATAATAATAATAATATTTATTAATTCATATAGCGCTATTAATTCCATAGCGCTTACATTGGCAACACTGTCCCCATTGGGGCTCACAATCTAAGATCCCTATCTGTGTAACTTCCCATCTTCACAGTAGAGTATGTTCTATACTAGTGGTTAGACTGGCAATCCCATGACAAATCCACCCAGAAGTATTTGTTTGTGAAAGGAATGACATTTCTAGTGAGTTATCAATAGCTACCATTGTAAAAACAAGACTGCAGTTTCCATCTCAACCACTAGATGGTGCTGTAAGCATGCATGCACATAAACAGCAATTTAAAACTAGTAATAATAATATATGGCCCTTATCACCTCCATTTTTACCAGGTTATCTGGATACTTCTTCCAGATTCATTTATACCTTGTACTTTTATCTTCATTGCCTTCTCTGCTTTATTCCTAAGTCGGAATTTTTATTTATTTATTGTATATGGAATTTGTTATAGAATATATATAGAATTTTTCAAGCATTGTAAATTGTTCTTGTTATTTATCACAAGAGGTATATTTATTATGATTATCTAGTTATTCTATTTTCTTTTTGCATTAACCATATGCTGTGCACTTATATTTATTTTCACTCATAATTTCTTGCATTTATCCTTTCACTGCTTTCACACTTTTTGTTTTCCTTAACCTCCTTCTTTACTTTTTCATTATTTTTAATAATAATAATAATAATAATAATAAATAATTATTATTATTATTTTTTATTTTGACACTGTTTCTCACTATATCGTTCACTCAATGATTTTGCCCATACTTTTCCCTCATCCAAGATGGCCACCTGACCTGCGCTGTTAACGGAAATCACCTGTTGCAACGCACTTATTGCCGGGATCCCTCCTGCTATGCGCTCTTACTCTGTGGTGATCAATTAGACTATATCTATCTATCTATCTATCTATCTATCTATCCATGTATCTATCTATCTATCTATCAACAGTATCTATCTATCTATTTATCTTCTATATTATATACAAGTCACTGCCTGTGTCGTGCACCCCAATGCACATTTTTCTTCTTCGAGGGGTGAGGGGCTGTGTGGCCATGTGGGCACATGATGTGGAGTGTGTATGTATGTATATATATATATATATATATATATATATATATATACACATAAGACATGCACACTAATAGGGCTTGCACTGGGAGCCCATCATATAATGATTGAAATGCACAGTGTCTGAACTGTAACCTGTTTTTTTGATATAGTTCTTTGTGGTTTTTCTTAGCATGTCTTATGCTAAGCAGCCGCCCCTCCCCTCTAGTGTGGAGGTTGAGTGGCTGTGACATCAGCATCTTGCACCTTGGCTGCAGCCATCTTTATGAGGAAGGCTCACCACATTCTGTGTGTGCACATATCATTTGTCTTGGCTCCTTTTTGGCTCCTCAAAACAAATCTCAAAGGATCTGAAAACAAAGATTATTCAACATAGTTGTTCAGGGGAAGAATTCAAAAAGTTGTCTCAGAGATTTAAACTGTCAGTTTCCACTGTGAAGAACATAAAATGGAAGAACACAGGTACAGTTCTTGTTAAGCCCAAAAGTGGCAGGCCAAGAAAATTATCAGAAAGGCAGAGAAGATGAATGGTGAGAACAGTCAAGGACAATCCACAGACAACCTCCAAAGACCTGCAGGATCATCTTGCTGCAGATGGTGTCAATGTGCACTTTGCACAAGGAGAAGCTGTATGGGAGAGTGATGCGAAAGAAGCCGTTTCTGCAAGCACACCACAAACAGAGTCGCCTGAGGTATGCAAAAGCAAATTTGGACAAGCCAGTTACATTTTGGAAGAAGGTCCTGTGGACTGATGAAACAAAGATTGAGTTGTTTGGTCATACAAAAAGGCGTTATGCATGGAGGCAAAAAAACACGGCATTCCAAGAAAAGCACTTGCTACCCACAGTAAAATTTGGTGGAGGTTCCATCATGCTTTTGGGCTGTGTGGCCAATGTCGGCTCCGGGAATCTTGGTAAAGTTGAGGGTCGCATGGATTCAACTCAGTATAAGCAGATTCTTGACAATAATGTGCAAGAATCAGTGACGAAGTTGAAGTTACGCAGGGGATGGATATTTCAGCAAGACAATGATCCAAAACACCGCTCCAAATCTACTCAGGCATTCATGCAGAGGAACAATTACAATGTTCTGGAATGGCCATCCCAGTCCCCAGACCTGAATATCATTGAAAATCTGTGGGATGATTTGAAGCGTGCTGTCCATGCTCGGCGACCATCAAACTTAACTGAACTGGAATTGTTTTGTAAACAGGAATGGTCAAATATACCTTCATCCAGGATCCAGGAACTCATTAAAAGCTACAGGAAGTGACTAGAGGCTGTTATTTTTGCAATAGGAGGATCTACAAAATATTAATATCACTTTTATGTTGAGGTGCCCATACTTTTGCACCGGTCAAATTTTGTTTAAATGCGGATTGCACATTTTCTGTTAGTACAATAAACCTCATTTCAATCCAGAAATATTACTGAGTCCATCATTTATTAGATATATGAAACTGAAATATCTCAGAAAATTAGAATCATTACCACAAAACACCTGCAAAGGCTTCCTATGTGTTTAAAATGGTCCCTTAGTCTGGTTCAGCAGGCTTCACAATCATGGGGAAGACTGCTGACTTGACAGATGCCCAGAAGGCAGTCATTGACACACTCTACAAGGATGGTAAGCCACAAAAGGTCATTGCTAAAGAAGCTGGCTGTTCACAGATTGCTGCATCCAAGCATATTAGTGGAAAATTGAGTTGAAGGAAAAAGTGTGGTAGAAAAAGGTGCACAAGCCACTGGGATAACCACAGCCTTTATAGGATTGTTAAGAAAAGGCCATTCAAAAATTTGGGGGAAGTTCACAAGGAGTGGACTGCTGCTGGAGTCAGTGCTTCAAGAGCCACCACACACAGATGTATCCAGGAAATAGGCTATAACTGTCACATTCTTTGTGTCAAGCCACTCATGACCAATAGACAATGCCAGAAGCGTCTTACCTGGGCCAAGGAGAAAAAGCACTGGACTGTTGCTCAGTGGTCCAAGGTGTTGGTTTCGGATGAAAGTAAATTTTGCATTTCATTTGGAAATCAAGGTCCCAGAGTCTGGAGGAAGAGTGGAGAGGCCACAATCCAAGCTGCTTGAGGTCTAGTGTGAAATTTCCCCAATAAGTGATGGATTGGGGAGCCGTGTCATCTGCTGGTGTAGGTCCACTGTGTTATATCAAGACCAAAGTCAGCACAGCCATCAACCAGGAAATTTTAGAGCACTTCATGCTTCCCTCTGCCGATAAGCTCATTGGAGATGGAAATTTCATTTTACAGCAGGACTTGGCACCTGTCCACACTGTCAAAAGTACCAATACCTGGTTTAATAACCACAGTATCACTGTGCTTGATTGGCCAGCAAACTCGCCTGACCTAAACCCCGCAGGGAATCTGATCGCCTCCATGCCATGCCACATTGATGCAGTAATTCATGTAAGAGAAGCCCCGACCACGTATTGAGGCATTTACTGTACAGACTTTTCAGCCAACATTTCTGAGTTTAAAATCATTTTTTCAGTTGGTCTTATATAATATTCTAATTTTCTTAAATAATGACTCTTGGGTTTGCATTGGCTGTAAGCCATAATCATTAACATTATCAGAAATAAACACTTGAAATAGATCACTAATACGGTATATGCGTTTCCCTTTTGTATTAAATTACTGAAATAAATTAACTTTTTGATGATATTCTAATTTCTTGACATGCACCTGTGCATGTCTATATATATATATATATATATATATATATATATATATATATATATATATATATATATGTGTGTATGTATATGTATGTGTGTGTGCATAAATATATATATATATATATATATATATGTGTGTGTGCATAAATATATATATATATATATATGTGTGTGTGCATAAATATATATATATATATATATATGTGTGTGTGTGCATAAATATATATATATATATATATATATATATATATATATATATATATATATATATATATATATATATATGATACAGCTCTCTGTGGGTAAATACTTATATACTTGTTACTTGATCTCCAGTTTTGTTTGTCGTTTGTTTCCCCACTGTTTCTCCTTTTATATGTGACTTTCACACATTGTTACATTGCACTGGCTTGGATATTCTATGTACTTTAGGGCCATCTAGTGGTCACTTTGTTACATTACCTCACAGGTGATGTGTTTAATCATTCTTTGATCACATAACTTTGTACAGTTTTGTATACCTGGACACTAGTCCTTCTCATTTATGCATGTGTCCCTTGCCATCATACTATTTTTGTGTCCTCATCATATACTTATTATAAATATGTACTTTATGGCACTTTAAAAATAAATAAATAAATAAAAAATAAAATTCTCTTGTTACTTTAATAAAGATTTTTTACATTTTACATCAGACCTTTGACTACCTACTATTCTCTTAATTTGTACATATATTGCCTAGTGTTATTTTTTTTAAATATAAATATAAATTAAAGGGAACCTGTCACCTTGAGAAATGTTAGTCGCCTGTATTTATAGTTTTAGTCTGCAGGTAAATAACATTACAATGCTGCCTGGCCACTTTACAACTAAAAGAACTGCAGTCTTTCAGTTAAAGTTGTGTGCACGGTGTGGCTATATTCACTGCTCAGTACACAGTGAGTGGCGGCTTTAAGCATGCCCTGACACAGTGATACTTTAACAGCCTGCTGTGCGCATCCACTTACTGTATACTGAGCGTCTGGGGTGTAACTACCGTGGTCACAGGGGTCGCCATTGTGACCGGGCCCGGCAGGTTAGGGGCCTGCGGCCACCCGGCAAATCAGGAGCCAGCTTCTTTCAGTGAGAGAGGAGCTGCGCTGATCTGTCACAAACCACGTGGCCGCTATATGACCCGGTGCCACCGCTGACACCGGGATCCCCTGCCCGGTGTCAGCAGCGGCACAGCCCTCTCCCCCGTCTTTGCGCACAGCAATGATGAAGCATAGAGCGGCCGGCACTCTCTATGCATCATCATTCTCCCCCTGTGCCTGCACGATGATATCACTCCTGTGCGACTGCTGTGCTGAGATCACAGAGCGCAGGACAGGAGGACGGTGACCGGAGCAGCGGGGGAACAAGGAGAGGTGAGGACGGAGCAGTGGTGGAATGAGGAGAGAGGTGAGTACTTGTTGGGTTTTTTTTTTTAAATAAATCAGTGAATACATGGTGGCCAGAAGACTGGGGGGGCTGCATTATACATGGAGGCCTGGGGAGGCTGGCTGCATTATTATACATGGAGGCCTGGGCAGGCTGGCTGCTTTATTATACATGGAGGTCTGGGGAGGCTAGCTGCTTTATTATACATGGAGGCCTGGGGAGGCTGGCTGCATTACTATACATGGAGGCCTGGGCAGGCTGGCTGCTTTATTATACATGGAGGCGTGGGGAGGCTAGCTGCTTTATTATACATGGAGGCCTGGGGAGGCTGGCTGCATTACTATACATGGAGGCCTGGGCAGGCTGGCTGCATTATTATACATGGAGGCCTGGGGAGGCTGGCTGCATTATTATGCATGGAGGCCTTGGGAGGCTCGCTGTATTAATATACATGGAGGTCTTGGGGAGGCTGGCTGCTTTATTATACATGGAGACCTGGGGAGGATGGCTGCATTATTATACATGGAGGCCTTTGGGAGGCTGGCTGCATTATTATACATGGAGGCCTGGAGAGGCTGGCTGCATTATTAAACATGGAGGCCTGGGGGGCTGCATTATATATGGAGGTCTATGGGGCTGCATAATAAACATGGACACCTTATACATGGATTATAGGAGTGTATTATACATGGAGGTCTAGGGGACTGCATAATACATGAAGGTCTAAGGGGATGCATTATACAACATAAAGGACACCTTATGCATGGACTAGGGGTGCATTATACATGGAGGAGTATGGGGCTGCATAATACAAAATGAAGGACACCTAATAAATGGAATATAGGGGTGCATTATACATGGAGGAGTATGGGGCTGCATAATACAGTATAGGAGAAAAGGAACTCCGGCACACTACCCCAAATAAAGAAATAGTCGAAAGTGTGTAACAATCAATTTGTATATTTATTTCAAAAAAGAAGAAAAAAGACAGTCCACAAGAGTAAACGTTTCGACCGTATTCGGTCTTCCTCAGATAGGACTTATCTTGGTAAATTGTATGATTACTCGGTATATGAATGGAGATGCAGCACTGAAATGAGCATGAATCCTTAGTATGAGGATCTATTAGGTGAGGCTCGGCCTGTATTAGTTGGATGAGGTCATCAAACATGTAACATCATACAAAGATCCAATGGACCCTGTCCCAAAGTGGCATAAAGGGATCGGCTATACGTGCCCTATATTGCCAAAGAGGACTCAATAAGGAAGACCTCGTGGGACCTCGTAGTTCTACAGATGCCAGTCATTTACAGCCGTGATGAAACTTTATTGATTGTCTGACTGACTTAATGGCTTTCTGAGGAAACCCTCTCTGATGCCACTAGACCTTTACTGCCCATCTTCTCTTCCTTATTGAGTCCTCTTTGGCAATATAGGGCACGTATAGCCGATCCCTTTATGCCACTTTGGGACAGGGTCCATTGGACCTTTGCATGATGTTACATGTTTGATGACCTCATCCAACTAATACAGGCCGAGCCTCACCTAATAAATCCTCATACTAAGGATTCATGCTCATTTCAGTGCTGCATCTCCATTCATATACCGAATAATCATACAATTTACCAAGATAAGTCCCATCTGAGGAAGACCGAATACGGTCGAAACGTTTACTCTTGTGGATTGTCTTTTTTCTTCTTTTTTGAAATAAATATACAAATTGATTGTTACACACTTTCGACTATTTCTTTATTTGGGGTAGTGTGCCAGAGTTCCTTTTCTGCTATATGATAATTTTTCTCCAGATCACCTATTGGTGAAGCAGGGTCCTATCTCCTTGACATAATACAGTATGACGTTTTATGGGGTTGTGTTATAATACATATAGGACTATGGGGGCTACATTGTAATATATGGAGGATTATGGAGCTTACCTTATACATGGACTATGGGGGTGCATTATAAAACATGGAGGCCTATGTGGTGCATTATAATATACTAGAAGGTGGCCCGATTCTACGCATCGGGTATTCTAGAATTTACGTATTGTGTAGTTAATGTATGATTTTTGATATATATACATATATATATATATATATATATATATATATATAGATGTTGTTGTGTGTAGTTACCAAGTGTTTGTGTAGGGCGCTGTACATGTTCTGGGTGTTGTCTGGGTGTGGCGGGGGGTGAGAGCGGTGTTGTATGTGTGTTGCGTGTGTTGCGTTGTTTGTGGAGCGCTGTGTGTCTGTAGCATTGTGTGTGTGTGTGTTGCGCGGTTTGTGTGGGTGTGGTGTGTTTTGGGGGGAGGTATGTTTTGTGCAATGTGTGTGTGTTGCGTGGTATGTGCGTATATTTATGTATGCCGCGGTGTTTGTGTGTTGGGTGTTGTTTGTGTGCAGCGTTGTCTGTGTGTGTGGGTGTCTGTGTAGGGCGGTGTTTGTGGTTCCCAGTGTGTGTGTGGTGTGTTGTGTGTGTGTGTGTGTGTGTGTTGGGGGAGGTGTGCACCTCCCATCGTGCTCCATCCCCCATGCTGCGCACCCCCCATCGTGCTCCATCCGCCATGCTGCACACTCCCAAACGTGCTCCATCCGCCATGCTGTGCACTCCCAAACGTGCTCCATCCGCCATGCTGCGCACTCCCAAACGTGCTCCATCCGCCATGCTGCGCACTCCCAAACGTGCTCCATCCGCCATGCTGCGCACTCCCAAACGTGCTCCATCCGCCATGCTGCGCACTCCCAAACGTGCTCCATCCGCCATGCTGCGCACTCCCAAACGTGCTCCATCCGCCATGCTGCGCACTCCCAAACGTGCTCCATCCGCCATGCTGCGCACTCCCAAACGTGCTCCATCCGCCATGCTGCGCACTCACAAACGTGGTCCATCCGCCATGCTGCGCACTCCCAAACGTGGTCCATCCGCCATGCTGCGCACTCCCAAACGTGGTCCATCCGCCATGCTGCGCACTCCCAAACGTGCTCCATCCGCCATGCTGCGCACTCCCAAACGTGCTCCATCCGCCATGCTGCGCACCCCCTATCGTGCTCCATCCGCCATGCTGCGCACCCCCTATCGTGCTCCATCCCCCATGCTGCGCACCCCCTATCGTGCTCCATCCCCCATGCTGCACCAGCATCAGCCTCTCTGCCCCCAGCATCAGCCTCTCTCCTCCCAGCATCAGCCTCTCTGTCCCCAGCATCAGCCTCTCTGTCCCCAGCATCAGCCTCTCTGTCCCCAGCATCAGCCTCTCTCCTCCCAGCCTCAGCCTCCCCCAGCATCAGCCTCTCTTCTCTCAGCCTCCCCCCTCCCAGCCTCCCTCCTCCCAGCCTCCCCCAGCATCAGCCTCCCCCAGCATCAGCCTCCCCCTCCCAGCCTCCCCCAGCATCAGCCTCTCGCCTCCCAGCCTCCCCCAGCATCAGCCTCTCTCCTTCCAGCCTCCCCCAGCATCAGCCTCTCTCCTCCCAGCCTCCCCCAGCATCAGCCTCTCTCCTCCCAGCCTCCCCCAGCATCAGCCTTCCCCAGGATCAGCCTCTCTACTCCCTGCCTCCCTCCTCCCAGCCTCCCCCAGCATCAGCCTCCCCCTCCCAGCCTCCCCCAGCATCAGCCTCTCTCCTCCCAGCCTCCCCCAGCATCAGCCTCTCTCCTCTCAGCCTCCCCCAGCATCAGCCTACACCCTCCCAGCCTCCCCCAGCATCAGCCTCCCCCAGCATCAGCCTCTCTCCTCCCAGCCTCCCCCAGCATCAGCCTTCCCCAGGATCAGCCTCTCTACTCCCAGCCTCCCCCAGCATCAGCCTCCCCCAGCATCAGCCTACCCCAGCATCAGCCTACCCCAGCATCAGCCTACACCCTCCCAGCCTCCCTCAGCATCAGCCTCTCTCCTCCCAGCCTCCCCCAGCATCAGCCTCTCTCCTCCCAGCCTCCCCCAGCATCAGCCTCTCTCCTCCCAGCCTCCCCCAGCACGCCGTGCTCCTCTGCTGACACTCACAGATCCGATCGCATACACTCACACACACACACACACTCACACATCTGAACACACTCACACACATCCGATCGCATACACTCACACACACACTGTAGATATCGCACATACGCGCTCACACTCACAACATCCGGACCGGAGATACCACATGCTTCTGGCCATGTGATCCTCCGGCAGGTCCTGGAAGGTCACTGCACGCACAGTATCGCCGCCGAGAAGCAAGCGATATCACGGGATGTTGTGAGTGTGTGGATGCGATATGATGTGTGTGTGAGAGTGAGTGTGATCTGATGTGTGTGTGTGTGTTGTTATGTGTGTGCGTGTGTATGTTCCGCCGCTGCAGGACCTTGATACGCTGGTAACTATGCTACCATAGTTACCAGCGTATCCCGTCCCCCGCTCGCACGGGAGCCCACACCAGCATACGGCGGCAACCCCAGCAATGCGAGGGTATGTGTCGGCTGGGTTGGCGGCGTACGCTGATGTGGGCTCCCGGGGGTACAGTACTCACCTGGGAGTCGTGGCTCCCTGTCGGTTCGGGGAATGCGTGCGGGGGGCGGGGCCAGAGCGAGCGTGCATTGCGTGAGGGGGGCGGGCGTGGCCGAGTTGCCAATGCTGCAGGGTGCCGGGGCGAGAGGCCAATCTGTGTGGGGGGCGGAGCCTGGGCGAGCGGCCGGCCAATCCGTGTGCGGGCTGAGCCTGGGCGAGCGGCCAATCCGTGCGGGGGGGCGGGGCCATGGCGAGCCCAGCGGCCAATCAGCTTTGTGTCACCGTAAGGACACAATTTTGGAGCAAGACAGACAGACAGACAGACAGATAGACAGACAGACAGCCAGAATAAGGCAATTATATATATAGATGGAGTACTATGAGGTGAATTATAATATATGGAGAATTATGGGGTGAATTATAATACATTGAGAACTATGATAAATTCATTATAATAATTGGAGGGCTATGAAGGCTACTTTATACATGGAGGACTATGGGGTTAATTATAATACATGGAGAACTATGGGAAATGCATTATAATAAATGGAGGACTATGGAGGTGCATTCTAATATATGAAGGGTTATGTGGGACCCTTTATGCTATATGGAAGGCTATGTGGGGGCCATTATAGTATTTGGAGAACTATATACAAGGGGGGACAAAGATACAAGCAGGGGATGGGAACATTTTGTGCTGAGGGAAAAAGGTTCTTTCCCTCAGCACCCAGCTTTCCCATGCTCTGCTATACATCTTCTCTCAGCACCCAGCTTTCCCATGCTCTGATATGGGAAAGCTGGGTGCTGAAGGAAAGATGTATAGCAGAGCATGGGCAAGCTGGGTGCTGAGGACAAGATGGATATCAGAACATAGGAAAGCTGGGGGCTGATAGAGGGATTTCAGATCATGGGAAACCTGGGTGCCGAGGGTAAGAGCCAAGTGTCAGCGCTATTATCCTGTAGCTCGAGTGTTAGTGTTTTTATCTCATACTCCAAGTGTCGGTGTACGTGGAGGGGGGGCCCAGGTCTGAACTTTGCACTGGAGCCCATCAAACTCTAGTTACGCCATTACTGAGCGGTGACTGTGTACTGAGCTCCCATAACTGAAAAACTGTTGGCTCCAGGGAGAAAATAATTACATTTTCTTCAATTAGCTGTACTTTTAGAAAGGCAGATGAACAGCATTTTAATGCTACTTATCTGTAAATTATCTGCAGGTGTGTAGTATCTTTTGAGGTGACAAGTTCACTTAAATTTTTGATCCACATTTTATGGCTATGTCTTTAATTAACCTCTTACTGGACCTCACCTACAGGTGCTCTTTGAACTGACTAAAATAAATCATACCAAATCCCCACAATTATCTAATGTTTATCAATATTAAATCTATTCCTTTCAAGCTGACGGTCTTGGTTTATAAATGTGTGACTATTGCTAAAAAATTGTTTAAAAGAACTGAAGTCCTCAGTGGTTTCAACCACTGAGGACTTCAGTTCTTTTAAACAATTTTTTATCTCTACTGGCTAACACGGTACAAAGATATAGTTTACCTGACTATTGCTAAGAAAGTTCTGTCCTGATACAGAATAAATTCCACAAACCTAACCATAGACTTAGGCGGGCTTTGCACACTACGACATCGCAGCCCGATGCTGCGATGCCGAGTGCGATAGTGCCCGCCCCCGTCGCAGCAGCGATATGTGGTGATAGCTGGCGTAGCGAAAGTTATCGCTACGCCAGCTTCACACACACACTCACCTGCCGTGCGACGTCCCTGTGGCCGGCGACCCGCCTCCTTGTTAAGGGGGCGGGTCGTGCGGCGTCACTGCGACGTCACACGGCAGGCAGCCAATCAGAGCGGAGGGGCGGAGATGAGCAGGATGTAAACATCCTGCCCACCTCCTTCCTTCCGCATATCCTACGGAAGCCGCAGTGAGGCCGGTAGGAGACGTTCCTCGCTCCTGCGACTTCACACACAGCGATGTGTGATGCCGCAGGAGCGAGGAACAACATCGGACCGTCGCGTCAGCGTAATCATGGATTACGCCGACGCTGCACCGATGATACGATTACGACGCTTTTGCGCTCGTTAATCGTATCATCCAGCCTTTACACACTGCGATGTCGCATGCGATGCCGGAAGTGCGTCATTTTCAATTTGACCCCACCGACATCGCACCTGCGATGTCGCAGTGTGCAAAGTGCCCCTTAGTTAAGCAATCAATAGCACTTATGTAGCGCCCTGGAAAACCAGGTAGATGTACATGTAGGCCCCCGCACAACACCTATCCCACAAAGGGTTAAATCAGCCAACCTGAAACCCTAGTCACCCCCCTCAGGGAAGGACGGACACACCAGTGGGCGGGACCAGGTGGATAGGGAACGCCCACCTAGGGGTCTGGAGAGCCCGGGGTGGGAAAACAGTGAGTTAATGTTCAAGTCCAAGTTGGAGTGGAGGTGCAAGCTGACAGGTGCCAGGGTCGGAGCCCTGACACCTTGGCTAGGTGGCAGACAGTAGCCAGAGTCTGCAGGAGACGGGAAGACGGCTGCGGCGATCCGAGATGGACCGAGACAGGTTTAGAGCCCGCCGGGACCGACACCGGAGAACCGACCCGGAAACCGTGTGCACAGAGGGGTATACTTGGACCCTGAAGCCAGGACCGGCACCGACGACCTAGCTAATTAACCAATTGAGGGCAGGATTTTAGGTCCTGTCCCAACCTAAGTCCCGAAAAGTAGACAACCAGCCACCGAGAGGGATAGGGCAACCGCCAGGGCCCGTAGATCCCATGGGTCAGTGTCAGACTGGCACGGCTACCAACCAAAAGACCGGGAGCGGACTCCCGCATTTCACACCGGGAAGTCCTACCTACAACACACCGAGTGTAGAGGAGAGAGACTTTGACTACGAACCCGGGTGTGGGATCAGATACACCCATCTGCGGCAGCCGGCCACCATCACCTTGGTTTATCACAGGACTTGTGTGCTTTATTCGACCATGAGTAACATCCCCGGCCTGGCCGGGTGCGCCGGCCCCTGCACTCACTATCCTCAGCATAGAGACACTGGGCCCCGGGACATCCATCCCTACTCACAGAGGGATTAATATCCAGCTGCCAGCCCAACGTCCCCGGGAGCCCCACAACGGCAGCGGTGGTGCTACATCTCACCACACACCGTGGGTGGCGTCACAGACATTTTACAACCAATCCCGTATAAATACGTCCCATTTTATTCGGAGTGTCCGTGCGACCCCCAATTACGGAAAATCCCTCGAGCCGCACCGTAGATCCGGATCCGAGCAGCACCGGCTGCTGGCCCGGGGGCGGCACACTTATATGTATGAAAATATTATGGTCTTTGGCAATCTTTAAAGCTGTCCAAACAACATGGAATCTTTATTCTCTTTCCCTATATTGTACATTAACGTAATAACCCTCTTATTGTGGAATCTTATGTATATTAGAGTTTACGACCTTGGACGTACTGGTACATCCAAGGTCATGTCCCTGCCTTTGATGCTGGCTCGCATCTTTCCCTGCACATACCGGGTGATCTGTCTCTCGACCATCAAACATATCATAGCGCTCCCCGTGGATCAAACAGTTAACTTTTCATTGATTTCTATTTTTTTTCTAACCTAATTGTATAAATTATCATGACTTCCATTAAATGGGCTCTCTCAAGTTTAAAATGAATCCCCTATCAATGGGATATGGGATAACTTTTCAAGCACAGGGGGGTCCAAGTGCCATAGCCAACATCAATCCTGAGTATAAGGCTAAGGGCGGCTTTGCACGTTGCGACATCGCAAGCCGATGCTGCGATGTCGCACGCGATAGTCCCCGCCCCCGTCGCAGGTGCGATATCGTGTGATAGCTGGCGTAGCGAACATTATCGCTATGCCAGCTTCACATGCACTCACCTGCCCTGCGACCGTCGCTCTGGCCGGTGACCCGCCTCCTTCCTAAGCTAAGGGGGCGGGTCGTGCGGCGTCATAGCGATGTCACACGGCAGGCGGCCAATAGCGGCGGAGGGGTGGAGATGAGCAGGATGTAAACATCCCGCCCATCTCCTTCCTTCCGCATATCCTACGGAAGCCGCAGTGACGCCGGTAGGAGATGTTCCTCGCTCCTGCGACTTCACACACAGCGATGTGTGCTGCCGCAGGAACGAGGAACAACATCGGACCGTCGCGTCAGCGTAATTATGGATTACGCCGACGCTGCACCGATGATACGATTACGACGATTTTGCGCTCGTTAATCGTATCATCTAGGCTTTACACACTACGATGTCGCATGCGATGCCGGATGTGCGTCACTTTCAATTTGACCCCACCGACATCGCACCTGCGATGTTGTAGTGTGCAAAGCCCACCTAAGTTTAGAGAAAGTCAATTATGTACACTTCATTGATTTTTAATGGCAGCATTGGAAATAGTGTAGTGCTGTTCTCTGCTGATCCTTGATGCTCCTATTAGAATGAATGGAGAGACAGTTCACGTCATCAGCCTTCTTTCCATTCACCAGACGATACAGAATTCTTGGCATCAGTGGGGGCCATTGGGCTGGTCTACCAGAAATCGGAAAGTTATCCCCTATCTTTTGTATAACTGTCAGACTTGAGAACACCCTTTAATCCAGAAACTAGATTATAATTATAGAGGCTTGGTCAGTGTCTTAGAGCCCGACTACTGAGAGGAAAGTAAAGGGGGCTTTACACGGTAGCGATATTGCTAGCAATTTGTAGCGATAGTGAGCATGTAAGTACCCGCCCCCGTCGCGCATGCGATTGTTTGTGATTGCTGCCGTAGCGAACATTATCGCTACGGCAGCGTCACACATACTTACCTGGTCGGCGGCACCGCAACGTCACTAAGCGGCCGGCCAATCAAAGCGGAGGGGCGGAGATGAGCAGGACGTAACATCCCGCCCACCTCCTTCCTTCCTCATTGTGGCCGGCGGCAGGTAAGGAGACGTTCCTCGCTCCTGCGGTGTCACACATAGCGATGTGTGCTGCCGCATGAGCGATGAACCACCTGGAGAAACAACCCTTACTGATTTTTGAGTTTGGGACGACCTCTCCATGGTGAACGATTTTCATCATTTTTGAGGTCGCTTAAGGTCGCTAGTCAGTGTCACATGCTGCGATATCGTTAATGACGCCGGATGTGCGTCACTAACAACTTGACCCCGACGATAAAACAGTAACGATATCGTAGCGTGTAAAGCCCCCTTAACTTTATTACTTCTAGTAGTCTCCAGCTTTCAGTCATAGATGTGTGGCCAGCTCTGCTTCAGTCACAGCTCATTATATAGTAATTGGCGGCTGTACCACATCCCAGCACTGACTGACAGCTGTCTCTGCAGTGCATCAGTACCAAGACAGATATCAGTCAGTGAAAGGAGGGTAGTTGCAATCCTATGACCTATGACGGGAGGCTGCCGTTAGTCATAAAGCTAACGGAAGGTGAATATATGACAGAGGTCAGGGGACTTACAAATAAAGAGTGTTGCTTTAATATCGAGTATGAGTGCTAACAGCTAAAATACACACACTTATACGCCTTGGCATGCTACCGATGAGGTATTTAATGGTTAGCTGAAGAATTTTTTTTCACAATCAATGCACTTGAGCACACAAATCATCAAGATCCGCTGCTGGCAGCTCTCTTTGCAATTGCTGATCAATGATGTCCCAGGTGCTCAATGGAAAACATGAGCAGACATGCTGTAGGGCATGGTAGCACGTTTAGACCATGCAAGCTGCTCACAGTAGTATAAGGAAGATGCTGTCTGGTGTTTGTGTTGAAAAATGGCTCCTGGATCATTTTGGAAAAATGGCTATACCACTGGTTCCACAACTAAATCACTGTATCACAAAACTGTCAGTGTTCCTGTAATGAAGAGTAATTGTATCCAGCAACTATACATGATGCCACTCTACACGATAATCTCAGGAGTAGGACTGATGTAACGTTCACTCATGTATTCCTTTTCATAGCATTGCTCATATGGCAGGAATGCAGGTCTATCTGCTTCAGCAATGTGTTCTACTTTTCTCTTGGATGCAATCATAATAAGATATTCGTCTAGAGACCAAGTGGTCAATGACTTGAAGAGGCCTTAACAAGGGAATGTTTTCCACCGGTCCTACTATCAGGATTATAGTGTGAAGTGGCATAATAGACAGTATACAGACCACTCCAGGTACACTAACAGCTCTGTGTAACATTAATTTGGTTGGGAAACCAGTGGTACGGCTTTTTCTACAAAGTTTCCCTTTTTTAACTTGACAACACTAGGCCTCATGTTTCTGATGCTACTGTGAGCAGCCTGCATGACCTAAATGTGCTACCATGGTCTACAGACTGGATCATCATTGGTTGGAAATTGCAAAAGTAACCGCCAGAGCAAATCTTGATAATTTGCATGCCCAAACGAAAAACATTTCTGAGACAACCATTAAGTACCTTATTGATAACAGTCAAGCAATGTAAGTGCGCATATTTATTCACTGGGAACTAATACTCATTATTGAATAAATGTTTTAAAAACTTTGTTTCCATAATTTTCTTATCATTAACATGTCTATCAATCCTGTGATTTCCATAAGTCCAAGCCTTTTCCTTATTGGTGATGCAATTTGAATGTTGAGGGGTGTATATAAGTATACCTTACTAATTAAAGGGGGGGTTCACCCATATTCATTATTGGCCACTACGATATTATGTTGCGAAACAAGGCTTCTCTCAAATACTGGCAATAGTGCCTGTGAGCGGCGCTATTGCAGGCCGCTCTTCCCCATCGCCTGACCCCCGGGCTTCGTCACCTCAGGGATCCGGTGATGTCACGTCAACTTTCTTCTCACCTCACATCACCGCGGCCTGGCCCAGTCTCTGTGAGTCACTGGGCTGTGGGCAGTGTTTCCCCGCTCGTCACAGAGCAGCACCTCCCTGATCACGCCTCCTTTGCTTGCAGAGCGCAGCAAGCAGGAGCAATGCTGGGCTGTGATAACTGGTGTAACGCCGCCCACAACCCAGTGACTCACGGAGACTGGGGCAGACCACAGTGATGTGAGGTGAGCAGGACGTTGACGTGACATCACCGGATCCCCGAGGTCATGGAGCCCTATTGTCAACACAAGGTATTTGAGAGAAACCTAGTTTCTCAACATAATATCATTGTGGCCAATAATAAATATGGGTGAACCTCTTTATTGGCTCCTTCACACTGATAATTATCATACTTTTATTTTTAATCCATGATAAGCTGTCATAACAATAACAACAATTTACAGATATTCCTTGACTGCACAGATGGCTTCTTTTCTTCTTCTCTAATGGGATTTATGTGTGTGCAATTAAGTTATTTCCTTTCCTAGAGTAGTTTGGATACATTGCTTTTTTTTATGGATTGGCTTTCAGATCCATCCATGCTAAATCATGGTGTGCAGAGGGCAAATTAATTCTACTGGTTTACAAAGAGGAACATACCAACATTACAAACTCATGGGAACACACAAGGACTTCAGTGCCTATTAAAAGTGCAATTGTTTATAATAGCTTGAGATCGAATCATCACAGCATTAGAAGCTGATACTAGCATAGTTGTTAACCTATTAAATCTATTAAGATTCCCAAGTAAAAATTGCTTTTTTTAAAAGAGCTCCTAGAAATAAGAGATGGAACTTCGTTGTTTACTATGGATAATTAATCTACTGTTATCTTCCACTAGTCATAAAGATATTTGTGAACCTATACTTTTACTATTAGTACTTTATACTAATGATATACTGTACATCTCTAGTATATTTAAAGAGGATCAACCACCAGGATTTTCCTATATAAACTAAAGCCAGTGCTATACTGGCACTATCATGCTGATTCTAAATATACCTTTAGTGGTGAGATCGGACGTATACTTTCTGAAATATATACAAGTAAAGTTTGTGAAATTCACTGTTACTTGATTGATAGGTGCTGCAGAATATCTAATAGGTGGGTCAGGTTTTGCTAGTTATTACCGCCCCTGTCTGCCTGCCTGTCTTTCCTTCCCCTGTCTCTGTTATTACAGGAGGTTGAAGGGGGGAAGAAGGACATGCAGGCAGACAGGTGGGAATAAATAGCAAAACCTGACCCACCTATTAGATATTCTGCAGCACCTATCAATCAAGTAACACTGAATTTCACAAACTTTACTTGCCTATTTTTCAGAAAGTATACGTCCGATCTTACAACTAATGGTATTTATAGAATCAGCATGACAACGCTAGTATTGCACTGGCTTTAGTTTAAATAGGAAAATCCTAGTGGGTGAGTTTTAAAGTGAGTTTTCAGACTTCAAACACCTACAAAGCATACTATACTATTCACTTCCAAAATGTAAATCCTAACCCCCGCAAGTAAAGTGTATTGAAAAGCTCAATAGTAAATGTAATGACTAATGATATGCCTTATGGTTAAAACTATCTCAAAGTTTCCTCCATTTTATGGCATACACACCTATATAAAGAAAAAATCTGTTTCTAAGATGCAACTTTGTTTACGAAACAGAACGTTTTGCCTTCACAAAAGGGATTTGTCTTTCACAGATTTATAGTAAATGTTTCTTATACACCCAGCAATTTTTCTACAATAAGTTTAAGCTTTTCTCTAGTAAATTATGTATACTATTACCCTTGGAGCAGTCACGATGAATTAAGAGATGGTTTGTTAATTGACTTCTGTTTCTCTACAGGGTGATAAAGGGCCTCCAGGAATCGGACCTGCGGTGAGTACCAATTAAACAACTGATTTAATCCTTCAGAACACAGAAAGTTTTATCTTCGCTTTAGCCCTTTATTTAAAAAGGTTGACAGCTTTTGATATTTAATCTTATTAAAATTGATGTTTCTTGGCCATTTTACGAGTGAACTTAAGAATGAAACCTAAATTGAATGCATAAACTGAAAAGCATCAGACTACATTGTTATAGATAGAATTTTAATTGTTGACTATGGCTGACCATACATATTGAATACCTGTGAGCTGTACGTCCATTTAGCTAAGCAGTATCTCACCTTACAATTGCATAGGCATTCACGTGTAATTTAGCCAAACATACAAGTCCCTGACAGATGTTCTGTCGCTTATCCATGGTATGTAAATAAAAGCTTAGAACCTGACTTTAAATTCATCCATTGGTTTCATAAATTACTCTTTTGAAAGGTGAAATCCTCCCAAATTTGGTTTAGGTTAAGAAAATAAAGTTGCTGCAAAGCTGAAATATTGATTATTTAATGAACACAGAAAGGTCAGATTTTGGCAAGACAAAAGTTTTGTCGCCTTGTCATATAATGCACCCAATCCTAGTTTACATCCTCATCTGTGCTCACTAAATGATCGGTTAATTAGTGGGTGTGTATAAAAAGAAACTCAGCACCCCAGACCTTCAGTTGAACTGCAACTTGAAGTCTGACAACATGCCAAAAATCCACCCTGTGACCAAAGCCTTGATTATCAAGTGGCTGAAGAACAGATCCACTGCAGAGGTGGCTGGCACCTTTAATGTGTCTCAGTGTCAAGTACAAAGAATTAAAAAAAGATTTGAAGAGACTGGAGATGTTTTTGACAAGCCCAGATGCGGCACACCCTGCAAGACAACTGCTCAGGAGGAATGTTTGTTGGTTAGAAAATCCAAAGCCAGCCCCTCTTCCACTGCAGCAGAGCTCCAGAAGGCCTGGTCATCTCAAGGCCCCGTGTCAACTAGAACAGTTTGTAGGATTCTGTCTCGAAATGGCCTCCATGGTCGAATCAGTGCCCAGAAGCCAGCACTAAACAAAAGGCAATTTAAAAAAAAATGTGTGCATTTGCCAAGTCCCACAGCTTGCTAAACAGATGGATGCTGGAAAAGTGGCAGAAGGTGGATTTCTCTGATGAATCTTCAGTTGAATTACACCACAGCCGCCGCAAATACTGCAGGAGACCTACTGGAGCCCGTATGGATCCAGAAAAAAGTTAAGTTTGGTGGTGGAAAGATCATGGTCTGGGGTTATATACAGTAAGGGGGTATGGAAAACATTTGCAAGGAGGAAGGCAATATCAATAGCCTAAAATATCAAGAAGTATTAGCTACCTCTTACATTCCCAATCATAAAAGGAGTCAAATTCTGCAGCAGGATGGTGCTCAATCACATACATCCATCTCTACAACAAAGTTCCTCCTGGCAAAGAAGATCAAGGTGCTCAAGGACTGACCAGCCCAGTCACCAGACATGAGCATCACTTAGCATGTTTGGGGTAGAATGAAAGAGGAAGCTTGGAAGACAAAACCAAAGAATCTAGATGGACTCTGGGAGGCATGTAAGACTGCAATCTTTGCTATTCCTGATGACTTCATCAATAAATTGTATGAATCATTGTTGAACCGCATGGATACAGTCCTTCAAACTCATGGAAATAACACAAAATATTAAATATGGCTCTTATAGCACCACAGCATCATTCACCAATGTTATGCAACATATCTTTGTATTAACACCAAGAAAATAAATGTTTTTCAGCTCACCAGTCTGTAGATCTAGACATTCATTCGGGCCAGTGCATGGTATTTGTGGTTGGCTTCCACAGGTGTAGCAATCATTGAAGGGAGGAGGGGATGGAAAACAAACCAGCACTGATGTCTGTAAAATTCTTCTTTATTTGTTACAAAATCATCTTAAAATCGAGATGGATCAATCCTTCCAGAAGCCCCGATTCCGCCTTACGCATTTCAGAGAAAAAACTGCTTAATCATAGGCAATGATAAGGAGTTTTTTCTCTGAAACGCGTAAGGCGGAATCGGGGCTTCTGGAAGGATTGATCCATCTCGATTTTAAGATGATTTTGTAACAAATAAAGAAGAATTTTACAGACATCAGTGCTGGTTTGTTTTCCATCCCCTCCTCCCTTCAATGATTGCTATCTTTGTATGAGAAGTTAATTATTTGCTTAAATTTCACATTACTTTCTGTGGGCGACAAAACTTTTGTCTTGCCAAAATCTGACCTTTCTGTGTTCATTAAGTGATCAATATTTCAGCTTTGCAGCAACTTTATTTTCATAACCTAAACCAAATTTGGGAGGGTTTTAGCTTTCAAAAGAGTAATTTATGAAACCAATGGATGAATTTAAAGTCAGGTTCTAAGCTTTTATTTACATAACATGGATAAGCAACAGAACTTCTGTCAGGGACTGTATTATGTATGGCTTACTAACCATAAACTGCTGATGGCAGCTTACCATAAGAAGAAGAGGTATGAGGATATGATATTGGGACACCCCACCAATGACATGTGATTAATGACATATGAGTATACAATACACATGAAATGGTTGGTCAGTCATTCCAAAATTGGAGGCTTTGACCAATATTAATCAAATGTGCATGAGTAGCTTATTAGTTGTTAAAAATTGTAAACCATGGAATAATTTTGATTGTAATACAGTTTAAAAAGGTCTTTCAAATACACTACTCACAAAACGTTAGGAATATTTGGATTTCGGGTGAAATTTCAGGATGATCCTAAAATGCACTCAAAACTTTTCAGGAGAACTTAATGTGACCTTTTCTAAACTTTTTTGAATGCACATGTCCAACTGTTCAATGTTTCAGTACTGTTTGCACAACTTTCTGTTCTCTAACAAGGAATTTAATGGCAAAATTCACAACAGGGGTTTGATTCATGAATCACCTAAGATATTTTATTGTTCAATTAGAATTGGTATTTAAACAGTCCTCCTCATCATGCTGTTCACATTTTGACATCATGAGATCAAAACGACACCTAACAATTGATCAACAGAACCTCGACATTGTGAGGCTTCAAGTAGGATGTTCTCAAATGAAAGTGGCCACTGAGATTAGCGTGTCACAGAGTGTCAGAATCAGGTTGCAAGAGAAATACAGGGAGACTGGATGGAAGAGTCACAGAAAGGCATATAAGTGGACATCTTTTGGTCACATCCCACACTGATGACTGCTTCATTGTAATCAATGCCCTTTGGAATCAGATGATGAATGCCACACATCCTCAGGCACATTTAAGGGAGCTGAAAGGCAAGTGTCATGTCAGACCATTCGGAACAGTTTATATCAGAATGATCTGCATGCTAGACGACCTGCAAGGGTACCTGATCACAACACCAGACATAGGCGTCTTCGTCTTACATGGGCCAGGGAACATCTACTCTGGACGAGGGAAAAGTGTTCCTTGGGGCTACACACTGATAAAAGTTGATTCACGCTGAGCAGAAATGATGACCGCCAACGATGTTGGAGACATCCATGAGAGTGCTATGCATCATTCACTGTTGTCACCAGATGATCTTTTGGTGCTGATGGTGTTACAGTTTGGGTAGGTGGGTCTAGTCAAGACAGAACTGCCCTACACTTTGTCAATGGTAAAGTGACATGCCCCTACTACATGAATAACATCATTAAACCAGGCATTGTGCCTCTGCATGAACAACATAGGCATAATTTAATATTCATGGACGACAATGCTCCAACTCATTGAGGTCGCATTATTAGGGAATGGCTGCTGGAAACTGGGGTACCTCAAATGTACCTCAAATGGAGGACCTGAACTTTCTACAGAAAACCTATGGGACCCATGTAGAGGCTCGTAACTCTGTACCCCAGAACCTCAATAACCTGAGGGCTGCCCTTCAAGAAGAATGAGATACCATGCCTCAGCAGACAATAAGTTTACTTGTGAACACCATGAGACATGTCTGTCAAGCTGTAATTGATGTTCAAGGTCACGAAATGTTATGGAAATGTTGACATTTTTGGGGGGCATAACCATCACTGTTATTGGCTTTTGTTTTTTAATAAATTGTTTGAGATAAGGCAATCATCATTGCTTCTACTTATATGTCATACTTTCATGATGAAATATCACTGTAACGTGAACTTTTTTATGATTTCAATAAATTTCACCCGAAAGCCAAATAACCCTAACTTTTTGTGACTAGTGTATATTAAAAGCACAGCTTACGGTTGGAGATTTTTTTAAGGAAGCACTTCAATTTTTTTTCTTTAACAAGTGCACTCCCCATCTGATTGTCTGCACATCTTATATACCATGCACTTGTTTCCATGTAGTTTAACCTTTTGATTTCTTTTTTTAAGCCTCCACCTTGCTTCCTGCTTTTTCTCTTGGATGTTATTTCTCTATGCTCCTCTGTCAGTTTCATGATACATCAGTACAGTAGCACATGAATTAGCTACATCCAGCACAATCTCCTTCTTATGTCATATCTCCATGATAATTCTCCCTTCTATTGGCTCCTTATAGTGAATTTGTCAGCAGGTTTTTGGTGCCTCATCTGCAAGCAGCATAATGTAGCAAAAGAGACCCTGAATCCAGTGATATTTCAGTTAGTTTACTGGGAGCAGTTGATGCTTTTAGATTTTGCATGCAGCAGAGCTGAGAAAGCTGCCCTCGCCTACACTAAGCTCTCTATGTACAATGTTTATAGTCAGCTGCTAATCACAGCAAGGGGCGTGCTGGACTAGCTGACCTCTAGCTAACCTAGTCTGGCAATAATAATTTCCTGAAGTTAAAACAAACATTGAAAATAAACAATGGCACACAGCATGATATGAGACACATTGTTGAAATCCCTGTGTTAACCCTTACAGCATGATGTCTTCAGACTACATAGCAAAAACCTGTTGACAAATTCCCTTTAATAAACAAATATATAATAAGCAGACAGTCAGGGAGGCTACACTGTGATCACCTACTTTATAAGTATCTGACAGGCACTGTGCAATCATCATCATCATCTTTGATATGAGCTTCTATCCCCCAACTGTGGAGAACTTCAGTGATCCAGTCCATGCAATTGTACTATACCTAAGCTTTTATTGTCTGAAATGTTTACCCTCTTCAGGGAACATAAGCCATGTAGTTTTCAGGGAATCACCATGTGAGCACACCATTTAACTGAAGAGAGTTAAGGCCCCGTCACACTAAACAACATCGCTAGCAACATCGCTGCTAACGAACAACTTTTGTGACGTTGCTAGCGATGTTGCTGTGTGTGACATCCAGCAACAACCTGGCCCCTGCTGTGAGGTCGTTGGTTGTTGCTGAATGTCCTGGGCCATTTTTTAGTTGTTGCTGTCCCGCTGTGAAGCACAGATCGCTGTGTGTGACAGCGAGACAGCAACAACTAAATGTGCAGGCAGCAGGAGCCGGCTTCTGCTGAGGCTGGTAACCAATGTAAACATCGGGTAACCAAGAAGCCCTGTCCTTGGTTACCCGATATTTACCTTCGATACCAGCCTCCTCCACTCTCACTGTCAGTGCCGGCTCCTGCTCTGTGCACATGTAGCTGCAGCACACATCGGGTTAATTAACCCGATGTGTGCTGTAACTAGGAGAGCAAGGAGCCAGCGCTAAGCATTGTGCGCTGCTCCCTGCTCTGTGCACATTTAGCTGCAGCACACATCGGGTTAATTAACCCGATGTGTGCTGTAACTAGGAGAGCAAGGAGCCAGCGCTAAGCAGTGTGCGCTCCTCCCTGCTCTGTGCACATTTAGCTGCAGCACACATCGGGTTAATTAACCCGATGTGTGCTGTAACTAGGAGAGCAAGGAGTCAGCGCTAAGCATTGTGCGCTGCTCCCTGCTCTGTGCACATTTAGCTGCAGCACACATCGGGTTAATTAACCCAATGTGTGCTGTAACTAGGAGAGCAAGGAGCCAGCACTAAGCATTGTGCGCTGCTCCCTGCTCTGTGCACATTTAGCTGCAGCACACATCGGGTTAATTAACCCGATGTGTGCTGTAACTAGGAGAGCAAGGAGCCAGCGCTCAGTGTGCGCTGCTCCCTGCTCTCTGCACGTGTAGCTCCGTGCGGTGGTAACCAAGGTAAATATCGGGTTGGTTACCCGATATTTACCTTAGTTACCAAGCGCAGCATCTTCCACGCGGCGCTGGGGGCTTGTCACTGGTTGCTGGTGAGCTCACCAGCAACTCGTGTAGCCACGCTCCAGCGATCCCTGCCAGGTCAGGTTGCTGGTGGGATCGCTGGAGCGTCGCAGTGTGACATCTCACCAGCAACCTCCTAGCAACTTACCAGCGATCCCTATCGTTGTTGGGATCGCTGGTAAGTTGCTTAGTGTGACTGGACCTTTAGAGAGTTATATCATGAATTGCCAACTAGAAAGGAACAACCACATATGGTAATACTAGCTTAAAGAGACAATTGTATAATTGTCTAAATGTTCGGCAGAACTCATGTAAAAAGTCAAGTCAAAAGCAGAATCAGAACATTGTGTGATCTAAGCTGTATTTGGCCTGCGCTTACTATGTTGTAGCATATCGAGTGGGTTTAACATAATACTGACCTATTTTGCAGAATAAACCTTAGAACATTTATAACTATGTACTACAGTAAGTATTTTTGGTTGGCTAGTAACTCTAATAGCTGTAATACTTTTATGTTTTAGGGTGCAAAAGGAGAACCAGGTCTTCCTGGGCCAGATGGACCTTCTGGTGAATCTGGAATTGACGTAAGTAAAATCTAGAATTCAGACTTATATTTGTTGGACAGATACATCAGTTACAGTGATTAGTAGTAGGGATGAGCGAGCACTACCATGCTTGGGTATTTGTAATGAGCAGTTGGATTCTTGGATGGGCGCAACTAATGTACTAAAATAATGTAAGTCAATGGGAAACTCCAGCATTTTTCCGGAACATTTCCCAGAAAAATTCTTGAGTCCTCCATTGACTTGCATTATACTCGGTATTCAAGCGCCCAACTGCTGATTACAAGTACCGAGCACCCGAGCATGGTAGTGCTCACTCATCACTAAGTAGTAGCTATTGCCACGTACTGCAGATAAGGTTTTATTATTTTAATATGAAATGAATGCAGTACCTATGACTGACCACTAATCAGTGTAAAGGAGCTGTATTCTACTCCACACACTATTCACATCTGGCCACTGCTGGAGCAGGTAATAGTGGATCAGAGGGTGTTTTGGACACACATTGATCTGATGTTGTTGGCTTCCAAAGATCATCAATATTAGGGTTCTTTTCCACTTGCATACTGCTTCCAATGCGAGAGCATCAGAAGAGATATGCTAATGACCCTCTGCTGCGAGCGTCAGCCGAAGATCATGTGACTGTGATATGATCTTGCGATCGTATCACAGCCTCGTAGAAGAGGGAGCCAGCACTTTCTCCCCATCTCCTCCGCTGCCTGTCTCTTCGTATATTGCACTGCAGTCGCATAACATGCGAGTGCAGTGCGATGTTTCACACGCTCCTATAGACTTGTATGGGGGTGCGTGAGCCGAGACTCGCTGCAAAACGCAGCATGTTGTGATTGCATCGAGAGCCCGATTCGTGTTGAGAAATAAAAGGCAATAGGACACTTCTTCATTGATTAACACTGGTGCGAGTGCAATCCGATGTTTTATCGGATCGCACTCGCACATGAAAATCGCAAGTGGAAAAGAGACCTTATAGTAAAGAAAATCCCCTTTAAGATTTGCAAAGTTGCTTTTTTAAAAAAATTTAAATCCACTGGAAGAATAAGAAACCGATTTCCAATGTTACAGAGCTTTAAACATTGTGTGATGTATTTATCTAAACTACTTTGATAATAAAGCATGAGTTTTATAAAATACAGTATTTGAATGCATTGTTCTATTGAAACTCAGATTCAGGAAAAAATTAGAATAAATTCCTTTTCTTCTATTTTGCATGAATTCATTTTTTTTGGTTAAAGAAAGAAAACACATGTACCAAATCAGCAATGTATAAGTGACACGTGCTTTGTTTGTACATGTGTGTGAACATTACACAAAAGAGGTGTTCCAGGATTTTTGAAAATGTAGACAAAAGCAAGAAATGGGTTATAAAAATGTAAACTGCACCACTCCGGTTGTCACTACTGGCCTTTGTGTACTTCCACATACATCATTCACATACAGGGCCGTATTTACAATTAGGCACCAATGGGCACACAACTAGAGGGACAGGAAATAAGGGGCAGTATATTGCTGCTGAAAGATCACTGAAAATTCTTTTGAAACTGGAGTGGAGAGCAGAAAGCCTTTGTTAAATGCAGAGCAAAATCACTGGACTACTGTGTACAATGGTATCTACTGTGCATGTATATATTCTGTGTGTATATATTGCATATATGTTTGTGCAGTGTGTGTATATAATGCATATGTGTGTTTACAGTGTGTATATATGGTATGTGTGCACCATGGGTTTATACACTATATATATGCGTGCAGTGTGTATATACTGTATGTGTGTGTACAATATGTGTATATACAGTACATTTATGTGTGCAGTGTGTATATGGTACGTGTGCACCATGGGTTTACACACTGCATATATATGCAAACTAGCTGTACTAACCAGCTTCGCCCGGGTTAATAACTGCTGTTAACAAAATAGAATGTATTAACAAAAATGTATTCTGCACACAAAAACCACAAAACAAATAGTTATAAACGTAATTATAATGTCTGTCTCCCCCTCTGTATATATCTCTCTGTCTCTCTCTCTATCTCTTTGTCTGTGTCTGTCTCTTTACCTGTCTGTGTCTGTCTCTTCACCTGACTCTCTCTTTCCCTCTCTTTCCCTGTCTGTTTATTTCCCTGTCAGTCTGTCTCTATGTCTGTGTCTGTCTCTTTGTGTCTGTCTCTTACCCTGTCTATGTTTGTTTCTTACCCTGTATGTGTCTGCCTCTTTCCCTGTCTGTGTCTGTCTCTTTCCCTGGCTGCATTGTGACACGCCAACATTCCATTTAAGGGCGTGGCTGCGCATTCTTCTGAAGTTCTGGCTGCACTGTGGCTCCCAGCTCCATTCGCTTTAATGGAGGCAGGTTTTTTGGTGAATAACTGTAAAGCGCGGGGTTAAAATTTCCCCTCAAAACACAGCCTATGACGCTCTCGGGGTCCAGAAGTGTGAGTGTGCAAAATTTTGTGGCTGTAGCTGCGACGGTGCAGATGCCAATCCCGGACACACACACACACACACACACAAACACACACACACACATACATACACACATTCAGCTTTATTGATTAGATATCTAATATATAAAGCTGAATATGTGTATGTTTGTATGTATGTATGTGTGTATGTCCGGGATTGGCCAATTTGATGGCTTGTGACTATCCATCTTCCTCTTGATTACATTCCAGAGGTTTTCAATGAGGTCCAGTTCTGGAGATTGGGCTGGCCATGACAGGGTTTTGATGTGGTGGTCCTACATCCACAAATTGATTGACCTATCTGTGTGGCAAGGTGCGATGTTCTGCTGGAGAAAACAGTTCTCAGAGTTGGGGAACATTACCTGAGCAGAAGGAAGAAACTGTTTTTCCAGGATAACCTTGTATGCAGCTTGATTCATACGTCCTTTGCAAAGTTTATTTAACCAATTTCAGCCTTGCTGAAGCATCCCCAGATCATCGCCGATCCTCCACCAAATTTCATAGGAGGTGTAAGACACTGTGGCTTCATGGTACGCCTCTCCAGGTCTCCGTCTAACCATTAGACGACCAGATGTTGGGCAAAGCTGAAAATTAGACTCATCAGAAAAGATTACCTTACTCCAGTCCAAGCGGGCAGATTAACCTTTGCGAAAGACGTATGAATCAAGCCGCATACAAGGTTATCGCACTATGCATACCGAGGCTCAGACGCGGCTGTACACTGCTTCCAGGCTGTCCATTCACTTTCAGGGCCCAAATCAGTGTTCATTGTATATGTAATGCTTTCCCCGCCCACTGTGATTGGTTGCAGTCAGATGCACCCCCACCCTGAATGCCAGCGTGTAAACTGACTGCTTCCAATCACAGACGCTATGTGCATCTCTAGTGGAATAAAAATAAGTAAATAAATAAATACAAAAATTGGCGTAGGGTTCCCCATATTATGATACCCAGCACAAATAAAACATATTATTATTATTATTTATTTATAGAGCAACATTGATTCCATGGTGCTGTACATGAGAAGGGGGTTACATACAGAACACATATACAAGTTACAATAGATAGACTAGTACAGAGGGAAGAGGGCCCTGCCCTTGCAGGCTTACATTCTAAAGCATTTTGGGGAGGAGACAGTAGGTGGGGTGGGGGTCGGGCGGCAGCTCCACACGGTGGTCGGGCGGCAGCTCCGCACGGTGGTCGGGCGACAGCAAGGTTATTGGAGATTATAGGCATTTCTGAACAGATGAGTTTTCAGGTTCCGTTTGAAGCTTTCAAGTGTAGTAGATAATCTGACGTGTTGAGGCAGCGAGTTCCAGAAGACTGGGGATGTTCGGGAGAAGTCTTGGAGGCGGTTGCATGAGGAGCGAATGAGAGAGGAGGAGAGATGGAGATCTTGGGAGGACCGGAGATTACGTTTTGGAGTGTAGCGAGAGATTAGTTCAGAGATATATGGAGGAGACAATTTGTGGATGGCTTTGTAAGTCAGTGTTAGTGATTTGAAGTGGAAGATTGGGAGCCAGTGAAGGGACTTGCAAAGAGGAGAAGCGGGGTGGTATTGAGGAGATAGATGGATCAGTCGGGCAGCAGAATTAAGGATGGACTAGAGAGGGGCGAGCGTGTTAGCAGGGAGACCACAGAGGAGGATGTTGCAGTAGTCGAGGCGGGAGATTATGAGAGCATGCACTAGCATTTTTGTAGATTGAGAATTGAGGAAGGGATGGATTCTGGAAATATTTTTGAGTTGAAGACGTCAGGAGGTGGTGAGGGATTGAATGTGTGGTATAAAGGACAAGGCAGAGTCAAAGGTCACTCCGAGGCATCGAACTTTAGGTGCTGGGGAGAGCGTGATGTTATTTATTGTAATAGATAGATCAGGTAGAGAGTGTAGGGGAGATGGAGGAAAGATGATCAGTTCAGTTTTGGCCACATTGAACATATGGCTACAGGCTGCAGCCCGAAGCCATGCACTTATCTTGGCTGTGTATCAAAATAAGAGGAACCGATAAGATAAATTCCGACAGCTGAGGGCTGATATTCTCAGGCTGGTGAGATTCATGCTTATTTGGCTGCCACTCAGCTTAAAAATAGCCTGCAGCCACTCAGAATTGTTACATCCATTAGATGTGACAGTCCCAGCACTTTACCCAGCTCTTCCCGATTGCCCTGGTGTGGTGGCTATCGGTGTAATAAAGGGTTTAAAACAGCCCACAGCTGTCACTAAGCCCTAGATTAGCAATGGGGAGGGTTGTTTTGTAATACTGGGGTCCTGAGTTCAAGTCTGACCTAGGACAACTTCTGGAAGGAGTATGTATATTCTCATCGAGTTTACGAGGGATTCCTCCTGGTAGTTCAAAGGCAGGCAACTAGATTATTACAAGGAATGGAAGGCCTCCCATATGATGACAGGTTGAAAAAGTTAGATATGTTTAGCTTAGAAAAAAGACGTCTCAGAGGAGATGTCATTTATATGTATAAATATATGTGTGGTCAATATAAAGGACTGGCACATGACTTATTTCTTCCGAAGACAATACTAAGGACCAGGGGGCACTCACTGCGAGTGGAAGAAAAGCGATTCCGGCAGCTAAATAGGAAAGGGTTCTTTACAGTTAGAGCGGTCAGACTGTGGAATGCCCTACCACAAGAGGTAGTAATGGCAGATACTATAACAGCTTTCAAAAAAGGGCTGGATGATTTCCTCAGCACACACAACATTGCTGGTTATAAATTACTTAGGGACCAAATGTAGAACTGGTGGAGGAAGGTTGAACTAGATGGACCTAGGTCTTTTTTCAACCTAAGTAACTATGTAACTATGTAACTCCATTTTTGTCCCACGATACAATGACATACTGATAAGGAATTATTTTTTTTTGAGCCCCAATGGAGACAGTGAGTAATGACTGTCTGTAAAGCACTGTGGAATATGTTGATGAGAAACATAATAAATAAATAAATAATAGACAAAAAAGCCTTCTAATTAATCCATGAACCAACAGCCATGGACCTCATTACAGCCAGGTCCATCATACCATAGTTTCTTGTGACACCAAATGCATTTTTCTTGCAGGGACTAATAGGTGCTAAAGGAGATCCAGGTCCACCAGGTCGTTATGGAGCAAAGGTAAGTAACTGATGAATTTCTATTTTTTAGCCTTTATATACATTGTGTATATTGGCAGCCTTGTTGACCTGGGCTTATCTTTTTTTTTTACATCAAAATGAATAATAATAACAGGCTGCATGACTGGTAATTTGGCACATACTGTAGTAAGAGCCAGGCTACCTTGCAACATGGGCTATTGGCAGAGGTATTTGCTTCCATTATTTTGAGGCACCCCTGTAGAAAAAAATCAGCCATAGAAAGGTCCTCCCATGCAATGGACATGCCCCACAGTAATAGTATATACAATATCTGACATAATTGCAGTGCCTGAAGCACTAGATATCAGAACATTATGTGAACTAGGACTTTGGCAGACATTAGATACTGTATGTCATGATAACCACAAATTTGGAAAATATTGCCAGGCTCACCTAGTTATGCCATGATTGCCAGTGCTGGTCACTACTAAGTATTATTGTGCTTCCCGTCACTAGCAGCCACAGTGGGTTACCTTGCAGAAGCGGTTAATGGTATGTTAAGGGCTCATTCACACGTAACGTTCTTGATGCATTTTGATTAATAAAAAAAGCAGTGTTTTATAGTAATAGCAAATTGAATGAGATTTATAAAACCTTATACACATGGTGCAATTTTTTTCCTGCGTGTTTTGACCTGTGGTGCTTTTTTCCCATAAACACAGCATGTCACTTCTTTTAGAAATCTTATTGCAGTTTTGCACAATTTAGATAAGATATGTCAAACTCTGGTCTGCAGTCCAAACCTGACTCTCAGTCCAATTTTATTTGGCCCGCGATGCCAGGCGCCCATTATTCTGTATGGAGGACTATGTGGGGTACATTATACTGTATGGAGGGCTTGATAGGGCCCATTATACTGTATGGAGGGCTATGTGGGGCCCATTATTCTGTATGGAGGGCTATGTGAGGCCCATTATTCTGTATGGAGGGCTATGTGGGGCCCATTATTCTGTATGGAGGACTATGTGGGTCCCAATATTCTGTATGGAGGACAATGTGGGGCCCATTATTCTGTGCAGCCCCTGCAGCGGTCGAACTGCTCGAATCCAGGGTCTGCTGTGACTCGAGGGTCTCCGTACCCAGGGGCTCGCGGCCACTTCAAATGTAAAAGGGGGTATATTTACAGGGGATAAGCGTTTGTGACGCCACCCATGGTTCGCATTAAGGGGAGTACCGCCGCTGTCAATGGGAGTACCCGGGGGAGATGGAACGGGGCAGCCACGGGTAGGGTAGACCCCGGGACTCTGTATGGAGGTAGTGGAGGTGTAGGGGAGCGCAGGGCTGATTGCAAGCAGGGGAGGACCATATACTCAGGCAGTGTTGGTGATGATGCGACCGCAAAGCAGACTCTGACAACAAGGTAAACAAAGTCTCTGGGTGCCACTGCCCTCTTGGGGAGCTCGTCCGGGTATCCGTCCCCTCTGGTACTGCCAGGTGATCCGGAGCCTGCCTCCGTGCACAAAGGTGGCCCGTTGGCTTAAAGCTGACCCGCTCCCTACTTGTTGGTAGTAGAGCTGCACTCTCAAGGGATCACGCGTGGGATTTCTGTGGGCTGGGTGGATTGGAAAGCGCTATCCCCCTCATTGAACTAGTGCCCCAAATCTCTGAGCTTCTTGGGGACAGTCTATGAAGTCACTATCCTCCACAGTTTAATTGCCGGGTTACCTGAAGCTACTCCCCGACCTAGGGTTCTGTACCCCACCGTGATTTCAGTCCAAGACCGGTGATTAGGCTCGAGATACTGACCGTCCTCCAAGACCGGGTCTAGGCACCCAGCCTCAATCCCCTGCGACTGGGTCTCATCCGGGCCCAGACCACCATCTGCGACCCAACCTGCTACCTACAGGGAGCCACTACTCCCTAAGCTCCTCACTTCTTGAGGGCTAACACTGCTCTGTCTCCTTCCCTCCCACCAGACTGCCTGACCCCTAGGTAGGTGGCCCTATTCCAGCTAGGCAGGTCACTGGTGTGCTTGACAGGGTGTGGTGTGAGGTGTGGTTGGGATTTGGATGTTGATGGAGGCAGTACCATAGGTTGCGAACCCAGAACCATGGGTGTTTGAGCCCTGCAGCAAAGAGTAGAAAGTGCAGTACCCTGTGACGCCCTGACTAGTCCAGGGGCGTCACATTCCCCCTTGGTTAAACGTAGCTCGTCCCCGAGCTACAGGACACCCAGAGATTTATTTTTGTTTAACTGAAAAAGAAAAAAAATAACATTTTTAATTCACAATTTCTCATCCCACACAGGGGAGGCACATCACTTAAATGTTACATAACCAAACTTGAGAGTTCATTTTTATTATAAGAACCATGGAAACGCTACCGGTTGTAGCGGTAGTCGGTGGCTCAGCCTACTCTGCTGCAGCCCCTTCCTGCCACAGCCCATTCCCATTGTCCCTCTCCCTTCAACCCGCCACCCAAACAACCTGTATCCGCCGGTTCCTTGTAACGGTGTTGAAGTCCTGGAGGCTTAAAAAACCATTGAGCAGAACGAAGGTATATTTTTGAAGGCAAATAGTATATAGTGATTAATAAATAGTTCATGGAGTATTAGTTGCATGCAATTTCTTGAAATGTAATATAATTTTCTTTAATTATTGTGTTACACAGGGCCAGCCTGGACTTCCAGGACCACCCGGAAAACCAGTAAGTATGACCGTTTCCTTGATCGCTTGATTATTTTTTTATTGTAGTAATGTAAACACAATTTATTTATCTTTTCCCTTTCATATTAGGGCCCTGGCGTTGCTGGACTTCCAGTAAGTGTCGCCTCACTCTTTATTACTAATATTACAACCTTAATAGTAAAAAGATTAGCTGATATGGGTTTTTTTTTAAAGGGAAATCCAGGACCTGTTGGTCTTCCTGGAGAAATTGGAGCCACAGGACCAAAGGTAGGATTTCTGATACAACACATGTCAAATTTAGCACCACGATTAATAATTATCTTTTTATCCAGAAATGGAATATGTTTTTTTGTTTGCTTAAATGCTCATAGATAAAATGCTTTTGTGGGCAAAGTGCTCACCATAAATTAATACACCCCCTTTGGCCTCTTTCACATGTCAGTGAAAAAACACACGTTTTTCACTGATGTGTTATAGACGCAGATGGCCCTCTGTGTGCTGTGATTTTGGCACACGTGTGTTCTCCGTGTGCTATCCATGATAGCACACAGAGATCAGGCACTTCTATAATCACCTGTCCATGCCGCTGCTCTCCGTCATGCTGATATCTCCCGCTGCTGTCTCCGGCCAACTCTGTCCCACCACTGCTGTTACTTCTGGCTCACAGTGCAGTAAATATTCATGAGCATAATTAGCCGGCCTCCAGCAGGTGACCGCAGCGGCCGACAGCATGGTGAGTATAAAAATAATTTTAATTCAAAGATACGTGTTTTTCTGGTACGTGTTACACGAATCACACCACTGTGTGGTCCATGTGACATCAGTGATGCCAGAGAAAAACAGATTTGTCTCAGTGCGGAACACACAGACACGGATGTGCTCCGCACAGAAACACGTCAGTGAGGTATCGCTGATGTGTGCACAGACCCATTGATTTTAATGGGTCTGCATATGTCCGTGATTCTGGTACGTGAAAAAACAGTAATATACAGTACGCACCAGAATCACTAAGGTGAGAAGGAGGCCTTTGAAACGTAGGATTTGAATCAATATCTATGAAGTCAATGAAAGTAGAGGGGAGAATGGAGACTGAGGGACAACAAGAAGGTAGAAAGGTAAATTTTAATGATTTTGCCCCACCATGATATATGGGTGACAATGTTTGGTTTGCACCGCTCGACACTTCTGGATTATTTAGGATGCTCAGGTAGGATCCAATCCCATAATCTGAACATGGTTATATAGGAGTGCCTGATTATAACTGTGACATAGGCAGACCCCCCCAAAAAACTATGCTAGATCGCTTAGTGCCTACAGACTGCCAAAGTGCTCTGCAGTGAGTCCTGTTTACGTAAGACGATTCACCACAAAGAACAATGATCTTTTGTGCTGTATAAAAATAATTTCACCCAATGATTGAGTATTTTTCTAGTTCATCAGGTGATCTGTAGTCTGTTTACACATCAAGATAATTGTGAAACAGGCGTTTTTAACACATTTTGTTCACGATTAACTTGCAGTGTAAATGCCCCTTAGGCCCTCTCCACATGTGCCAATAAAACACGTAAGTGAAAAACTGTTACTATTGTCATCAGTGTTTTCCATTAATGTGTTTTCAATGTGTCCTCAGTGTGTCATCTGTGGGGTTTTTTTTTACCATCCATATGTCCATTTTTACCATCCGTGTCCAATTTTACCATCAGTGTCTCATCCATGTGTACGTTTTCACCATTCGTATGGCGTTGTTGCCATCAATGTGTAATCGGTGTGTCCGTTTTCCCATGCGTGTGTCTGCTTTTACCATTAGTTTGTCCATTTTTACCATCAGTGTGTCCGTTTTTACAAACATTGTGTCCACCGTGTGTCTGTTTTTACCATCCGTGTGTTTGTTTTTACCATCATTGTGTCATTTGTGTATATGTTTTTACCATCAGTGTGTCCATTTTTACCAACAGTGTGTCGTCCGTGTGTCCTATTTTATCATCCGTGTGCTTGTTTTTACCATCAGTGTGTTATCCGTGTGTCTGTTTGGTAAAAACATGTAAATCTAAAATTAAGAAGCGCTAATAGTGTAACACCAGATGAAAAGTGCAGTATATAGGAGATATACACTCACCTAGTTTGGTTGTGAAAGTCACAACTACTGACAAGCATGAGATAATGGTGTCTGCTGCAGCCCCACGTGGATGAGCGTTCAAAGAGAAGTGTAGAAGGGGTTAACGCCGCGCATCAGCCAAATTGAAACTGTAGAAGAGTTGATGAATATATATTTCTTTTTATTTCATCGGTCTCCACGTTTTGAGGTTAAAAACCTCTTCCTCAGGACCAGTACATCAACAAAAAGCCTGTTGATGTACTGGTCCTGATGAAGAGGTTTTTAACCTCGAAAAGTGTAGACCGATGAAATAAAAAGAAAGATATTATTCATCAACTCTTCTACAGTTTCATTTTGGCTGATGCACGGCGTTAACCCCTTCTACACTTTTCCTTGAATGCTTTACCATCCGTGTGTCATCCGTGTATCCATTTTTACCATCCATGTGCTCGTTTTTATCATCAGTGTATCCTCTGTGTGTCAGTTTTTACCATCAGTGTGTCACCTGAGAGTCCGTTTTTACCATCAATGTGTTTGTTTTTACCATCAGTGTCATTCTTGTGCTTTTTTTTTTTTAAATCATTGTGCCATCCGTTGTGTACGGTTTAACCATTCGTGTGTCATCCGTGTGTTTGTTATCATCCGTGTGTCCGTTTTTACCATCAGTGTGTCATTCGTGTGTCTGTTTTTACCATTGATGTGTCCGTGTTTACCATCACTTTGTCATCCATGTGTACTTTTTTACCATCCGTTTGTCTGTTTTTACCATCAGTGTGTCATCCGTGTGTCCGTTTTTACCATCAGTGTGTCATCTGGGTGTCAAATTTTACCATCCATGTGTCCATTTTTACCATCCGTGTGTTTGTTTTTACCATCAGTGTGTTATCCATGTGTCCGTTTTTACCATCAGTATGTTATCCGTGTGTCCATATTTACCATCCGAGAGTCTGTTTTTACCATCAGTGTGTCCATTTTTACCATCAGTGTGTCATCCATGTGTCTGTTTTTACCATCAGTGTGTCATCCGTGTCCGTTTTTACCATACAGTCAGGGCCAGAAATATTTGGACAGTGACACTCTGAAGGCGTCTCCCTCGTTAACCTGTAATCAATGAAGTAGTTAAAAGGTCTGGGGTTGATTACAGGTGTGTGGTTTTGCATTTGGAAGCTGTTGCTGTGACCAGACAACATGCGGTCTAAGGAACTCTCAATTGAGGTGAAGCAGAACATCCTGAGGCTGAAAAAAAAGAAAAAATCCATCAGAGAGATAGCAGACATGCTTGGAGTAGCAAAATCAACAGTCGGGTACATTCTGAGAAAAAAGGAATTGACTGGTGAGCTTGGGAACTCAAAAAGGCCTGGGCGTCCACGGATGACAACAGTGGTGGATGATCGCCGCATACTTTCTTTGGTGAAGAAGAACCCGTTCACAACATTAACTGAAGTCCAGAACACTCTCAGTGAAGTAGGTGTATCTGTCTCTAAGTCAACAGTAAAGAGAAGACTCCATGAAAGTAAATACAAAGGGTTCACATCTAGATGCAAACCATTCATCAATTCCAAAAATAGACAGGCCAGAATTAAATTTGCTGAAAAACACCTCATGAAGCCAGCTCAGTTCTGGAAAAGTATTCTATGGACAGATGAGACAAAGATCAACCTGTACCAGAATGATGGGAAGAAAAAAGTTTGGAGAAGAAAGGGAACGGCACATGATCCAAGGCACACCACATCCTCTGTAAAACATGGTGGAGGCAACGTGATGGCATGGGCATGCATGGCTTTCAATGGCACTGGGTCACTTGTGTTTATTGATGACATAACAGCAGACAAGAGTAGCCGGATGAATTCTGAAGTGTACCGGGATATACTTTCAGCCCAGATTCAGCCAAATGCCGCAAAGTTGATCGGACGGCACTTCATAGTACAGATGGACAATGACCCCAAGCATACAGCCAAAGCTACCCAGGAGTTCATGAGTGCAAAAAAGTGGAACATTCTGCAATGGCCAAGTCAATCACCAGATCTTAACCCAATTGAGCATGCATTTCACTTGCTCAAATCCAGACTTAAGACGGAAAGACCCACAAACAAGCAAGACCTGAAGGCTGCGGCTGTAAAGGCCTGGCAAAGCATTAAGAAGGAGGAAACCCAGCGTTTGGTGATGTCCATGGGTTCCAGACTTAAGGCAGTGATTGCCTCCAAAGGATTCGCAACAAAATATTGAAAATAAAAATATTTTGTTTGGGTTTGGTTTATTTGTCCAATTACTTTTGACCTCCTAAAATGTGGAGTGTTTGTAAAGAAATGTGTACAATTCCTACAATTTCTATCAGATATTTTTGTTCAAACCTTCAAATTAAACGTTACAATCTGCACTTGAATTCTGTTGTAGAGGTTTCATTTCAAATCCTATGTGGTGGCATGCAGAGCCCAACTCGCGAAAATTGTGTCACTGTCCAAATATTTCTGGACCTAACTGTAAATGCGTCATCTGTGTGTTACCATCAGTGTGTCATCCGTGTGTCTGTTTTTACCATCAGTGTGTCATCCGTGTGTCCGTTTTTACCGTGTGTCATCCGTGTGTCTGTTTTTACCATCCGTGTGTCATCCATGTGTCCGTTTTTTACATCAGTGTGTCATCCGTGTGTCTGTTTTTACCATCAGTGTGTCATCCGTGTGTCCGTTTTTACCATCAGTGTGTCATCCATGTGTCCGTTTTTTACATCAGTGTGTCATCCGTGTGTCCGTTTTTACATCAGTGTGTCATCCATGTGTCTGTTTTTACCATCAGTGTGTCATCCATGTGTCATCCGTGTGTCTGTTTTTACCATCAGTGTGTCATCCATGTGTCCGTTTTTTACATCCGTGTGTCATTCGTGTGTCTGTTTTTACCATCAGTGTGTCATCCGTGTGTCCCTTTTTACCATCAGTGTGTCATCCGTGTGTCGGTTTTTACCATCAGTGTGTCATCTGTGTGTCTGTCTGTTTTTACCATCAGTATGTTATCCATGTGTCTGTTTTTACCATCAGTGTGTCATCCGTGTGTCCGTTTTTACCATCAGTGTGTCATCTGTGTCTCTGTTTTTATCATCAGTATGTTATCCATGTGTCTGTTTTTACCATCAGTGTGTCATCAATGTGTCCGTTTTTACTATCAATGTGCCATCCGTGTGTCTGTTTTTACCATCAGTGTGTCATCCGTGTGTCAGTTTTTATGATCTGTGTGTCCGTTTTTACCATCAGCATGTTATCCATGTGTCTGTTTTTACCATCAGTGTGTCATCTGTGTGTCTGTTTTTACCATCAGTATGTTATCCATGTGTCTGTTTTTACCATCAGTGTGTCATCAATGTGTCCGTTTTTACTATCAATGTGCCATCCGTGTGTCTGTTTTTACCATCAGTGTGTCATCCATGTGTCAGTTTTTACCAACTGTGTGTCCGTTTTTACCATCAGCGTGTCATCTGTGTGTCTGTTTTTACCATCAGTATGTTATCCATGTGTCTGTTTTTACCATCAGTGTGTCATCCGTGTCCGTTTTTACCATAAATGCGTCATCTGTGTGTTACCATCAGTGTGTCATTTGTGTGTCCGTTTTTACCATCAGTGTGTCATCCGTGTGTCCGTTTTTACCGTGTGTCATCCGTGTGTCTGTTTTTACCATCAGTGTGTCATCCGTGTGTCCGTTTTTACCATCAGTATGTCATCCATGTGTCCGTTTTTTACATCAGTGTGTCATCCGTGTGTCTGTTTTTACCATCAGTGTGTCATCCTTGTGTCCGTTTTTACCATCAGTATGTCATCCATGTGTCCGTTTTTTACATCAGTGTGTCATCCGTGTGTCTGTTTTTACCATCAGTGTGTCATCCATGTGTCCGTTTTTTACATCAGTGTGTCATCCGTGTGTCTGTTTTTACCATCAGTGTGTCATCTGTGTGTCTGTTTTTACCATCAGTATGTTATCCATGTGTCAGTTTTTACCATATGTGTGTCCGTTTTTACCATCAGCGTGTCATCTGTGTGTCTGTTTTTACCATCAGTGTGTCATCCATGTGTCTGGTTTTACCATCAGTGTGTCATCCATGTGTCTGGTTTTACCATCAGTGTGTCATCCATGTGTCAGTTTTTACCATCTGTGTGTCCGTTTTTACCATCAGTGTGTCATCTGTGTGTCTGTTTTTACCATCAGTGTGTCATCCATGTGTCTGGTTTTACCATCAGTATGTTATCCATGTGTCTGTTTTTACCATCAGTGTATCATCAATGTGTCCGTTTTTACTATCAATGTGTCATCCGTGTGTCTGTTTTTACCATCAGTGTGTCATCCGTGTGTCTGTTTTTACCATCAGTGTGTCATCCGTGTGTCTGTTTTTACCATCAGTGTGTCATCCATGTGTCCGTTTTTTACATCAGTGTGTCACCCGTGTGTCTGTTTTTACCATCAGTGTGTCATCCATGTGTCCGTTTTTTACATCAGTGTGTCATCCGTGTGTCTGTTTTTACCATCAGTGTGTCATCTGTGTGTCTGTTTTCATCATCAGTATGTTATCCATGTGTCAGTTTTTACCATCTGTGTGTCATCCGTGTGTCCGTTTTTTACATCAGTGTGTCATCCGTGTGTCTGTTTTTACCATCAGTGTGTCATCTGTGTGTCTGTTTTTACCATCAGTATGTTATCCATGTGTCAGTTTTTACCATCTGTGTGTCCGTTTTTACCATCAGCGTGTCATCTGTGTGTCTGTTTTTACCATCAGTGTGTCATCCATGTGTCTGGTTTTACCATCAGTGTGTCATCCGTGTGTCCGTTTTTACCATCAGTGTGTCATCCATGTGTCCGTTTTTTACATCAGTGTGTCATCCGTGTGTCCGTTTTTACATCAGTGTGTCATCCATGTGTCTGTTTTTACCATCAGTGTGTCATCCATGTGTCATCCGTGTGTCTGTTTTTACCATCAGTGTGTCATCCATGTGTCCGTTTTTTACATCCGTGTGTCATTCGTGTGTCTGTTTTTCCCATCAGTGTGTCATCCGTGTGTCCGTTTTTACCATCAGTGTGTCATCCGTGTGTCGGTTTTTACCATCAGTGTGTCATCTGTGTGTCTGTCTGTTTTTACCATCAGTATGTTATCCATGTGTCTGTTTTTACCATCAGTGTGTCATCCGTGTGTCCGTTTTTACCATCAGTGTGTCATCTGTGTCTCTGTTTTTATCATCAGTATGTTATCCATGTGTCTGTTTTTACCATCAGTGTGTCATCCATGTGTCAGTTTTTATGATCTGTGTGTCCGTTTTTACCATCAGCGTGTCATCTGTGTGTCTGTTTTTACCATCAGTGTGTCATCTGTGTGTCTGTCTGTTTTTACCATCAGTATGTTATCCATGTGTCTGTTTTTACCATCAGTGTGTCATCAATGTGTCCGTTTTTACTATCAATGTGCCATCTGTGTGTTTGTTTTTACCATCAGTGTGTCATCCATGTGTCTGTTTTTACCAACTGTGTGTCCGTTTTTACCATCAGCGTGTCATCTGTGTGTCTGTTTTTACCATCAGTATGTTATCCATGTGTCTGTTTTTACCATCAGTGTGTCATCAATGTGTCCGTTTTTACTATCAATGTGTCATCCGTGTCCGTTTTTACCATAAATGCGTCATCTGTGTGTTACCATCAGTGTGTCATTTGTGTGTCCATTTTTACCATCAGTGTGTCATCCGTGTGTCCGTTTTTACCGTGTGTCATCCGTGTGTCTGTTTTTACCATCAGTGTGTCATCCGTGTGTCCGTTTTTACCATCAGTATGTCATCCATGTGTCCGTTTTTTACATCAGTGTGTCATCCGTGTGTCTGTTTTTACCATCAGTGTGTCATCCTTGTGTCCGTTTTTACCATCAGTGTGTCATCCGTGTGTCTGTTTTTACCATCAGTGTGTCATCCATGTGTCCGTTTTTTACATCAGTGTGTCATCTGTGTGTCTGTTTTTACCATTAGTGTGTCATCTGTGTGTCTGTTTTTACCATCAGTATGTTATCCATGTGTCAGTTTTTACCATCTGTGTGTCCGTTTTTACCATCAGCGTGTCATCTGTGTGTCTGTTTTTACCATCAGTGTGTCATCCGTGTGTCTGGTTTTACCATCAGTGTGTCATCCATGTGTCTGGTTTTACCATCAGTGTGTCATCCGTGTGTCCGTTTTTACCATCAGTGTGTCATCCATGTGTCCGTTTTTTACATCAGTGTGTCATCCGTGTGTCCGTTTTTACATCAGTGTGTCATCCATGTGTCTGTTTTTACCATCAGTGTGTCATCCATGTGTCATCCGTGTGTCTGTTTTTACCATCAGTGTGTCATCCATGTGTCATCCGTGTGTCTGTTTTTACCATCAGCGTGTCATCTGTGTGTCCGTTTTTTACATCCGTGTGTCATTCGTGTGTCTGTTTTTACCATCAGTGTGTCATCCGTGTGTCCGTTTTTACCATCAGTGTGTCATCCGTGTGTCGGTTTTTACCATCAGTGTGTCATCTGTGTGTCTGTCTGTTTTTACCATCAGTATGTTATCCATGTGTCTGTTTTTACCATCAGTGTGTCATCCGTGTGTCCGTTTTTACCATCAGTGTGTCATCTGTGTCTCTGTTTTTATCATCAGTATGTTATCCATGTGTCTGTTTTTACCATCAGTGTGTCATCCATGTGTCAGTTTTTATGATCTGTGTGTCCGTTTTTACCATCAGCGTGTCATCTGTGTGTCTGTTTTTACCATCAGTGTGTCATCTGTGTGTCTGTCTGTTTTTACCATCAGTATGTTATCCATGTGTCTGTTTTTACCATCAGTGTATCATCAATGTGTCCGTTTTTACTATCAATGTGCCATCCGTGTGTTTGTTTTTACCATCAGTGTGTCATCCATGTGTCTGTTTTTACCATCAGTGTGTCATCCATGTGTCTGGTTTTACCATCAGTGTGTCATCCATGTGTCAGTTTTTACCATCTGTGTGTCCGTTTTTACCATCAGTGTGTCATCTGTGTGTCTGTTTTTACCATCAGTATGTTATCCATGTGTCTGTTTTTACCATCAGTGTGTCATCAATGTGTCCGTTTTTACTATCAATGTGTCATCCGTGTGTCTGTTTTTACCATCAGTGTGTCATCCTTGTGTCCGTTTTTACCATCGGTGTGTCATCCGTGTGTCTGTTTTTACCATCAGTGTGTCATCCTTGTGTCTGTTTTTACCATCAGTGTGTCATCCTTGTGTCTGTTTTTACCATCAGTGTGTCATCCTTGTGTCTGTTTTTACCATCAGTGTGTCATCCGTGTGTCTGTTTTTACCATCAGTGTGTCATCCGTGTGTCTGTTTTTACCATCAGCATGTCATCTGTGTGTCTGTTTTTACCATCATTGTGTCATCAGTCAGTTTTTACCATCAATGTGTCATCCGTGTGTGTTTTTACCATCAGTGTGTCATCTGTGTGTCTGTTTTTACCATCAGTTTGTCATCCATGTGTCTGTTTTTACCATCAGTGTGTCATCCGTGTGTCCGTTTTTTACATCAGTGTGTCATCCGTGTCTGTTTTTACCATCAATGTGTCATCTGTGTCTGTTACCATCAGTGTGTCATCCTTGCGTCCGTTTTTACCATCAGTGTGTCATCCGTATGTCTGTTTTTACCATCAGTGTGTCATCCATGTGTCCGTTTTTTACATCAGTGTGTCATCCTTGTGTCCGTGTTTACATCAGTGTGTCATCCGTGTGTCTGTTTTTACCATCAGTGTGTCATCCGTGTGTCCGTTTTTTACATCAGTGCGTCATCCGTGTGTCTGTTTTTACCATCAGTGTGTCATCCGTGTGTCGGTTTTTACCATCAGTGTGTCATCTGTGTGTCTGTTTTTACCATCAGTGTGTCATCCGTGTGTCTGTTTTTACCATCAGTGTGTCATCCATGTGTCCATTTTTACATCAGTGTGTCATCCGTGTGTCTGTTTTTACCATCTGTGTGTCATCCTTGTGTCCGTTTTTACCATCAGTGTGTCATCCGTGTGTCTGTTTTTACCATCAGTGTGTCATCCATTTGTCCGTTTTTTACATCAGTGTGTCATCCATGTGTCTGTTTTTACCATCAGTGTGTCATCCGTGTCCATTTTTACCATCAATGTGTCATCTGTGTCTGTTTCCATCAGTGTGTCATCCTTGTGTCTGTTTTTACCATCAGTGTGTCATCCGTGTCTGTTTTTACTATCAGTGTGTCATCCGTGTGTCTGTTTTTACCATCAGTGTGTCATCCATGTGTCCGTCTTTTACATCCGTGTGTCATCCGTGTGTCTGTTTTTACCATCAGTGTGTCATCCGTGTGTCTGTTTTTACCATCAGTGTGTCATCCATGTGTCCGTTTTTTACATCAGTGTGTCATCCGTGTGTCATCTGTGTGTCTGTTTTTACCATCAGTGTGTCATCCGTGTGTCATCCGTGTGTCTGTTTTTTCCATCAGTGTGTCATCCATGTGTCCATTTTTTACATCAGTATGTTATCCATGTGTCTGTTTTTACCATCAGTGTGTCATCCGTGTGTCATCCGTGTGTCTGTTTTTACCATCAGTGTGTCATCCATGTGTACGTTTTTTACATCAGTGTGTCATCTGTGTGTCTGTTTTTACCATCAGTGTGTCATCCGTGTGTCCGTTTTTACCATCAGTGTGTCATCCGTGTGTCGGTTTTTACCATCAATGTGTCATCCGTGTGTCTGTTTTTACCATCAGTGTGTCATCCGTGTGTCGGTTTTTACCATCAATGTGTCATCCGTGTGTCTGTTTTTACCATCAGTGTGTCATCTGTGTGTCTGTTTTTACCATCAGTGTGTCATTTGTGTGTCTGTCTGTTTTTACCATCAGTATGTTATCCATGTGTCTGTTTTTACCATCAGTGTGTCATCCGTGTGTCCGTTTTTACCATCAGTGTGTCATCTGTGTGTCTGTTTTAATCATCAGCATGTCATCTGTGTGTCTGTTTTTACCATCAGTGTGTCATCCATGTGTCGGTTTTTACCATCAGTGTGTCATCTGTGTGTCTGTTTTTATCATCAGTGTGTCATCCATGTGTCAGTTTTTACCAACTGTGTGTCCGTTTTTACCATCAGTGTGTCATCCGTGTGTCGGTTTTTACCATCAGTGTGTCATCTGAGTGTCTGTTTTTACCATCAGTGTGTCATCCATGTGTCAGTTTTTACCAACTGTGTGTCCGTTTTTACCATCAGCGTGTCATCTGTGTGTCTGTTTTTACCATCAGTGTGTCATCCGTGTGTCTGTTTTTACCATCAGTGTGTCATCTGTGTGTCTGTCTGTTTTTACCATCAGTATGTTATCCATGTGTCTGTTTTTACCATCAGTGTGTCATCCGTGTGTCCGTTTTTACCATCAGTGTGTCATCTGTGTGTCTGTTTTAATCATCAGCATGTCATCTGTGTGTCTGTTTTTACCATCAGTATTTTATCCATGTGTCTGTTTTTACCATCAGTGTGTCATCCATGTGTCGGTTTTTACCATCAGTGTGTCATCTGTGTGTCTGTTTTTATCATCAGCATGTCATCTGAGTGTCTGTTTTTACCATCAGTGTGTCATCCATGTGTCAGTTTTTACCAACTGTGTGTCCGTTTTTACCATCAGTGTGTCATCTGTGTATCTGTTTGTACCATCAGTGTGTCATCCTTGTGTCTGTTTTTACCATCAGTGTGTCATCCTTGTGTCTGTTTTTACCATCAGCATGTTATCCATGTGTCCGTTTTTACTATCAATGTGTCATCCGTGTGTCTGTTTTTACCATCAGTGTGTCATCCGTCATCCGTGTCCGTTTTTACCATAAATGCGTCATCTGTGTGTTACCATCAGTGTGTCATCTGTGTGTCCATTTTTACCATCAGTGTGTCATCCGTGTGTCCGTTTTTACCGTGTGTCATCCGTGTGTCTGTTTTTACCATCAGTGTGTCATCCATGTGTCTGTTTTTACCATCAGTGTGTCATCCATGTGTCCGTTTTTTACATCAGTGTGTCATCCGTGTGTCTGTTTTTACCATCAGTGTGTCATCCGTGTGTCCGTTTTTACCATCAGTGTGTCATCCATGTGTCCGTTTTTTACATCAGTGTGTCATCCGTGTGTCTGTTTTTACCATCAGTGTGTCATCCGTGTGTCTGTTTTTACCATCAGTGTGTCATCCGTGTGTCCGTGTTTACATCAGTGTGTCATCCGTGTGTCTGTTTTTACCATCAGTGTGTCATCCATGTGTCTGTTTTTACCATCAGTGTGTCATCCGTGTGTCTGTTTTTACCATCAGTGTGTCATCCGTGTGTCCGTTTTTTACATCAGTGTGTCATCCGTGTGTCTGTTTTTACCATCAGTGTGTCATCCGTGTGTCGGTTTTTACCATCAGTGTGTCATCCGTGTGTCTGTTTTTACCATCAGTGTGTCATCTGTGTGTCTGTTTTTACCATCAGTGTGTCATCTGTGTGTCTGATTTTACCATCAGTGTGTCATCTGTGTGTCCATTTTTACCATCAGTGTGTCATCCGTGTGTCTGTTTTTACCATCAGTGTGTCATCTGTGTGTCCGTTTTTACCATCAATGTGTCATACTGTATGTGTGTCCGTTTTTACCTTCAGTGTGTCATATGTGTTTTTGTTTTTACCATCAGGTTTTTTTCTGGTATGGAGAAAGAAATAATAAGGCTATGTGCACATACTGCATCTTTTTCTGAGTGCATCTTGGTTGTATCTTTTTATCCTGTGGTCATAGAAACACAGCTTGTGACCCCAAAAATGCATGATGTTTTGCCACGTTTTTGTTAAGGCGTTTTTTATGCCTTTTTTAAATTACAAAAAAAATTATGATAGGATAATTGATAGCGAGAGTAGATACTGTAGATAGAAGAAAAATAATGGATAGATAGAAAGAACATATAGATAACATAGAAAGAAAGAACATGTAGAATAGATGGAAATAAATAACAGAATAATTCAATAGACACAGCAATAGCTAGCTTGGCCAGCTGTTTTTTTAATTATTTTTTGGTAAAAAAAATAAAGTGGGGTCCTTCCATTTTTCATGTCCAGAACAGGAACAGCAGCAGCTGTGGGCTTTAACCCTCAGCTGTCTGCTGTACCTTGGCTGGTTATGAAAAATAGAGGGGATCCCCCACTTTTTCTTTTATTATTTGATTTATTAAAAAAAAACAAAAAAACAATTACCTTTGGTTCCCCCCCCATTTTTCTCGGCAGACAACTGGGGACTGATATTATTAGGGTGGGAAGGGGCATGGTTATTTGGCCCAATCCAGCCTAACAATAGCAGCCCACAGCCACCCCAGAAGTGGTGCATCCATTAGAAGCGCCAATTCTGGTGCTGTACCAGGCTCTTCTCGTTGCCCTGGTGCGTTGGAAATTGGGGTAATAGAAGTTAATGGCAGCCCACAGCTGCCACTAAGCCCTAGATTAGTAATGGGAGGCATCTATGAGACCCCCCCATCATTAATCTCTAAGTGAAAGTAAATAAACACAAACACCCAAAAAATTCTTTATTTTAAATAAAATACAAAATAGCATCCTGTTTCACCACTTTATTAACTCCCAAAACACCCCTTCAGGTCTGACATAATCCACACGAGGTCCCACGACAATTCAGCTCTGCTACATCCGAAGTTCACAGCGAATGCCATAGAACATGACTGTCCACTGTGAGCTCCAGACAGAGACTGAGCCGTGATCAGCGGGGTGGGGGAGGTAGTGCATATTTAATGAAGCTAATGAGCAGCCCAGGAAGTGAATGAGTGGCCACGGGAGCAGTGTGACAGCCACCCCAGTGAATCTGTAAGTATGAAGCGCTTGCTCCTACTCCTTTGCTCTGGATTCTTGTCCCCATAGACTTTATATGAAACTGGCATTTGGCCAGATACAAGGGATCAATCCCCCACCAGCCCACCAGCCCTGAATCAGCGGGGGATTAATCTGCCAGTCCTCCAAAAAACAGAGAAAAATCACAAAAAGAATTGACATGCTGCATCTTCAAAAACACAGCCAAAAAAAGGTGCACTGTGTGGACAGCAAAATAGAAATCACATAGACTTTACTGTGGGAAGGAAATGCATGCATTTGGGTGCATCTTTGTGACCACAAAACTTCATCAAAACAACAGTAATAGATGCAGTGTGTGCACACAGCCTTAGGCCCCCTTCACACGTCCGTGAAAAACACGCACGTGTGTTACGGGCCGTTTTTCGGGTCCGTGTCCCGTTTTTGTGTCCGTTTTTATGGTCCGTGTGGCACCTGTGTGAATTGCGTATGCTAGCCGTGTTTGTGTGCAGAACGTCCGTGTGTGCGTGTGGAATTAACGTGTATGTGTACGTGGAATGTCCGTGTGGAATGTCCGTGTGTGTGATGCACAATGTCGTTTATAAACGTCGGCTGACAGCAGACAGAGTTGCGCGATGAGAATGAACTCGAGTGAACTTCACCCGACTTCATCCTCATACCGCGGCTCTGTCTGAGTCGAGTACTGATTAGCGGTCACCTGTGAAGGATTCACCGGTGACCGCTAATCCCCCGAGTAACTGAAGTTTCCCCCCCTCTCTCATACTCACCATTCCTCGATCCCCGGCGCGGCCCTGCACGGCATTCACACTGCTGCGGCGGCTTTTACTATTTTGAAAAAGCCGGCCGCTCATTAAACAATCTCCTATTCCCTGCTTTCCCCGCCCACCGGCGCCTATGATTGGTTGCAGTGAGACACGCCCCCACACTGAGTGACAGGTGCCTCACTGCACCCAATCACAGCAGCCGGTGGGCGTGTCTATACTGTGCAGTAAAATAAATAAATAATTAAAAAAAAACGGCGTGCGGTCCCCCCCAATTTTAATGCCAGCCAGATAAAGCCATACGGCTGAAGGCTGGTATTCTCAGGATGGGGAGCTCCACGTTATGGGGAGCCCCCCACCCTAACAATATCAGTCAGCAGCCGCCCAGAATTGCCGCATACATTATATGCGACAGTTCTGGGGCTGTACCCGGCTCTTCCCGATTTGCCCTGGTGCTTTGGCAAATCGGGGTAATAAGGAGTTATTGGCAGCCCATAGCTGCCACTAAATCCTAGATTAATCATGTCAGGCGTCTATGAGACACCCTCCATGATTAATCTGTAAATTACAGTAAATAAACACACACACCAGAAAAAATCCTTTATTAGAAATAAAAAACACACACATATGCCCTGGTTCACCACTTTAATCAGCCCCAATAAGCCCTCCATGTCCGGCGTACTCCAGGATGGTCCAGCGTCGCATCCAGCGCTGCTGCATGGAGGTGACAGGAGCTGCAGAAGACACCGCCGCTCCGGTCACCTCCACGCAGCTAATGAAGACAGCCGTGCGATCAGCTGAGCTGTCACTGAGGTTACCCGCTGTCACTGGATCCAGAGAGACAGAGAGACCAACCGACGGACTCAGGGAGATTGACCGACATACACAGAAATAGAAAGAATAGCCGACATCACTAGAAATAAAAACACCAAACGGACACGGACTATAGGTAGATGCATACGTGTTTACTAACGTGTGTGCACATACCCATAGACTTTCATTGTGTCCACGTGTGCGTGCTCCGTGCAGATAACGGACATGCATCCGTGCAAAACGCAAACACATACGGATCACGGACACGCACACACGGACATAATGAAATAACGCACGTGTGACCACAATCATAGATTAACATTGGTGCATGTTTGGCCGTGTCTCCGGTATATACGGAAATGGACCAAACACGCATGTGTATCACGGACGTGTGAAGGGGGCCTTAGGCTGCGTACCCACGATCAGTGATTGCAGCGTTTTGGATGTAGCGTGTTTTTGCTGAGTCCAAAACGCTGCATTGTACAGTACAAGCACAGTGAATGGATTTGTAGAAATCCTGTGCCCACTGTGCTTGTTTTTTCCGCAGTAAACACTGATCTGCAGTGCAGCTTTCCAGACTGCAGCATGTCAATTATTTGCTGCGGATTCGCATGCGTCCTCCGTTGGGAGAACACAAGCAGGAGACCGCAGCGCACTGAACTATGATCGTGGGTACGAGCAGTTGCAGTCTCCTGTGTTCTCCTGTAGAGGAGATTTGCGGCCCCACAGTTCAGGACCCGCTGCGTACAGGACACAGTGAGTCCTGATCGTGGGCACATACCCTTCTTCTATTCTTTGCAGTGTTAAACACGTATAGGACACGAACGACACACAAAGGCCATTTGTGTACTATATGTGTTTTTCACAGACCCATTCAACTTGAATTCATCCTTGTCATTCATGCTCCATATGGTTCAGAGATGTTAAGATCAACATAGGTTATAATGGATACGAATGGTATGTGTGAAAAAAATGGATGGCACACGTTCCAAGAAACACGGACGTGTGAAGGAGGCCTAAGGTGAAGAAGAACTTGGCTGGATTGCACAAAGCCCTGAACTCATCTAAGCAGCTTTGTGATAAATGGCAATGTTAGATGTGAACCTTTATCATCCAACTTTGTTGTTCAGCCTCAGAATAAACAATATCCCTTCTTTTCTCTGAAGCTGCATTCATAAAACTTGGAAATTGTGAACAATGAAAAGAAGGTTTATATTTACAAAGGCTTACTATATATTTCCATTTTCTGGCTGAATATTTCTATTTATTGTATATAAACGTAATAACTTTAATGCTATTATTTCTAAATATATGCAAATCTTTGAAACATTGGTGGAAATTTAGCCATATTTATATAAGATACAAGAATTTAATAAAGACAGAAACTGTTGAAAAGTACTGAACTTGTCGTATTATATTTAGTGCAGTGAAAGGGAATATGTCAGCAGTTTTTTGCTACCTCTCCTGAAAGCAGCATGATGTAGGCCAAGAGATCCTAAATCCAATGATGTATCACATAGATTAATGGCTGCAGCTGGTCTGACACAATCAGAATTTTTAGCTTTAGTCATGTAGCAGAGCTGAGAGAGCTGTCCTGCCCACACCAGGCTCTCTATAGAGATTGTACATTGACAGTGAGGTGTCAATTCTGTAATGATAAGGGTTCTGCTACTTAAACAAACATAGCAAATAAACAAAAGATGATTGTGACAAAACAGGCATGCCTGAACTTTCTGTGTTAACCCTTGCAGCATGTTAGTTTCAACTTACATAGTAAAAACCTACTGACAGATTCCCTTTAAGTAGACCATTCTTCTTTTTATATGCCAACTGGCGTACAGGTATTTTGTTAAAGTAGCTTTAAGAAAATGAGTCATGTCTTTAATACATTTATCAAATCAAGTTTTTTTTAAACTTAAGGGCTCATGCAGCTGGGCATATAATGCAGACACGTATCTGAATTTTGATTGGATAGCACATGGACAGCACACAGACCCATGTTCTTCAGTAGGGCTGTTCTGATGAACGATTGTTCTCTCGGTTCGACAGCCTGTGAGAAAAAAATTGCAGCATGCCCTACATTAGTCCTGCCCTAGTCCGATTTATGGATCAGTATAGTGCATATCAACAACTGGTGGCTCTGCACTCATCTGGATGAGCCCACGGAGCTGCATTTGGAGTCAATCATGTCTGTGATTTGCAGAGGTGACTGGCGTGAGCACTAGTCCGAATGAGCACACAGAGCCGCACTCGGAGCCAATCATTTCTCTGATTTGTAGAGGTGCCTGGCACGAGCAATCGTCCGGATGAGAACAAGGAGCTGCACTTGGAGCCAGTCATTTCTGTGATTTGCAGAGGTGACTGGCCTGAGCACTAGTCCGGATGAGCACACAGAGCTGCACTCGGAAGCAGTCATGTCTGTGATTTGCGAAGGTGACTGGCCTGATCACTAGTTCAGATGAGCACACAGAGCTGCACTCAAAGCCAATCATGTCTGTCCGGATGAGCACACGGAGCTGCACACTGAACCAATCATGTTTGTGTTTTACAGAGATGACTGGCCCGAGCACTTGTCCGGATAAGCACATAGAGCTGTACTCAGAGCCAATCATGTTTGTGTTTTACAGAGATGACTGGCCCGAGCACTTGTCCGGATAAGCACATAGAGCTGTACTCAGAGCCAATCATGTTTGTGTTTTACAGAGCTTACTGGCCCGAATTTTCAGATAGCCTGAAAAGTATCTAAAATAAAGTTTTTGGGAGGTAGAAAAATCTGCAGAGTTTCACAAGAGTAATCAATTTTAAGAAATGCTAGTTTTATATTGGTTTTTGAAGGCTTTTTTTCCTGACATTTTTTGTAAGCAGTGTTGAAGCATTTTTTTTTCCACACTGTGATTTGCAGACTTTTGACTTGGCACTATCAAATTTGGAGCAGATTCCACAAGGAAACGTTCCTCAAAGAAGTGACATTTCACTTTCTTTTTTTTTCTGTAAAATGTTATCCGAAAAACTAAAAAAAAAATTCTCACATGAACAGCTAAGTGTATTTTCCATTAAAATGAATAAGTAAAGAATTCAAAGAGTATTTGAAGTATTTTTTATGCTGAGTAGATTTTCTTCAGAATCCTCCTTAAAAACTCCATGTGAAAACACCATTAGTGAAGTTGTAGCTAGGTAATTGAACAGGAGCAGGTCAGGCTCCTGATAGACATGAGTGGGTCTTTTAAAATTTGAATTGGCCCTTTTTCCCCAAATATTTGATTTTTGGAGAATAAACTAGCCACAAGTCTCACTATATGGAGCGGAGCTGCTCCTCAGGTTTTAGCATTTATATACAAAACAATAATAGCTATCTTGTAATGAAGTATGGAGTTAGTGTATTACACACACCTCTTTACTTTATCCATATGTGAACATTACATCAATTGGCTTGTCAGTACATCTAGTCATTTATTTATTTCATTTTGTCATAGTATTTATATAAACTCATATTCATTCAAATTCCATTATAATACTGACCACTATTAATTTGTATAAGGGCAATTTATGGGGAATAAGCTGGGGCAAAAAAAAATGTATATATTTTTAGGGTACGCTTACACAAGCGTATGAATTGGACGAGTACAATGCGAGAAAATCTCACATTGCACTTTGACCAATGTTATTCAATGAGGGAGAGCAGATGGTCAGCTTTTTTCTCATCCAAATTCTGGATAAGCAAAAAGTCGCAGCATGCTGCAATTATCAGTGAGAGACATGTCACTCGCACTCATACAAGTCTATTGGTGAGCGTCAAACATCAGACTGTCATCCGAGTGCAGTGCAATAATCGCATCAGCTGACAATGGAGGCGATGGTGATATTGGGAGAGTAATGCCTTCCTCTCCTTCACAGATCCCGCCGTCTCCTCCGCAGTTGTGATCCGATCGCAGGATCAAGTCACAGTCACATGACACTTGCCTCATGCTCGCAGCACAGCAGGAGTCGAGGATCATTAGCATATCGCATCCGATGCACTTGGATCAGATGCAATACGATCGTGTGAATTCAGCCTTATAATAACTATATTGGTTTTTATTTTTTTGCTAGGGCATCAAAGGACCGCTTGGACCTTCTGGACCACCTGGGCCCCCTGGAAAACCAGTATGTACAGATATATTCTTAAAGTAAAGTACTTTTATATTGATGACCTATCCTCAGGATTGGTAATTAATATCAGTATTCAGTTTACAACTTGTACAACAGTGAATTTGGAGTGCCCTCTAAATAACTGAACACACAGTCATTAATGTCTAAGGCACTGTCATCAAAAGAGAGTACACCCCTAAGTGAAAATGCGCAAATTTTGCCCAATTAGCAATGTGACTCGCTAGTCTTCCAAGTCTCCCGTGTGAATGGGGAGCACATGTGTTAAATTTGGTGTTACTCTCTCATACTGGTCACTGGAAAATCAACATGGCACCTCATGGCAAGGAACTCTGAGGATCTGAAAAAATTATTGCTCTACATAAAGATGTAGGCTATAAGAAGATTCCAACAGCCTGAAACTGAGCTGCAGCTTGGTGGCCAAGACCATACAGCGGTTTAACAAGACATGTTCCACTCAGAGCAGGCCTCACCATGATCGACCAAAGAGGATGTGTGCACCTGCTCAGTGTCATATCCAGAGGTTGTCCTTTCAAAATAGATATATGAGTTCTGCCAACAATACTGCAGGGGGGGCAGGGAGGTGTCAGCCTTTCAGTGCTCAAACCATACGCCACACACTGCATCAAATTGGTCTCCATGGCTGTAGTGCCAGAAGGAAGTCTCTTCTAAAGATGTACAAATTAAAAAAACTAACCAGCACATCCAAGAAACAGACAAATGTGAACATGTACATACTGAAGGAACTAGTCAATACAATTCAAGTGAATACAGATGCACGCTGAAATGCTGTACTAGATAAACAATGAATATAAGAAAATTGGAACTGCATTACTGCCATAGAAACTAAGTTAAAAATTAGGTACTTGGTACACAATTTGGCCCATTTGTGATAAGCTCAACAGTCACAAACAAGGTGTACTCTGTTGTTGGGACCCTATCCTTGAATGCCTATACTTGGGCTGAAAGCCTACAATTTAAAGGGCAGCGAGGATCCAGCTATAATTATAATTAAACCACTCTTGGCTGGTGGGTGGAGTGCTCTGTCAGGAGGGATTATACTACAAATATCAGCCCAGGTAGAGGCATACAAGGATAGGGTCCCAACAACAGGGTATTAATTATCTCTGGCTGTTGGACTTATCACGAATTGGCGAAATAGTGTACAAACTACCTAATTTTTAACCTAGTTTCTATTGCAGTAATAAGGAAAGGATCCGGCACAAATTCTCCTTATAGTAAAAACATCACGACCTTTATTTTAAACATTAAAAACGTATTGTGAAGACCCAAAGGTGTATCAGCAAAGAGGAAAACTTTATGCATTTCGGACTTCGGTAAAAACAAAAGAGTCCTTAGTCATAAGTACCTCGTCTGCAACGCAAGACTACTCAAATAGACTGACCCATCAGTTGGACACAGGGGAGGAGCGGAAGCAACATAATTACATAAGGAAACAGGTGAGTATGAAAGTTCATACTCCCCTGTTTCCTTATGTAATTATGTTGCTTCCGCCCCTCCCCTGTGTCCAACTGATGGGTCAGTCTATTTGAGTAGTCTTGTGTTGCAGACGAGGTACTTATGACTAAGGACTCTTTTGTTTTTACCGAAGTCCGAAACGCGTAAAGTTTTCCTCTTTGCTGATACACCTTTGGGTCTTCACAATACGTTTTTAATGTTTAAAATAAAGGTCATGATGTGTTTACTATAAAGAGAATTTGTGCCGGATCCTTTCCTCAACCTCTTACCTCTGCACAACCGGCTGGGACTTACCGGTGGATTCCGTGCACTCGCTGGATTCTACAGCCTAGGCAACAGGTGAGCTGAAGTTTCCTATTTTCTATTGCAGTAATGTAGTTCCAAATTTCTTATATTCAATGTTTGTCTCGTATAGCATTTCAGTGTGCAGCTGTATTCGCTTTAATTGTATCCTCTAAAGATGATGCACAAGAAAGATAGCAAACAGTTTGCTTAAGACAAGCAGACTAATGACATGGATTACTGGAACCATGTCCTGTGATCTGATGAGACCAAGATAAACTTATTTGGTTCAGATAGTGTAAAGTGTGTGGGGCGGCAACCAGGGGAGGAGTACAAAGAGAAGTGTGTCTTGCCTACAGTCATGCATGGTGGTGGGAGTCTCATGGTTTGGGGATGCATGAGTGCTGCTGGCTGTGGGGAGCTGCAGTTTATTGAGGGAACCATCAATGCCAACACGTACTATGACATACTGGAGAAGACTGGGCCGCATGGCAATATTCCAAGCACACCTCTAAGACGACACACTGTCTTGCTAAAGAAATTGAGGGTAAAGGTGCTGGACTGGCCAGGCATGTCTCCAGACATAAACCTTATTGAGCATCTCTGGGACATCCTCAAACGGAAGGTGGAGGAGCGCAAAGTCTCTAACATCGACCAGCTCTGTGATGTCATCATGGAGGATTGGAAGAGGATCCAGTGGCTCCTGTAAAGCTCTAGTGAACTCCATGCCCAAGAAACAGTTAAGGCAGTGCTTGAAAATAATAGAGGCCACACAAAATATTGACACTTTGGAAATAATTTGGCAATTTTCACTTAGGGGTGTACTCACTTTTATTGCCAGTGGTTTAGACATTAATGGCTGTGTGTTGAGTTATTTAGAGGTCACCAAATTTACACTGTTATACAAGCTGCACGTTGACTACTTTACATTGTATCAAAGTGTCAGATCTTCAGTGTTATCTCATGAAAAGATATAATAAAATATTTACAAATATGTGAGGGGGTGTACTCACTTTTGTGATATACTGTAGCTGATCAATTGCCTACGCCAGGACAACTCCTTCAGCATTTCTACATTTCTTCCGTTTTTCTCATCTACATACAGTACATTGTTGCTTTTATATTTTTACGATTTTGCAACATTTTTGTGGCGCCCCTGACCTGGTCAGGCACCACTGAGTACTGCACCCATGCTGGGGACAGTACAATACAGGTAATCCAGAAGGCTGACAGGGGTGTGGAACACAGGCGCATAGTGATCAGGTCTCACACATGTACCCATGAGAGGACCCCTGGGGATCCCAGGAGGGGGCAAGCCTTCACCTTCACTGGAATAGTGGAGGGGGTAGAGCCTCCATCTCCTCTCAAGGGGTGTGGTAAGAGAGTCTGGTTGCTAGGTGGCGTAGGCAAGAACAGGAGAGGAGGGGCAGTGAGTCAGTTAGAGCAGAGAACTCCAGAGGGCTCGGTGAGGAGCAGACCTGTGGGGCTGATGCTGTCTAACAGCGCCCGCGCAGTGACTACAGACGGGGGAGAACGGTCAACTAGGAGTGCTGCCTGAAAGCCAGCTTCAGCTAGAGAGTGCACGGAGTGGGAAGTAAGGAGACTTCTAGAGAGCACCAGGCCCAACCGGGCGGCAGATCCCGAAGCGAGGATAGATTCACCTTTCCCTGCTAAACCTGCCGGTGTGGGGCTCTTACAGCCCACACCACAACAACCAAAAGCCGCAGCCACGTAACCGCAAGTAGGGCCCATAGGTCACAGGAGGCAAGAGGCTGGAGTGGCCTGGCCCGGGGAACAAGCACACGGCAAACAACAAGGGGAGAGAGGCTGCAGCATCTTCCCTGGGTGACCCCCATAGGGACTCAAAGTCGGGGTCACCCCAAACCACCAAGGGCTAAGGAAGGCGAGTCAGTAGTCACCCTCATAAAGTCAGCCTGAAGGATACCTGGTTCCCATCTGGTTCATCCCAGCTACGCCCGGGCTACTCACCCTGCCATCAAATGTGAGTAAAGCCCTTGAAAGACATTCCTGCCTGTGTGGTTATTCTGCGACTTGTGGTACTACAAACCTACACAGGGCCCTGGGGCTTGCCTCACTCTCAGGAGGCTACTACATCTAACTGCACACACCATCAGCCCCAGGCGACCCTCAACCTGCAGTGGCGGTCCCTACTGGCCGCAATACTGAGAGTGGCGTCACGATCAAAACAAGAAGATTTCCTACCAGTGACGGAGATCCAGCAACGTGGAGTCCCTGAAGGTAATGCACCGACACTGACACAACACCTGTGGGGCTTCACATCTGGCGTCACGAACAGGATAAGGACTAGACCTGTTCAGACAGGTGACCATGTGCCTAGGCGGTCCGCTTGAAAAATTGGAAGCGCCGCCATATTGCCACCATGAAAAGCGCGCTGAAAAACAACAGCAGCCCGCGCTGGGAGAAGTTACCGCCCACGAAGAGGTGTGGCTACCCAGAGATCCCCTGCAGAGTTCTGACCTTGCCAGCTATGAGAGTGGAAGCGTCGAGAAGCGGCGGAACAGAAAGGGAGCCACAAGTCTGCTGCTGGGAGAGGAGCTGCTGAAAGAGGCAGAGCAGAAACTGGACAGCTTGTTACAGGAGGCAGCGAAGAGTCCACTGCTGGGAGACCGTGCAGAAGACGGCGCAGAAGAAATGGCGTCTGACCGCAGGAACCCAGAACCAGGCTCCGCTGCCTGGTGGTACCGAGAGCTGGCCCAGTTTTGCAACCGGCTGGAGACCCGGGTCGTGGAGCAGATTCGGGAGGAACGGATGGAACTGCAGGAGATGACCGCGGCGGTTCGGGCCTATGAAGGGAGAGCTGCGCGCCGGGTGTCAGGCGGGACGGCGACGACGCAGACCCCAGTGCTACCAACAACGGGTGAGTCGAATGATGCCCCGGCCCGCGCAAGTGCCCCGACCCCTGCTGCCACGTCCGCGGTCCCTGAAGAGGCGTCCGGTGCGGCGACGCTGAAGCAGGCCGCAGCCACGCCAGGTGCGGCCCTCCAAGCCCCAGCGGCTGCAGCGATGCCCTGCTCGGCCCACCAAGACCCAGTCCCTGCAGCGATGCCCTGCCCGGCCCGCCAGGACCAGGCCGCCGCCATCCTGGGCGCGGCCCGCCAAGACCAGGCCGCCGCCATACAGGGCGCGGCCCGCCAAGACCAGGCCGCCGCCATACAGGGCGCGGCCCGCCAAGACCAGGCCGCCGCCATGCCAGGCGCGGCCCGCCAAGGAAAGACTACCTCAGCATTTACCCCGGCCTGTAAGGCCAGAGCAGACACCGCTCCCCGGTCCACAGAGGTTCCTGATAGGCAGCCCACGGTGGGTGAAGACCCTGCATATTGGCAGATGAAGGCTGACCTGGAGGCCAAATTTCCACAATGGCTGGTGAGCCAATACATACCCCCTCCGCATACCCCAAAGAGTCTCCTGCTAACTCCTGCAGCAGCTACACCAAGGAGTCCCTCACCTGGGCCGGCCGAAGAGCAGCCATCCCCGGCACTGCCACAGCTGGAGTGCCAGGAAGAACTAAGGGGGAGAGGAGGCCAGGAAGCAGAAGGGTTGACTCCGACTACAGTGTCACCAGTAGCAGATGTGTATTCAGAGCCGGAAATGCTGCCATACTCCCGCTGGGACGAGGAGGACCTGACCCCCTCTGCAGAAGAAGAGCTGCCTAAGAGCTTCACCTGGGAGCCCACAGGCATGGATCCAGCCCGCAAGACACGGCGCAAAAGAACACAGTTTGCTCCAGCACCACAGTCTCCTGAACAGAGAGCAGTCACCGCCAGAGACCTAAAGGAGAAGCGTTTGTTGAGAGAGTCCAAAGCCCAGGCTAGAGGACCCCTGTGTTATGGCGTAGTGGAAGATTTCAACTTGAAAAGTGGTTATGGCTTCATTGTAGCACCAGGAATAAAAGAAGGGATATTTGTAAACCGCAGAGATGTGAACGCTCATCTGCCAAGAGGACACCCTTGCAGAAATCTAAAGATGGGAGATTCCGTTCAGTTCACCCTGCATCAAGGCGAAAGAGGATTGTATGCTCTGGACGTAGCGCTATGTCCCAACAAACCTTACAGCCATCCCCTGCAACAAGAAAGACAAGAAAGACAAGGAAGACAAGAAAGACAAGAAAGACAAGAAAGACAAGAAAGACAAGAAAGACAAGAAAGACAAGAAAGAAAAGACAGAGATAAAGAAACAGATACAGAAAAGGAATCAGATGCAGACCAAGAGAGGAAAGACACAGAACCTATAGATGAGGCAACCACAGATGAAGACAGAGACAAAGAGCAAGAAAGTCACAGGTGCCAGTGCCCAACGTGCCCTCGCCCTAGTGAAAAAGAGGAGTAAAAAGTAAAGTAGAGTAAAGTAAGAAGTTACTGTTTTGACCAGTTTTGAAAAGTTTTGTTTGCAACGTTAAAGAAATGCGCCCACAAAAACTATTGTGAGAAATAAACTTAAGGCTATGAACTTGCTATAGCCACAAACTCTCGCAGTGTAAATAGTTACACCAGTGGCACCACCACCAGGGCCAGCCTGTTTAGGGGCTTGGCTCGTCTGCAACCAGGGGGGCCCGTCCGTAGAAAAGGGCCTTGGCTCACCTGCAACCAGAGAGCACGCCTGTTTATGGGGCCTTGGCTCACCACCACAAAGAGGGTACCTGGCCAGCACCAACTGTGGAGGCCGCCTCTGCATCCTGCCAGAAGAGGCTGAAGGCGCGGATCCACCAGGCCAGGTATACCCTGAAACCACCAGCCCATGAAAGCCGCCTCTACATCCTGCCAGAAGTGGCTGAAGTCGCGGCCAACGGGAGAGGAAGATTGGAGGAAAGGTCTGGGGAAACGGATGGCCCAGACCTGGTTACCAACAGGACCGGTGACCTGCCTCCTGAGAGGGTTTTGGGTGGGTTAACGGACTTGTGGGTGGAGGGTGGTGATGTCTGATACCTGGTGCTTTTAAATGTTTTACATGTTTTAATGTTTTATGCATTTTAAAATGTTGTCTTGCAGCCCGAGGACGTGCTGGTGATAACTAAGGGGGAATGTGGCGCCCCTGACCTGGTCAGGCACCACTGAGTACTGCACCCATGCTGGGGACAGTACAATACAGGTAATCCAGAAGGCTGACAGGGGTGTGGAACACAGGCGCATAGTGATCAGGTCTCACACATGTACCCATGAGAGGACCCCTGGGGATCCCAGGAGGGGGCAAGCCTTCACCTTCACTGGAATAGTGGAGGGGGTAGAGCCTCCATCTCCTCTCAAGGGGTGTGGTAAGAGAGTCTGGTTGCTAGGTGGCGTAGGCAAGAACAGGAGAGGAGGGGCAGTGAGTCAGTTAGAGCAGAGAACTCCAGAGGGCTCGGTGAGGAGCAGACCTGTGGGGCTGATGCTGTCTAACAGCGCCCGCGCAGTGACTACAGACGGGGGAGAACGGTCAACTAGGAGTGCTGCCTGAAAGCCAGCTTCAGCTAGAGAGTGCACGGAGTGGGAAGTAAGGAGACTTCTAGAGAGCACCAGGCCCAACCGGGCGGCAGATCCCGAAGCGAGGATAGATTCACCTTTCCCTGCTAAACCTGCCGGTGTGGGGCTCTTACAGCCCACACCACAACAACCAAAAGCCGCAGCCACGTAACCGCAAGTAGGGCCCATAGGTCACAGGAGGCAAGAGGCTGGAGTGGCCTGGCCCGGGGAACAAGCACACGGCAAACAACAAGGGGAGAGAGGCTGCAGCATCTTCCCTGGGTGACCCCCATAGGGACTCAAAGTCGGGGTCACCCCAAACCACCAAGGGCTAAGGAAGGCGAGTCAGTAGTCACCCTCATAAAGTCAGCCTGAAGGATACCTGGTTCCCATCTGGTTCATCCCAGCTACGCCCGGGCTACTCAACCTGCCATCAAATGTGAGTAAAGCCCTTGAAAGACATTCCTGCCTGTGTGGTTATTCTGCGACTTGTGGTACTACAAACCTACACAGGGCCCTGGGGCTTGCCTCACTCTCAGGAGGCTACTACATCTAACTGCACACACCATCAGCCCCAGGCGACCCTCAACCTGCAGTGGCGGTCCCTACTGGCCGCAATACTGAGAGTGGCGTCACGATCAAAACAAGAAGATTTCCTACCAGTGACGGAGATCCAGCAACGTGGAGTCCCTGAAGGTAATGCACCGACACTGACACAACACCTGTGGGGCTTCACATTTTCATTATGGCTCTTTTTTTTCATTGCTGGTTTATAAATGTCCCCCGGTGTGTATTAGTGTGACTGCACTGACAATGTAAATAGTCACTCGTGCTGAATTTCCCATTAATAACTGACCTCCATAGAGACTTATTTTAGCATATTGTTCACATATATTAGCAGGATGTTCTATGAAACTGTCACCTTTCACCATTTACCTCTAGGGTATGATCTGTTATTCCTGCGAGTGCATTCTTCTTTCTATAGTCTTCTCTTGCCATGTTTTGCTATTTGCATTGACATTCATTATGCAGAACTTATTATCAGCTTTCTCTTTTCTCTCCTCAGTGCTATCTGTGTAACACATTGTCCCTGTACAGTTCCTAAATTGCAGAATGAACAGTAAACGCTGAGTCTGTAATTATGTGAATTTTCGAGTACAGAACATAAATGGCTAATAAGACAGTAGCATTCCTCAATGGATTAGTCCTGGAGATTCAGTTAATGAAATGTACTATGGGATTTCCTTTATGTTTTAGGGTCCTTCAGGGAGCATCCAAGGCTTGGAAGGCAGTGCCGATTTCCTGGTGAGTGCCCTTCTTCAGGGCCATTCATTTACTACACTGGAGCTTCCATTGTTTATATTTTATTCCCAAAATATCTCCTCTTTAATAGAGGTTTCTTTATTCTGAACTTGCTGCACAGGGAAATTTTCTTTGAAGCAAAATAAATGAGTGCTGACAACCTAGTGATCAAAGAGGATATACAAACCCAGCGCAATATTAGGAGTTGTGTAGTCTGTGTACTGCTGTGGGTCCTGAGATTGGCTGTCTGGAAGTATTCACAGCTAGACAATGGGTAAATACTTTTATGTTGGCTAAACAAAAAGACAGATAATAGCATTCTACTGAGAATAATTGGGGACATTTATGAAAAACACTAAATAGAAAAAGTCTCGTGGCAGCAGATCAGATGCTTCTTTTATCCCCCAGACCGAATTCGACAACGATAGCTGGCACTTGATTGGATGAAATGACAATATCATGCTATGCAATTTTTGTTATGAAAGTCTTATGTAAATGGTAATTTTTGTAATGATATATACTTGTTCTTAGTATATAAAAATCTTAGTCCCTCTTTGTTATTTGTACGGGCTCAAATAAGAAAAGACAAACAATTTGATCAGGAAACCGCCTTTATTTTTCAAAAGTAGTGATCGCACTTACAAGAAACAGTAGAAGAATAGAGCTTAAAGAACAATAAAACTGTCATACTTGGTTGATCAAGGGTTTCGCCCTCTCGACTTTTTCAGGGGCATGGTTCTTAATTATATGAAATACGGATTTTGCCATGTTACTTACTTTCTTTGCTAATAAAAAAACATTGTGATAATCTGCAGTGACAACGTCTGATACAAAATTTTAACAGATAAATGTAGTTGTCACCTTTTACACTCACTCAGCTATTCCATGGCAACTTATATGGGGTACATTTACAATAAAAAATAAAAACTGTACTTGTACCAGGCTTAAATCTAGGAGACCATAGTCATTGAATGCCTGTGGCCTAAGGGTAAGGATAAAGGAAGCGGCTGGTGTGAGTTCACGACGTGGATAAAATCTGCAGTGGTAAACAGTTTCTACTGCCAACACTTCATGGCCATTACAATGGATTTTGCGGGTGAAACCACTGTTCGGCAAACTTAAGCAATCAATTAACCAAACACAAAGGATGGTTGCCATTACAACATAGCTGCTCCTTCTGGCCTTACTCTGAGACATTGCCCACCCATAGCCCACCCACAGCAGACATCCCTTCTTCAGGACTAATCTCAATCTTCTGTGCCTATAGATAAATATGGCCATGATAATTCTTCATCCTACAAGGAACAATATTGATATAAACACACTAGCACAACTATTCCATATATTATCACCCCTTCATTTACAGCCCTTTATTATCAATTATCAAAAATATAGTTTTATTTCTATAATAATAATACCCCAAAGGCCAAATCTAACAATAAAATATATTTTCTTCTTTGTCCCAGATATTTTCACCCAGCCACCCCAAAATATAATATGTATTGTGAAAATTCCAACTCCCTTCCTTATTGCCCTATTCGCTCATACATTCTGATATTAACCCCTTCCTGAAATTGGACATACTGTGCAATATTCACTCTAGGTACTCTATGTACTGTGTTTGTGCAATCCACTTACTGGTTTAGATTTATTGTAGAATGTAATATTTATCAAACTAAAGACTAAACTGCTATTATTTTCTAGTGCCCATCAAATTGCCCAGCTGGTCCCAAAGGTCCTCAGGGTCTTCAGGGAGTAAAGGTAAGCTTTTGCTGAATACAATTTCCTGCTTTCATAACTTTTTTAAAGGGAATCTGTTATGTAAAAAAACACTATTAAGCTTCAGATAATGGGTTAATCTGCAGGCTAGTAGTGTTTCAGCGCTGCCTAAACACCGCACTATTAGCTCTGCTTACGGGTTTACAGGGAGGAAATAAACTTCATTCCTCCCAGCAGCCTTGGGCTTTCAGTCATGGAGGTGTACCCAAAGCATCCTGGTCCAACCACGCCCCAGCACTGATTAGCTGGAATGATGAGAGAGCACTAAGATACTTGAGTGCTCGTTACTGGAAACGAGCAGGTCAGACACTTGAACGGGTTTGACTTGTGTACAGAGTATAATGGAAGTCACAGTGGGAAACTTGAGCATTTAACTTCAAAAATACTCGAATTTTCCATTGACTTCCATTATACTTGGTAATAGAGTACAGAACACTCAAGCATCTTAGTCCTCTCTCATCACTAATTAGCAGCTTACTATCAATATACAATGTACATAAAAAGCTGGTAATTAGTGGTGTTGTTGACGGGAGTCAGCTTTCTGAACTCTGCTACATGCTAAATCCGAAAACTTGGATTGTATCATCAATGATGCACCCAGTAAACTAAGTGATACATCACTCGAATCCGGGTCATGTTTCAAGAATTATGCTGCTTTTAGATGAGGTAGTAGCAAAACCTGGTGACAGATTCACTTTAATAGCGTTTTTTTGATATGACAGGTATTATTATTATTATTTGGTATATTTTTAAAGTTTAAAAGATGTCAGGACACAATATGGAGACCATCAGTTAAACTGAAAATAAAAAGTGATTCTAAAGGCCCCATCACACGCAGCGATATCGCTAGCGATATCGCTAGCGAGCGTACCTGCCCCCGTCGTTTGTGTGCCACGGGCAAATCGCTGCCCGTGGCGCACAATATCGTTCGGAGCCGTCACATGGACTTACCTGCCTAGCGACATCTCTGTGTCCGGTGAACCGTATCCTTTCTAAGGGGGCGGTTCGTGCGGCATCACAGCGGCGTCACAAAGCGGCCGCCCAATAGAAGCAGGGTGGCAGAGATGAGCTACCGTAACATCCCGCCCACCTACTTTCCTCCTCATTGCCGGTGGCCGCAGGTAAGCTGTAGTTCGTCGTTCCAGAAGTGTCACACATAGCGATTTGTGCTGCCACGGGAGCGACGAACAACCTGCGTCCTCAACAATCAACGATTTTTTGAAAATGAACGACGTGTCAACGATGGATGATTTGGTGAGTATTTTCCATCGTTAACAGCCGCTCGTTGGTGCCACACGCAACGACGTCGCTAACGATGCCGGATGTCCGTCACGGAATCCGTGAGCCCGGCGATATATCGTATATACGTCGTTGCGTGTAACGGGGCCTTAACACTATACATGTAGCTATTGTATACCCATCAATTTGCACTTAAAGTATGGGAGAAAACCAGAATGCCCACAGCTACAACTAATTTATCATTCTTGCAAACGTTTGCCCTGTTTATGTTTGTTAGAGCAAAACAATGGTTAGCCATAAGCATCATTTTATGAATTAACCAAAGCATATAAAAATGACTGTGTCTGCATAGTGAATTTATTATAGCACATTAACTAGCAGTTTTTTTATTATAGCATTTTGTCTTTTATCATTTTATCTAATATTTAATTACCAGACTTTTTGTTAGTGATATATGTGACATATTTTTTAGTAACCAGATTTCTTGCTTTTTAGGGCCACAAAGGACGTCCAGGTCCCCTTGGTGAGTCAGGACAACAAGGAATAACAGTAAGTAAACAATTGAAGAGATTGCTAAATAATATGAATATTTACCCGCATACAATAATATGCCATTTACGTTGACTCGTTGTTTGCAAGATTTATTGGTGATCTTTAGGGACTGTCTTTAGAATATGTTTGGCGAGTGCATTATCCATGACTAATAGTAACATATCTGAGCCCGTGTGACTCAGATTAGCCATGGTTGACACTTTCAGATCACTATCTGAGCTTGTGTGACCCTGATTACCATGGTGGACACTGCAGATCACTATCTGAGCCCATGTGACTCCAATTAGCCATGGTGGACACTGCAGATCACTATCTGAGCCTGTGTAACTCTAATTAGCCATGGTGGACACTGCAGATCACTATCTGTGCCCGTGTGACCCTGATTAGCCAAGGTGGACACTGCAGATCACTATCTGAGTCTGTGTAACTCCAATTAGCCATGGTGGACACTACAGATATCTGAGCTTGTGTGACCCCGATTACCATGGTGGACACTGCAGATCACTATCTGAGCCCGTGTGACTCCAATTAGCCATGGTGGACACTGCAGATCTGAGCCTGTGTAACTCTGATTAGCCATGGTGGACACTGCAGATCACTATCTGAGCCCGTGTGACCCTGATTAGCCATGGTGGACACTGCAGATCACTATTTGTGTCACTGTATCCATGAGCTTTGCGTACAGTACATTTCAATGAATAAACTTCATCTTTCTGTATCCTTAATTACAGGGCCCCAAGGGAGATGTTGGCATTTCTGGTGAACAAGGAATCCCAGGACCCCCGGTAATGTCTAGTAATTTTCTGAAAATAATTTGTGCAAAAAATAAAATAAAATAATATATTTATATTATATCAGTATATGGTTACATAGTATGTTAGTAGAAAATAAATATGCTAATTGTTATTACATATTATACAGTTTTCCCAAACTTTCATTAGAATATAATGTAATTCAGAGGAACCCAGAAGAACCTACTTTTTCCATTAATGGGACTTTTTGAATTCATTTTTTTTATTCCAGCACGGTTTCACACATCTGTAAATAACAATGTAGGGACCATTATGTCAGACTGGCGATAGGTCTCTTGAGCTAAATCACTTTTCAAGTACGGAGGGCAATGTGGCCATGAGTCTTCTGACCTGACTCAAAGCCTGCTAAACATATATTAAACTGTTGAGTTCGTCTCAGTAGACTGGTGGCCAGTCCATACTCAGACCATGATCACTAAATGTGTGAAGCCAAGCAAACCTTAAAGGGGTACTGCAAAGAGATAAGAAATTCTTTTACTCGCCCTGCTCTCATAAACTGTAAAGATGTAAGGCACAGTGCTTTTCCATATGCTCTCAGTACCTGTAATTCAGTGTAACGCTGGAGCTGCTCTTTGCTGCTCCCCCTCCTTTCTGGGACATTACATCACACATCAGAAGGCATGGCCTGCTCCATGCTATCGGTTACAGCCAGCCCCCTGATAATGAGGACAGGAACAGTAGAATAATTTTCTATCTCCCCAGAGAATCCCTTTAAAAAAGTACTGACAGTGTCATTGTTGCCTGGGTGGCAGACATTATGATCACTCTTGTCAAAACTGTGTACCTTATTGGCTTCACCAACAACTTTGAGAAGCACTGGTTTAGACAAAAATACAGGTTAAGTAAAATACTTAAAGGGATTGTCCAACTCCCAATTTTTTTTTAAGAGCGGGATTGTCCTAAAATATTAAAAGAACTTACACTCACCGCTTCTAAACCCCATTGCTCCAGTGCAGCCTGTGCCGTGGCCTATGCCAGGCAGTGGGAGTTGCTTCTTTCATTATTTTGCTTTATGGTAATTTTGATGTTATACTCTTAAAAGGTTATTTCACTTTCCTCAGTTCATGTAATTACAAAAACCTGTAGTTAAGTGTTATACAGTCATATGAAAAAGTTTGGGCACCCCTATTAATGTTAACCTTTTTTCTTTAGAATAATTTGGGTTTTTGCAACAGCTATTTCAGTTTGATATATCTAATAACTGATGGACTGAGTAATATTTCTAGATTGAAATGAGGTTTATTGTACTAACAGAAAATGTGCAATCCGCATTTAAACAAAATTTGACAGGTGCATAAGTATGGGCACCTCAACATAAAAGTGAAATTAATATTATGTAAATGCTCCTTTTGCAAAAATAACAGCCTCTAGTCGCTTCCTGTAGCTTTTAATGAGTTCCTGGATTCTGGATGAAGGTATATTTGACCGTTCCTGTTTACAAAACAATTCCAGTTCAGTTAAGTTTGATGGTCGCCGAGCATGGACAGCACGTTTCAAATCATCCCACAGATTTTCAATGATATTCAGGTCTGGGGACTGGGATGGCCATTCCAGAACATTGTAATTGTTCCTCTGCATGAATGCCTGAGTAGATTTGGAGCGGTGTTTTGGATCATTGTCTTGCTGAAATATTAATCCCCTGCATAACTTCAACTTCGTCACTGATTCTTGCACATTATTGTCAAGAATCTGCTGATACTGAGTTGAATCCATGCGACCCTCAACTTTAACAAGATTCCCGGTGCCGGCATTGGCCACACAGCCCCAAAGCATGATGGAACCTCCACCAAATTTTACTGTGGGTAGCAAGTGCTTTTCTTGGAATGCCGTGTTTTTTTGCCTCCATGCATAACGCCTTTTTGTATGACCAAACAACTCAATCTTTGTTTCATCAGTCCACAGGACCTTCTTCCAAAATGTAACTGGCTTGTCCAAATGTGTTTTTGCATACCTCAGGCGACTCTGTTTGTGGCGTGCTTGCAGAAACGGCTTCTTTCGCATCACTCTCCCATACAGCTTTTCCGTGTGCAACGTGCACTGTATTGTTGACCGATGCACATTGACACCATCTGCAGCAAGATGATGCTGCAGGTCTTTGGAGGTGGTCTGTGGATTGTTCTTGACTGTTCTCACCATTCTTCTTCTCTGCCTTTCTGATATTTTTCTTGGCCTTCCACTTTTGGGCTTAACAAGAACTGTACCTGTGTTCTTCCATTTCCTTACTATGTTCCCCACAGTGGAAACTGACAGTTTAAATCTCTGAGACAACTTTTTGTATCCTTCCCCTGAACAACTATGTTGAATAATCTTTGTTTTCAGATCATTTGAGAGTTGTTTTCAGGAGCCCATGATGCCACTCTTCATAGGAGATTCAAATAGGAGAACAACTTGCAAGTGGCCACCTTAAATACCTTTTCTCATGATTGGATACACCTGCCTATGAAGTTCAAAGCTCATTGAGGTTACAAAACCAATTTAGTGCTTTAGTAAGTCAGTAAAAAGTAGTTAGGAGTGTTCAATTCAAGAAATTGATAAGGGTGCCCATACTTTTGCACCGGTCAAATTTTGTTTAAATGCGGATTGCACATTTTCTGTTAGTACAATAAACCTCATTTCAATCCAGAAATATTACTCAGTCCATGAGTTATTAGATATATGAAACTCACATAGCTGTTGCAAAACCCCAAATTGTTTTAAAGAAAAAAGGTGAACATTAATAGGGGTGCCCAAACTTTTTCATATGACTGTACTACTATATCTGCTAAACATGGATGCAATGCACAAGTTTTTATGTCTTTCCTCAGCTTAGTGTGACTGAACGTTTTCCTAGTAATATACAATTTAAACGGACTCTGTCAGCACAGAAATGATGTTCAAACCAAGTACAGGCACTTGTGCATCATGGTGGGGCTAGTCATGTAAACACACCTCTCCACATTCTTCTTTTCCATCTACAGTGGGTTCAGAAAGTATTCAGACCCCTTTAAATGTTTTACTCTGTTTCATTGCAGCCATTTAATAAATTCAAAAAAGAGATATTTTTTTTTCATTAATGTACACTCTGCACCCCATCTTGACAGAGAAAAAACATAAATGTAGAAATTTTTGCTAATTTATTAAACAAGAAAAACTGAAATATCACATAGTCACAAGTATTAAGACCCTTTGCGCCGATACTCATATTTAACTCACATGCTGTCCATTTCCTTGTGATCCTCCTTGAGATGGTTCTAGTACTTCACTGGAGTCCAGCTGTGTTGAAATAAACTGATAGGACTTTATTTGGAAAGGCACATGCCTGTCTATACAAGACCTAACAGCTCACAGTGTATGTCAGACCAAATGAGAATCATGAGGTCAAAGGAACTGCCCAAGGAGCTCAGAGAGAGAATTGTAGCAAGGCACAGATCTGGCCAAGGTTACAAAAGAATTTCTGCAGTACTCAAGGCTCCTAAGAGCACAGTGGCCTCCATAATCCTTAAATGGAAGAAGTTTGGGACCACCAGAACTCTTCCTAGATCTGGCTGTCCAGCCAAACTGAACAATCGTGGGAGAAGAGCCTTGGTGAGAGAGGTAAAGAAGAACCCCAAGATCATTGTGGCTGAGCTCCAGAGATGCAGTAGGTAGATGGGAGAAAGTTCCACAAAGTCAACTATCACTGCAGCCCTCCACCAGTCAGGCCTTTATGGCAGAGTGGCCCAACGGAAGCCTCTCCTCAGTGCAAGACATATGAAAGCCCGCATAGAGTTTGCAAAAAAACACATTAAGGACTCCCAGACTATGAGAAATAAGATTCTCTGGTCTAAGGAGACAAAGATAGAACTTTTTGGGGATAATTCAAAGCGGTATGTGTGGAGAACTCCAGGCACTGATCCTAACCTTCCCAATAAAATTCCAACAGTGAAACATGGGGGTGGCAGCAGCATGCTATGGAGGTGTTTTTCAGCTGCAGGGAAAGGACGACTGGTTGCAAATGAAGGAAAGATAAATGCGGCCAAGTACAGAGATATCCTGGAAAAAAATCTCTTCCAGAGTGCTCTGGACCTCAGACTTGGCCAAAGATTCACCTTCCAACAAGACAATAACCCTAAACACACAGCTATAATAACAAAGGAGTAACTTCAGAACAACTCTGTGACCACTCTTGACTGGCCCAGCCAGAGCCCTGACCTAAACCCAATTGAGCATCTCTGGAGAGACCTGAAAATGGCTGTCCACCAATGTTCACCATCATACTGACAGAACTGGTGAGGATCTGCAAGGAAGAATGGCAGAGGATCCCTAAATCCAGGGTGAAAAACTTGTTGCATCATTCCCAAGAAGACTCATGGCTGTACTACCTCAAAGGGGTTTTTCTACTCGATACTGAGCAAAGGGTCTGAATACTTATGACCATGAGATATTTTAGTTTTTTTTCTTTAATGAATTTGCAAAAAAATTCTGCATTTCTGATTTTTTTCTCTGTCAAGATGGGGTGCAGATTGTACATTAATGAGAAAAAAATGAACTTTTTTGAAGTTACCAAATTGCTGCAATGAAACAAAGAGTGAAAAATTTAAGGGGGTCTGAATAATTTCTGTACCCATTGTATCTCCACCCTTCTTTGGCTCTATGAAGTCATAGCTGTCAATCAAAGAAGATTAGAGGGGCATCTGGATAGAGAGAAAACAAGCAGGTGAAAAGGTGTATTTAAATTATTAGCTTTGTTATGATGCAGGATGTACTTAGTTTGAACAGTCATTCAATGCTGGCAGAGTCCATTTAACCCCTTCACAATGACTGACGTACTTATATGTCACTGGTCATGTATGGTCCTTTAATGCGGGCTCGCGTGGCGATCATCAGACATATGCAGCTAACAGGCGGGGGTAGATCAGAGATCCTCCTATGTCTGTTAATCTCTTAGATCGCGCTATCAAATTCTGACAGCAGGATCTAAAGCGCTCCAGCAGGGAACGCGATGTTCACCACCTGCATTGTCGGCCCTTTGTCGCGATCATGAAACACTAATGGGTTGGCATGGCTGCGTGAGGGCAGATGATGACCTCTGTTGCTGCCATGATGTGTTTGCTGTGAATACTGACAGAGTGCCGGCGCTCACAGTAACACAGCATTTCTCCTGATCAGAGCTGTGCTGCAGCATCGCTGTAATTAGGAGAAGCGATCGCAGTGTGCAGGCAAAAGATCTCCTAGGGGGACTAGGAAAAGCAATAAAAAAAGTTTTAAAATATATGAAAAAAAAAAAAAATCTAAAAGTTCAAATCACCCCTCTTTTGCCCCATTGAAAATAAAACAATAATAATAAAAAATACATATTTGATATTGCTGCTTTCCGAAATGCCCAATCTATCAAAATATAAAATCAATTAACCTGATTGGTAAATAGCGCAGCGGAAAAAAAAAATCAAAACACCAGAATTACGTTTTGTTGCTGCAACATTGCATTACAATTCATTCATTAACAGGCAATCAAAATGTTACATCTATCAAAAAATTGTGTAATTAAAAACGTCAGCTCAAGGTGCAAAAAAATAAGATCCACATCCCGAAAAATGAGAATGCTACAGGTCTCGGAAAATGGCAAGAAAAGCGCAATTCTTTTTTTTTTTTTTTTTACAAGCTTCTGAATATACCATTTAGATAAAGCTAAAACTATAAATGCTTGGAATTTTTTTTACCATTTTCCAGTACAATGAGTGGCAGAATGAATGGAGTTGTTCTAAAGTATACCTCATCCCGCAAAAAAGAAGCCCACATATAGCTAGATTGGTAGAAAAATAAAAAAGTTATGGCTGTGTTAATAATAGATAATACTGAGTGTGGTACCTTTGGGTGACATCATACTGTGTGGGGTGCTGTGTGAATTATATTAGGCACTGGGAGCAGTGGGAGACCTCACACTGTGTGGGTGGCTGTGGGTAATTATACTTTATGGACAGATATGGTTGCTATTATACTGTGTGTGTAGCGGTGGGAGCATCATATTGTGTGTGGGGGCTGTAGTGACAGCATACTGTGTGAAGAGCTGTAGTGGATAATACTGCATGTAGAGTGTGGTGAACTAATCATATTGTGTGTGCAGATCTGAGGTCTCTAAACCTCACAATGTGTGCGGAGGTGGGGGGACATCATATTGTGTATGGGGGTACTCTGCGGGATCATTCTGTGTGGCATCATACTTTGTGTGAAGCAAATCATACTGTATGTGGGGCTTTGGAGGAAGTATATTGTGTGGGGATCATGTGTTTATGGAGCTGTTGGGGTCATCATACTAAGTGCGTGGGTTTGTGCAGGAATCATACTTTGTGGGGCACTGTAGCGCCCCACGGGGCAGAGGAATTAACCCTATTCATCGCCGGGCCATTTCGGGTCGGGTCAGGCATTGTCACGGGGTGGCCTTGCCCGGTTCCGTTGCCCCGTTGCCCCAAGGCATACAGTTAAATGGTGGGGAGGGAAGTGGAGCATTTGGAAAAGAGTTTGTTGTGACGCCACCTGTGGTATGTGGCCAGGGAATAGTCGCCAGGTTCCTCTCCGGGGCAGGTGTTAAGACAGCTGGGATGGCATCGCTCCCCACAGGCAGAGCGGGCCCCGGGTGGATGATAAGGGTTATAATGGCCGATGGCGCCTAAGTGCTGGGCGGTAGCGCCAGTAAGGACGAGCCAACACAGTCTCTGCGGGTTCAGAGTGTAGTTTACTCACAACTTCAGCTGCCAGCCCGGGCACACTGGTCACTGCTGTGATGGGCTCAGGTCGATCCCGAATCCACGGGAGGTCAAAACCGGTCCAGTAGTCTGTGGAGCCTTCCTCACTGCGCTTTATAGTGTGGGTCCCTGTGGCTTGAAGCACTTAGAGTCCGTTCTGAACTAGGTAGAGTACTGTTCCCTATGCCAGTAGCAGGGATCCCCTGAGTCTGACCGTGAGCTAGGCACCGGGAGTCCTATATGCCACCTGGCTCTAGAAACTTGGGTGGTCGAAGAGCGTGGAACCTCTCCATCTGGCAGAATCTGGTGATGCAACGTGGAATTACACCACCCTAGGGTGCTGCACCCTGAACAGCGCTGGCCCCGGGGGAACTGACACGGTATACTCCTCAGCGACCGTTAAACTCCTATGTCCCACAGTATCTATCGGGAAAGACATCTGCTCACTGTTCCGCCTGCTGGAGAACTCTCCTGAAAATTGTAAACTGTGTGTGTGATTCCTAACTCCCCCTGGTGGCCGCTCATCCCTCTACCCAGGTACTAAGCTAGTGGCTTGGGGCCCCTGTTGTGATGACATCCTGTAAATGCCACACACTGTTGGAAACCCCTTTTATACCTGACCCTAGCCCAATCCCCAGTGGGGAAGGGGCAACCTATGTGTGTATGTGGTTGTGGATGATGAAACCGGTACCGACCTCCTTTTGGATCCATGATCAGCACCACACCCTGAGCGGGGTGCAGTACCCTGTGGCGACCTGAGCCTCAGGGGCACCACAATACTATTTGGGAGCTCTATGGGCATCATACTGCGTGTAGGGAGCTATTGATCATGGTACTAGGGCTGAATGATTTACTGCTTTTATAAAGTTTATAAAAAGCAGTAAATTACATGACTTTCTTTAGTTGTTACATGGAATTATTCATGTAACAACAGCCTTATTGTAAAATGTATTACCAGTAACAGCTAGTCAACAGACTTAATTCTGCTCAATAATAAGCAGTAATTACTTACAGCAAATAGAGGGCAGCAGTTATAACCTGCCCAGGCCAAGGAACTAATACACTGGCAGGATGCAGCAAGACCCCCAATATGGTGGAGGCATCACAAGTGCAAGAGAAGCAAATCACTCACACACTTCCAACCCATGGAGGGACTATTGCTGGATTTTAAAATTGCACACAGATGACTTGTATAGGGCGCCGTTCACACATGTATGTGCACAGTATCTGGCTAGCAGCCTATTAGTTACGTCCATACTATTTGACTAGGCGGGCTGCCCAACACTATCTAAGTGGGCAGTAAAATTAATCTCAATTATTAATATGTCAATTATATTAATATTGAACAGAATTAACTTCACCCTATTGGTTTGACTTTCCACAACAGTCATGGTCACTAACACAGCCACTCAGAAAAAAATGAGCTATATAAAATATACAATATATGCACACAATTACATATTTTTATATTTCTATTTCTTTATTACAGGGTCCACAGGGTATTCGTGGTTTTCCAGGAAACAGTGGACCCAAAGGAGAAACGGTAAGTTAGTCCTATAAGCAAGACTTTGGGGTAAACCCAAAATACACATTATTTTTGCACTGTATGTTATGGTGGCTACATGCTTGTTCTAAAACGTTTCCTGCTCCTGGTACCTGTTTTATGATGGGGTTACCATTGAAGACTGAAGACTGAGTTTTCTGAGTTAAGAGGACCCCTTTGTGTCTCTGTTTTATAACTCCAAGGTGTATTAGTTTTTAGACTAGTATTCTGATAGTATGAAGAACAAAACAATCCTATTCTCACAGCATTATCGCTACCGTATTTGTGTTTGAACACATTTGAAAATAGTGAATTATTAAGTTTTATGCATGAGGGATGCTTATCTTCCCAAGGATAGAACTGGACATTGTGGAGAAGAGCATTATTATACCAAAGTATGAGTAATTCTAACAGAAAACTTTTTCCTTTCAATTTATCAGGGTCCCGTCGGATATAAGGGGATGATCGGATCAGTCGGTGCAGCAGGGAAGCCTGTAAGATGACAAAATAATACAGTACTATATTTGTGTGTATGATATATTATACAAGGAGTGCATCCTGTATAAAACAGTACTGGAGAACTTTATATAGTGATTTTTTTGCTAGTTTTAATACATGTGCAGAACATTACATTTTAGCAGGGAACACAGAGGTGAAATCCCACATCCTGTTAGTGCGGATTTCTTAGTCCTCATTACAGAATCCCCTGGAGAGTAAGAGTGTTTAATTAAACTGCACTTAGGATGGTTATTATCGTTAATGAGTCCGGCCTTGCAAAGTCTTTACTTTTTTATGTCTGTTTCAGGGTGAGGAGGGGCCAAAAGGGCCTCCAGGAGAGCCGGGTGAGAAAGGAGACCGGGTGAGTCAATCTCATTACATCTTCTGTTTAATATTAAATAATGACTTAATTTTCTAATTATATTTAATATTAGGCACCAGATCGATGTGGAATATGTTAAGGGGAGATGCACTTATATTTTGTGAACATGGTCAGTGTGTCTATTGTAGAATAGTATATTCATTTTGGCAAATTTGTGTCCTATTTTCATCCACAAACATCTTAAATAAAGATGATATGAGTTATGTGTTGGGTTTGGGACCATTATTTTGTCCAACTATGTAGTATGTGCATTAGATGCAGTCAAGGTGGGCTTACTTGGGGGTGGGTTTTACATTGATCATCTTGTAGGTATATGAAGGTTAGTGTCATATGACATTATGTGTTTATTGATAGGTATTGTAAAATACCTATGACAGTTCCATTATTAAGGGTCAAGTTCCATATTTCCCTCTTTTGATAAATACTTGTTTCTATATAATATGTATATATACTTCTCTTCAATACTTTTACACTTAAAAAGGTCCCAAATTCTGCTGTATTCATTACACAAACCTAACATGATGCAAAAGAACCTGGTTTATAATATTTATCTTCCCAACATATCTGTAACCAAAAATCACTAAATACTTTATGAAGGGTATGTTATGATCCAAGGTCTAATTTTACACTTACAGTTTGTGTTTTATTCCAAACATTTGCTAATTCTATAACCAATTTCTATTGCAGGGTGCTCGGGGAGTTATTGGACAGATTGGAGCAATGGGACCAAAGGGCAACAACGTAAGTTTTGCTTAAACACACTAATAGGGATCAATAGGAAATAGAAGAGAATTAGCGACCTCTCCTTTTCTGGCTGCTCCTGGCATTTCTGTTTTCCAGCATATAATAGTTTATTGCAATAAGAAGTTTCTTTCACTAGGAACAGGGGAGCCTAAATTTTCCATCAGGTTAGGTTAACCCTAGCTGACACTGATCCCAAAGGTGCACCTGAAGGTGACGATGTTTTGGCTGCCTTCTTTGCCCTAGCTGCTGAATAACCCTGGTCTAGTGGCCCCCCCTCCCTCTACCCAGGAAAGAGCTGGGACAAGAGTGGTTAATCCCACACAAATAAACAGACGGGTGGGAAAACCAAAACTCAAACTCCCATCAATCACTCCCAGAGGAATAGACAATACGTGATCAGGAGGAAACTAAAGGAAAGGAGGAAATAGTCAGACAACAAGAGTACTTCCACAACACACCAAACACACAGAAGTTCACCTGCAACTCGATAACAAAGTCCAAGAACCAGGATCGCATAAAGCTATCATCGGCATGGGAGAACAGACTCCACTATATTAAAAAGGGCAGAAGCAACTGTGATAGGTCTCCTGCAACATGTGACTCAAGCAGTAATCCACAGGCTAGCAGAAATTAACTCCTGCAAGCCCAATTACTAACAACAGCACAGATGATCGACGCCTTGTGCAACTCAAAAGCAGCATCATGTGGAGTGTCCGTGTAATACTTATATATGTTCTGAGGATTTCGATAGCGTAGGGCAATGACAATCAGAGACGAGTTCCGGGTACAAGATGTTTTATAATATGTAACCACGGTAGATACACAACGGAAAACACAGCAGTACAAATACACAAAATACCTTTCCGAAACGGAGCGAAGGGAATTCCCGGGGCCACGCACCGGACTCCCCCAGGGAGACCACCAGAGCGAACCCCTATACAGGGACTGTCCGGCAATCACCCCGGAAGGCCTAAATGCGCCGCAGCCGGGACACAAGGGGCAAGCGGTAAAAGTCCAGGAGTGTCCGTACGGAATGATTGTCCAGAGTGGTTACGAACCAGAGAGAACCGGGCAGAGTGCTGACCGAAGATGGCAGACGGAATCCGGGCACAGCTTAGAGAAACCGGGTAAGGTCCAGAGTCGGTCAGTCGGTAGTCTTTAGGAGGATCCAAAGGCAATCAGGATTAGCAGCAGCAAAGCAGGAGCACACAGCAAGCAGTATACTCAGGCACTGGACTAGGCTTAGAGGCGGCCTTTTAAGCAGCTGGACAGGAAGTAGGGCAACAGAACAGTAAACTCCATGTTAACCGAGGGCAAGCTCATTCAAAAGAGAACTGGAAAACCTGGAAACCTGACAGTCCGACTCCGCTGTGTGAACAGCTTTACATGTAGTACTGATGCTGGTGTTTTGAGCCAGATACAGTGTGACATATAAGAGCACAAGCAAACATACATCTAATCCCCCAGACACTTGGTAAATAAGCTTAAATATAGGGTACGTTTGAAGAATTTGATGGCTGACCAAAATGACATTAGCCACTGTCTAAAAGGGTTCTTTTTCTGTCAACTACAGGGCCTACCAGGTATTGATGGCAAGGATGGAACCCCAGGTATTCCTGGATCAAAGGTGGGCATTCACATATTCTGTCTTATATTGGCAACATCATAATGATATTTTTGATGTTATGTATTTTTTTTATTTTTCTTTTTTTCATGTCTAGGGCAGCAATGGCCAAAATGGCATTCCTGGTTCTACTGGTCATCAAGGTTTATCTGTAAGTATGGTTTCTGTATACTTTGCTAAATAACATAATTATTTGCATTTATTTTATTCTGCTGTGATATATTTCCTTGGTATTTCTGAGGTTCTTTTAATAATATAAGTTGCTTTATATATGTTTTTTAGGGTTTACCTGGTCAGTCTGGTGCTAAAGGGGGACTTGGACAAAAGGTATATTTTAATCTCTATTTTCTTTGCCTGCATTCTAGGATGGGGAAAAGTTGTTTAGCATAGTTATAGCTGCTTGTTATTAGGTGTAAGTCCTTCTGAAGCTAATAAGAAGAGGTAATACAGTGCTGTGACCCTTAATTTTCTGCATCTCTATCTCTTAATCTACATACATAATTGGCAGTTTCTGTAACCATATTCCGTCATACACCGCGGCACAGTTGCGCAGCCGCAGTTCGAACGATGCTCCGGCTTCCAGGTCCTCACTGCCGCACGCACACACACACACACACACACACACACACACGTGAGCACATATACACACATAGCAGACACACATGGATATACCGAGCACATACATACACACTGCTGTATACTCACCTGTCCAGAGCCGCCGCCGCTTCTGCTGTCAGCGCTTTACTGCAGTTGAATACTTTGTGGCACCGTAAAGCATTCAACTGAAGTAAAGCCATGACAACATCCTACAGCGGCCACTCCGTACATCGGACGATATCACGGAAAGGTCTGTGTGCCTGAGGATGCAGCTGGAGGCACCGCGGGCATGGAGGAGAGGTGAGAATATCTTTTATTGTGTGTAAACAGCAGCATAATAGGGGACAGAAGGGAACTGTCAGGAGCACATTATTAAACAATGTGCTCATTACTGCAGGGGGCATTACAGCAAGGGATATCAGCCCCCCCCACCAGAACCAGATCTGTATGCCCCCAGCTTCCCCCACCAGATCTGTTTGCCCCCAGCCCCCCTTATCAGATCTGTATGCCCCCAGCCCCCCACCGGAACTTTATGCCTCTAGCTCCTCCCACCAGATCTGTATGCCTCTAGCCACCCCACAAGATCTGTATGCCCCCAGCCCCCCCACCAGAACTGTATGCCCTCAGCCCCCGCCCACCAAATCTGTATGTCCCAAGCCCCCCTCACCAGATCTGTATGCCCCTAGCCCCCCCAACCAGAACTGTATGCCTCTAGCCCCCCACACCAGATCTGTATGCCTCCAGCCCCCCCACCAGATCTGTATGCTCTCAGCCCTCGCCCACCAAATCTGTATGCCCCCAGCCCCGCTCACCAGATCTGTATGCCCCTAGCCCCCCACCAGAACTGTATGCCTCCAGCCCCCCACTTGATCTGTATGCCCTCAGCCCCCGCCCACCAAATCTGTATGCCCCCAGCCCCGCTCACCAGATCTGTATGCCCCTAGCCCCCCCCACCAGAACTGTATGCCTCTAGCCCCCCACCAGATCTGTATGCCCCCAGGCCCCCTCACCAGATCTGTATGCCCCCAGCCCCCCTCACCAGATCTGTATTTATGCCTACAGCCCCCCCCACCAAATCTGTATGCCTACAGCCCCCTCCTCATCAGCTCTGTATGCCTCCAGCCCCCCCACCAGATCTGTATGCCCCCAGCCCCGCTCACCAGATCTGTATGCCCCTAGCCCCCCACCAGAACTGTATGCCTCCAGCCCCCCCTAGATCTGTATGCCCCCAGGCCCCCTCACTAGATCTGTATGCCCTCAGCCCCCGCCCACCAAATCTGTATGCCCCCAGCCCCGCTCACCAGATCTGTATGCCGCTAGCCCCCCACCAGAACTGTATGCCTCCAGCCCCCCACTAGATCTGTATGCCCCCAGGCCCCCTCACTAGATCTGTATGCCCTCAGCCCCCGTCCACCAAATCTGTATGCCCCCAGCCCCGCTCACCAGATCTGTATGCCCCTAGACCCCCCCACCAGAACTGTATGCCTCTAGCCCCCCACCAGATCTGTATGCCCCCAGGCCCCCTCACCAGATCTGTATGCCCCCAGCCCCCCTCACCAGATCTGTATTTATGCCTACAGCCCCCCCCACCAAATCTGTATGCCTACAGCCCCCTCCTCATCAGCTCTGTATGCCTCCAGCCCCCCCACCAGATCTGTATGCCTACAGTCCCCCCCACCAGATCTGTATGCTCCCAGCCCACCGCACCAGATCTGTATGCCCCCAGCCCCCCCACCAGATCTTTATGCCTCCAGCCCCCCACCAGATCTGTATGCCTCAAGCCCCCCTACCAGATCTGTATGCCCCCAGCCCCCAACCAGATCTGCATGCATCCAGCCCCTCTCACCAGATCTGTATGCCTACAGCCCCCCCTCACCAGATCTGTATGCCTACAGCCCCCCCTCACCAGATCTGTATGCCTACAGCCCCCCCTCAGCAGATCTGTATGCCTACAGCCCTCTACCAGATCTGTAGGTGTGCCGCCACCGTATCAGCAGCCGAGCTACTTGGGTCCGGATCCGCAGTGGCTTGAGGGGTCTCCGGACCCGGGGGTCGTGCGGACACTCAAATAAAAAGGGGCGTAATATGTGCGGGAGATTTGTTGTAGATTCTTCGTGACGCCACCCACGGTGTGTGGTAAGATGGAGTACCACCTCTGCTATTGCGGAGCACCCGGGGCGGTGGAGTGACAGTTAGATGTTGGACCCCTCCGTGGGTAGGGGGGGATGCCCCGAGGCTCAGTGTCCAGGACACAGGGAATGATGTAGGCCAGAGGTGGCGCACCGGGCCGGACCGGGGGATGTTGGTGTACTCACTGTTGAATAATTGCACACAAGTCTGCTGCTAAACCAAGGTGTCAGTGGCCGGATGCCGCATCCGGGTGTACTCGGGTCCCACACCCGGCTCGTGTACCGATGTCCCTTCCTCCGGCATTCTGTAACTTTCTCAATTCTGGACAACCCCATATGGAACGGGGAAGTCCGCTCCAGGTGCTGTTGTGGTTGGGAGTCGTGCCCGCGAAAACTGACCATTGGGATCTCAGTGAGTGTTTGCGGATACCCTATCCCCCACGGTGGACTGCCATTTCGCTCTATCTGGGCTCATACTTTGGAACAACGTCTGGAACCTTGCTCCCGGCTTGGTTAATTAGAGAAGGGGCTTGCAACTGTCTTCTAACTAGGGTCCAGGTACCCCGGCTGTGCACAGTTTCCGGACCAGATCTCCGCTGTCGTAACCGGCGGGCTCCAACCCTGTCCCTTTCCACTTTGGATTTCCCGCGACCGGACTCCCGTCGCCTTTGGACATGGTCCACTGCTTGCCACCTAGCCAGTAAACCAGGGCCACTACCCTGGCTACCCTTCACTAGGCTCAGCTTTCACTCTCCTCCTCACTTCTCCTTCACCACTCTTTACTACTCAAAGTCTGAACTTGAACTAAACTGACTGGTTCCCTCCCCCGGATCCTCAAGACCCCTAGTTGGGCGCTCCCAATCCGCCTGGTCCTGCCCACTGGTGTGTCCTTCTTACCCTGAGGGGGGTGGCTAGGATTTTGTGGCAGATGGTATCTGATGTGGGATGGTGTTATGTCGGGTGTAGTGTTCTTCTGTGACCACCTGGCGGCGCCAGGGCGTCACATATGCACCCAGCCCCGCCCACCAGATCTGTATGCCCCCAACCCCCCCCACCAGATCTGAATGCCCCCAGCCTACCTCCAACCAGATCTGTATGCCTCCAGCCCCCCTCACCAGATCTGTATGCCCCCAGCTCACCTCACCAGAACAGTATGCCCCCAGCCCACCTCACCAGATCTGTATGCCTTCACCCCCCGACCAGATCTGTATGCCCCCAGCCTACCTCCCACCAGATCTGTATGCCTCCAGCCCCCCTCACCAGATCTGTATGCATCTGGCCCCCCTTCACAAGAACTGTATGCCTCCAGCCCCCCCACCAGATCTGTATGCTTACAGCCCCCCACCAAATCTGTATGCCTCCAGCCCCACTCACCACTGCTCCTGTCAGCACCACTAAAGATAGACAGATGGTCATTTCACCACACTCCCGATGCGATAGCATCAGGCCTATTTCTAGTACCACCATAAATTCCAGATCAGGTGAAGGAATCTGTGTGGTACAGATCAACAGTAATCATGCAAATAAATAATCTCACTTGCGCTACATGGAAGAAAAGTGAAGTGTTTAAGTCAATAATAGTACTTGATATTGAAAAATACCATGTAAATTCTTTTTTCTCATCTTTCATGGATTTATCTGAAAAGTGACAATCAATTACACATGCTTTTACTGATATTGCTTATACATTCCAATGTAGTCTTTTAAACATATTCACCCCAATTTTCTAGAAACTGAAAACATAAATTATATTTTACAACTTTTCAAACTTACAAATAAGATAGGATTCACTTTACCTTGGAACAAAATAATATACATAATTAGCAGTGGCGTAACTAAAGTTTGATGGGCCCTGGTGCAAACTTTGGACCGGGGCCCCCCTCCATGTACACAACACTTAGGGTACGGGATAATGATGCTGACACTTGGCTTTTACCCTCAGCACCCAGGTTTCCCATGATCTGAAATCCCTCTATCAGTACCCTGCTTTCCCATGTTCTGATATCCATCTTGTCCTCAGCACCCAGCTTCCCCATGCTCTGCTATACATCTTTCCCTCAGCACCCAGATTTCCCATGATCTAAAATCCCTCTATCAGCACCCTGCTTTCCCATGGTCTGTCATACAGCTTTCCCTCAGCACCCAGCTTTCCCATATCAGAGCATGGGAAAGCTGGGTGCTGAGAGATGTATAGCAGAGCATGGGAAAGCTGGGTGCTGAGAGATGTACAGCAGAGCATGGGAAAGCTGGGTGCTGAGAGATGTATATCAGAACATGGGAAAGCTGGGTGCTGAGAGATGTATAGCAGAACATGGGAAAGCTGGGTGCTGAGAGATGTATATCAGAACATGGGAAAGCTGGGTGCTGAGAGATGTACAGCAGAGCATGGGAAAGCTGGGTGCTGAGAGATGTATAGCAGAGCATGGGAAAGCTGGGTGCTGAGAGATGTATAGCAGAGCATGGGAAAGCTGGGTGCTGAGAGATGTATAGCAGAGCATGGGAAAGCTGGGTGCTGAGAGATGTATAGCAGAGCATGGGAAAGCTGGGTGCTGAGAGATGTATAGCAGAGCATGGGAAAGCTGGGTGCTGAGAGATGTATAGCAGAACATGGGAAAGCTGGGTGCTGAGAGATGTATATCAGAGCATGGGAAAGCTGGGTGCTGAGAGATGTATAGCAGAGCATGGGAAAGCTGGGTGCTGAGAGATGTATAGCAGAGCATGCGAAAGCTGGGTGCTGAGAGATGTATAGCAGAGGATGGGAAAGCTGGGTGCTGAGAGATGTATAGCAGAGCATGGGAAAGAGCCCTTTTCCCTCAGCACAAAACATTCCCATCCCATACTTGTATCTTTTTCCTCCCTCATATATAGTTCTCCAAATACTATAATGGCCCCCACATAGCCTTCCATGTAGTATAAAGGGTCCCACATAACCCTTTATATATTAGAATGCACCCCATAGTCCTCCATGTATTATAATGCATTTCCCATAGTTCTCCATATTTTATACTGCACCACAGTCCCCCATGCTTTATAATGCACCCCCACAGACCATGTGTAAGGTAGCCTCCATAGTCCTCCATATATTATAATGTAGCCCCAATAGTCCTATATGTATTATAATGCAGCCCCATAGACCTCCATGTATAATGCGCTGCTATAGTCTATGTATAAGGTGTCCTTCATGTTTATTATGCAGTCCCATAGACCTCCATGTATCATGCAGCCAGCACCCCCAGGCCTCCATGTATTATGCAGCCAGTCCCACCAGGGCCTCCATGTGTCATGCAGCCAGCCCCACCAGGTGTCATGCAGCCAGCCCCACCAGGGCCTCCATGTGTAATGCAGCCAGCTTCCCCCGGGCCTATATGTGTCATGCAGCCAGCCCCCCCAGGGCCTCTATGCGTCATGCAGCCAGCCCCCCCAGGGCCTCTATGCGTCATGCAGCCAGCCCCCCCCAGGGCCTCTATGTGTCATGCAGCCAGCCCCCCCAGGGCCTCTATTTGTCATGCAGCCAGCCCCCCCAGGGCCTCCATGTGTCATGCAGCCAGCCCCCCCAGGGCCTCCATGTGTCATGCAGCCAGCCCCCCCCAGGGCCTCCATGTGTCATGCAGCCAGCCCCCCCAGGGCCTCCCTGTGTCATGCAGCCAGCCCCCCCAGGGCCTCCCTGTGTCATGCAGCCAGCCCCCAGGGCCTCCATGTGTCATGCAGCCAGCCCCCCCAGGGCCTCCATGTGTCATGCAGCCAGCCCCCCCAGGGCCTCCATGTGTCATGCAGCCAGCCCCCCCAGGACCTCCATGTGTCATGCAGCCAGCCCCCAGGACCTCCATGTGTCATGCAGCCAGCCCCCCCCCCAGGGCCTCCATGTGTCATGCAGCCAGCCTCCCCAGGGCCTCCATGTGTCATGCAGCCAGCCAGCCCCCCCAGGGCCTCCATGTGTCATGCAGCCAGCCCCCCCAGGGCCTCCATGTGTCATGCAGCCAGCCCCCCCAGGGCCTCCATGTGTCATGCAGCCAGCCTCCCCCCAGGTGTCATGCAGCCAGCCCCCCCAGGGCCTCCATGTGTCATGCAGCCAGCCCCTAGGGCTTCTATGTGTAATGCAGCCTGCCAGCCAGCCCCACCAGGGCCTCCATGTATCATGCAGGCAGCTTCCCCGGGCCTATATGTGTCATGCAGCCAGCAAAATAAAAAAACAAGTACCTCTCAGCTCCTTCTGACCCCTGCGACTGCGGTAGTTATGCCCCTACCCCCATATGTCACACACCCTGCTCCCTATACAGCCTGCACCCCCATATCACACACACACCCTGACCCACATATCTCACCCTGCCCGTACCCCAACTTACCCCTCTCAAACACTCTGCACCCTTCACATGCTTCTGTCACAGTCTGCAGCCCTCATATCCCACTCACCCTGCAGCCCCTCCCCTCATGTCCCCTCTTTTCTCATTACCACTCATGTGTTCGAAGTATCTTCTCCTGCTTTCTCCCCGGCATCCTGTGTCTCCTCCCACACAGTCACATGGGCGTGACATCATCGCAGGTCCTGGTAGGGATGGTTTCCGTCTGCCGTGCAGGAGCACATCTCCTCTGCAGCAGGTCAGGAACGCCTGGTGGCCTCTCCAGGTCAGGGGCCCCTTTGCCCCCTGCAGACACTGGGCCCCCCTGACTCACAGGCCGGCCCCCTAACGGTCGCGCAGTCGGCCACTACATAGTGGCACTACACATAGGGGCCCGGCAGCCGGCTCTGCAGAGCGGCTGCCGGGCCCCTATAACCCTGCGGGCCCGGTCGCAGTGGCGACCTCTGCAACCGCGATCGTTACGCCCCTGATAATTAGTCTACAGACTGAATAGGGACCAGAAAAGTAAAGGTTGTAAACAGGTCCATAGCTTTTTGAAGAATAAGAAGAGGAATATGTGGAAGTTTCTACCAAAACATGTAAAAAAGATCTATTCACAAATGATTTACAGCCTTAATTAAATTATACTCGTAGACTGTATTAACTCTTCTGAACTGCTTATTTTTAGAGTAGGGCTTATCCAGCTTAGCCACAAAATCTTGAAAAATGATACTAGGGTTTATTTTCAGGGAAACATAGTAGGAGTAAAGTGGATCCATATTTCTTCCTCAAGTAACTTGAAATCACATGATATTATTGTGTCGCCAGGGGTTAAGGAGATACCCAGAACCGGGCCAAGGGGTCGCTTCTGGAAAGGGGATCACGGTGTCGTGACCCGGTCTGTGCTCCCTGGTTCCACAATAAAAGGGGGGGGTTATGTTCGTGACGCCACCCGTGGAATGTGATCAGAGATGACCACCGCTGCTGCAGAACCTCCGGGGTGATGGAAGGCAGCTTGAGATGGGACGGCTCCCCACGGGTAGAGCCTTTTCCCCGGGGCAGTATGTTAGTCTATGGGGGGAGTGCAGGACACGAGCACAATAAACAGGCAGACTCACGGTTTTGCAGTTTCTTTGTCTTTTACTGATGATGTTATTCAGCAGAGTACTGTCCACGGAGTCTGTGAGGGGTTCAGGGTTTCTCCCACCCAGCCGGGCCGTTTTGGCTTCCTTGCCTGCACTGTGTGTCTGTGGCCCTGCTGCTGCGTGAACTATGCAGCTGGCTCTGTGCTCCTCGGTACCGACCTGACAGGCAACTCGAGTCCTTACTAGTATGTTCCTGAACTCTGCGCTTGTTGCTTGTGTCTGTGGTACAGGTGAAAGATCTGGAATCTTCACTTCTCTGGTGGTAACTGTGCAGTATGTAACCTGCAGTCTCGGATCCAGCATCCGTTCTGTGTGCTCCACTGGGGATGAGCTCTGCAATGCTCTGTCTCCCAGGAATGTTCCTCTGTGTACGCTTTCTCCTTTCCTCAGACCCTCAGCTAGGCCTGGAATTGGTCAGTGGATCCTGAGGTGAGCTAAAGCCAGCTTCCAACCTGCAGAGATCCTGTCTCCTCAGTGCTCTGCACTGAACTTCCAAACTGAAACTACTCTGAAACTACTTCTGACCATTTCCTCCCTCCCAGCAGAATGTACAGGGAAGCAGCTTGGTCTCCCCCTTCTGGCCAGGAGGTCTTGGTGTTGTGTGTGGGGAGTTAACCCTTTGTGTTGTTACTGTGGCAACCCTGGGGTGCCACATTCCCCCTTAGTGAAGAACAGTACTCCGGGACTGTGAAACAAACAAACAAGTTATCACAACAATTATATATATACAGAGTCTCAAAAGGAAAAAATACAAAAACCTTAAAGCTCAAAAAGAGTCCAAAATGTTCAAAAATATGTAAGTGTTCATACAGTATAGTCTCTGTAGGTACTGGGCTTTTGGTCTTAACGTTGCAATTAAATAAACATTTCAATCAACAAACACTTCTTAAAGGTGTCTCTACTCTGGTCATAAGTGCAGTAGGCCTCACGGCCCTCGGGCCACCAACAATGTGATCAAGTTGTAACTCTCCGTGCTGCCACCTTACACCACTCTTCTCTCACCTTTTCTGTACACTAAACTGTTACGGTTTTTCATATAAACATTATAACATATGTACATTTTATATGCAATTCCACATTAGTCTTTATATCTTGCTGGTATCTGACCCTGAGTACTACGCTGTGACCTGCGTACTGCTGGTGTACTGGGTGTACTTAGCATAATGGTGTGGGTGGAAGTGTACCTATTTGGTGTTTCTGGTACTTGTGAGGATAGTGGACTGACTGTAGGACTGGCAAGCTCACTGGGACCAGGAATCTGTTCTTCCTCTACGGTTTCAACTTCCAGTTCTTCTTGTCTTGAGACTTCTTGTGGTATGGGTTCTGATTGTGGTTCCACCACTTGAGGGAAGGCGATCATTGGGACTACTACTGCTCCATAGTAATTTGGCCATGTTTTTGGGAAATCTCCTAAGACTGTATGGAATACATCTTCTTCCTTCTTGACAGGTTGTACCTGTATGGGTAAGGTGACTTCTGGTGTCTTCAGGGTTTCAGGACACGGTTTGAGTTGATCTCTTGAAACGACAGCTGATGTCCTTCCTTCATCCTTACTGATGAGACACACTTTGGGATTATCCATACTGGATGGTAAGACTGTATATGGGGTGGTTTCCCACTGATTATCCAATTTGTTTGTGCGCCGTTTCCTCTTGAGAACTTGGTCACCAGGTTGCAATGGGGTTGCTAGAGCATGCTGGTTGAAGGTTCTCTCCTGTCTTCCCCTAGCTTGTTGGAGACTTTTCTCTACGCACTCTTGTACTTGGCGATACTGCTGCTGACGTAGGGTATCCCAATTGGATTCTTGAACTTCCGCATCTGGCTTCAGAATTCCCATATCTAAATCAATTGGCAGTTTACCGGGCCTTGCACGCATGAGGTAAGCGGGGGTGCAGTTTGTAGAACTCACCGGGACATGATTGTACAAGTCCACCAAGTCTGGCAACTTCTCTGGCCATTGATTTCTTTCTGACTCTGGTAAGGTCTTCAACAGGTCAATCACAATATGGTTCATCTTCTCACATAAGCCATTTGTTTGGGGATGGTATGCTGTTGTGCGGATCTTTTTACAGCCATACATGTTGCAGAATTCTTGGAAAATCTGTGATTCAAAAGCTGGACCTTGATCTGCAAGGACTTGTTCTGGGTAACCATGGGGTCTGCAAAAGTACGTCTGGAATGCTTTAGCTGCTGTTCTAGCTGTAAGGTCTTTCACGGGTACCACCACTAAGAAGCGTGAGTAATGGTCCACGATGGTTAAGGCATAGACATAGCCGGACCGGCTTGGTGACAACTTGACGTGGTCTAATGCGACTAGCTCGAGTGGTTGCTTGGTTACTATGGACTGGAGTGGAGCTCTCTGGTTCTGTTGATCCTTTCTTCTGAGGTTGCACGGTCCGCATTTTCTACACCAATCTTCAATTGATTTTCTCATGCCAACCCAGTAGAATCTTTCTCTTAAGAGCACTTCCAACTTTTTCCAACCAAAATGACCAGCACCGTCGTGGTAAGCTTCCAGAACCATCTTGACGTCTCTCTTGGGCACGATGATCTGCCAGACCAACTCATGTGTTTTTGGATTGGTGTGCCTTCTACAGAGCTTCCCTTGGTACAGGAACAATTTACCTCTCTCCTTCCAGAGATGTTGCGTCTCAGCTGGGGCATTCTTATTAGGGTATGCACCTTGTTGTGTAAGCAGTTCTTTCACTAGCTTCACAGCTGGATCACTGTCTTGTGTTTCAGCCCATCCGTGGTGTGCCAATGGGTTGAGAGTTGCCTGCTGTTGTTTTTGGTAGACACTTGGTTGATACTGTCCAACCTTAGGACGGTGAAAGGCCGGCAGCTCAATTTCTTCCAGTCCCTCCGTTTCCTCTTCCACGTCCCCCGAGTGTGGCATCTGGGATAAGGCATCTGCATTCCCATTCTTGTGGCCTGCCCTGTACTTGATGACAAAGTTGTAGTTTGACAGTCGGGCTATCCATCGCTGTTCCAGCGCACCTAATTTTGCAGAGTCCAGGTGGGTCAACGGATTGTTGTCAGTAAAGATGGTAAATTCTGCAGCTGCCAAGTAGTGTTTGAAACGCTCTGTTACAGCCCAAACTACTGCCAGTAGTTCTAACTTGAAGGAGCTGTAATTTTCAGGGTTTCTTTCTGTAGGCCGGAGCTTCCTGCTTGCAAAGGCAATAACTTTCTCCTTGCCTTCCTGCTTTTGAGACAATACTGCTCCCAGTCCTACGTTGCTGGCATCCGTGTACAAAATGAAGGGTTGATGGTAATCTGGATATGCCAGGATCTCTTCTCCTGTCAGTGCCCACTTCAACTTCTTAAAGGACTCTTCTCTCTCATCACTCCACTGGAAAGGAGGATTTCGGGCTGCAGACTTCTTTGACTGTCCTACCAGGATGTCTTGTAGGGGAGCTGCTAGCTTCGTGAACCCTTTTATAAATCTTCTATAGTAGCCTACCAGTCCCAGGAATTGCCTCACCTCTTTCACGCTGGTGGGTCTCGGCCAATCTCTTATCACGGTAACTTTTTCAGGATCTGGTGCTACCCCTTCTGAGCTCACGACATGTCCCAGGTACTGTACCCTTGGCTTTAGAAGGTGACACTTGGATGGCTTGATTTTCATGCCGTATCCGGATAAGGCTTCAAACACTTCTGCCAGGTCTTGTAGATGCTGTTCATAGGTCTTGGAGTAGACTATGACGTCATCCAGGTACAGGAGGACAGTTTCAAAGTTCTTATGTCCTAGGCAGCACTCCATCATTCGCTGGAAGGTACCAGGCGCGTTGCAGAGTCCAAACGGCATACAATTGAACTCACAGAGGCCCATCGGCGTGGTGAACGCTGTCTTCTCCTTATCAGCCTCTGCCACAGGAACTTGCCAATACCCACTAGTCAGATCTAGGGTGGAAAAGTAAGTAGCGGATTTTAATGCAGCCAATGACTCTTCTATCCTAGGTAATGGGTATGCATCCTTGTGTGTAATGCGGTTGATCTGTCGGTAGTCTACACACATCCTCATGGTCCCATCTTTTTTCTTAACTAGCACTAGTGGGGCTGCCCAGGGGCTACAACTGTCTCTTATTACCCCGGCTTCTTTCATTTCTTTGAGCATGTCTTTGGCGCATTGGTAGTGAGCTGGTGGTACTGGTCTATACCTCTCCTTTATGGGTGGATGGTGACCTGTGGGTATAGTGTGCTCTACCCCTTTGATCTGCCCAAAGTCTAATGGGTGTTTGCTGAATATTTGTTCATATTCTTTCACTACCCTGTATACTCCATGCTTTTGATGGGAGGGTGTAGAATCGGTACCTACATGTAGCTTTTGGCACCAATCCTCCAGCTTTCCCTCTGAGCCATTGTCCTCCGCCTGATTTGACGGCTTCAAGGGCTCAACGGTGGTGATGGCGTTGTTATCAACCGTATATAGCTTAGCCATGGTAGCATACTTTGGTAGGGTGACCTCATCTTCCCCACAATTTAGAAGGCGTATTGGCACTCTTCCCCGATGTACCTCAACTATTCCTCTGGCCGTCAGTACAGTGGGCCTACTGTCTGAGTACACGGGTTCTACCAGGGCCTGATAGTCTCGCCCTCTGATGCCTATTGCGGCTCTACACCAGACCAGCATTTCAGTTTTGGGAGGAATTACAATAGGTATTGGGTCACTTACCCTTGCACTGCCAATTTCACCTCCTGACACTTCTACCTGCTGCTTCAGCATCAAGGCTTTAATTTCCTTCTGCAGGAGTCTCTGTTGCCCAGGTTTGGCAGTCTCGACGATCTGCTGCAAGACAGTAATTACCTCTGCAAAACAATTTTCAATTACATTCATTCCTAGCAGCATAGTTGGTTCACGTTCTCGTCGGTCAACATCAACAATGATAATACCCTGATTCTGCAATTCTACTCTCCCAATCTTAATGGTCATTTCTCTGAAACCAACCTGTGGTACTAATTCACCATTGCTAGCCCATATATTCAATGCAACATTAGATGGACCACTGCTAACGTCTGAATCAGCCCAGTACCTCTTATAAAGGACATGCGGAATTGATGATATTTGGGAACCAGTGTCCAGCAAGGCGTTGAGCGGAATGCCATCCAGCACGATGGGGATGACAGGACGTCCCCCCACATACTTGTCGTGCCAGGGTGAAGGACCTTGAGAGTTCATTCCTGAGGAGTGGCCCGCCTCCCCAGGGGATCCCCATTTAAAGCACATTCACGGGCAAAGTGACCTGGCTCCTTGCAACGGCGGCAAATGGGCTGTCCATCCGGCTGGTAGCGGTCGCTGGGTCGTCCTCTCGTCGCTTGGTATCTCCTAGGCCTCATCCATGGGACATCCTCCTTGCTGGTCGCCAGCTCAATCTTGGGTGCAGACTTGGATCCACGCAGCTCCTGGACGATTCTAGCCATGGAAGCAACAGTGTCTGTAAGGGCTTCAAGCTTTTGATGGAGAGCCTCATTAGTGATCGGCTCCAGGTGGTTAGCAGCAGCCGCTGACATGGCCGATGTCACCGGCACTACTGGCTGCTGGGGTGCCACTGTAAGGTGTTGAACAGAGTCTATATCCTGCGGCTCCTCCACCTGCTGGAGGCGGATGGCTCTATCCTTTAGCTGGGCAAATGTTAGTCCTGGATCCTGGATCACCATCATGCTCAGTTGTCCCCGGTGGGAAGGGGATGAGAGTCCATCCAGGAATTGGTCTATCAGCAGCTTATCTGCTCCAGGGGCTAAGGCAGGTTCTGCTAATTTAAGTGCTCTGAGCGCCTCCTGCAAGTTTAAGGCAAAGTCTCTTGCGCTCTCTCTAGGTTTTTGCTTGCATCCAAAGAACCTCATTTTAGCCCGGCTGCCAGCAGTGGATTCAAAAGCTGCTTTTAGTCCAGCTATTATATGCTCTACAGTGTCCTTTGCATCGTCCGGCCAGGATGTAGCCTCCCGCTGGGCATTGCCAGTTAACTGTCCCATAAGCATACCAACACGCTGGGCTTCTGTCAGGGGGTACATGCTGTAGTAGATTTTTAGCTTTCCGATAAAGTCATTAAGTGTGTTGGGCTCACCTGAGTACTGCGGCAGCCACACTGCACCCGGGGTGTACGGCATCAGGAACGGCATGATAGGTGCCGCTGCACCGCCGGGTACAACAGCGTCTCCCTGCTGCGACATCTTTGCGCCCCCTTAGTTAATTTCACCAGTCTTCTTGACAGCAAGCCTGGGACACTTTTCTGCGTTTTCGTTCGGGTCGCAGCACCGAGCGCACCTCCTCTGCAAGCGTTTGGCGGAGTCTCAGTTTTGGCGCGATGTTTTCCCGCGCGTAGCAGGTAATGGCGTGATTAAAGATGGCGCCTGGAAAATTTTACCAATGATGTTTTTGGATTTTTCCAGGTATCTTTGCAAAGTTTAAAGTCCGTTCTTTGTTGCAACAATTCACAGTGCAAGTCTTTTATGCGATGCAATAAGTCTTTACAGGCACACGTCACCCGGGTTGCAGCCGGGTCCAGTCCGCATCCTGTTCGTGACGCCAAAGTTGTGTCGCCAGGGGTTAAGGAGATACCCAGAACCGGGCCAAGGGGTCGCTTCTGGAAAGGGGATCACGGTGTCGTGACCCGGTCTGTGCTCCCTGGTTCCACAATAAAAGGGGGGGGTTATGTTCGTGACGCCACCCGTGGAATGTGATCAGAGATGACCACCGCTGCTGCAGAACCTCCGGGGTGATGGAAGGCAGCTTGAGATGGGACGGCTCCCCACGGGTAGAGCCTTTTCCCCGGGGCAGTGTGTAAGTCTATGGGGGGAGTGCAGGACACGAGCACAATAAACAGGCAGACTCACGGTTTTGCAGTTTCTTTGTCTTTTACTGATGATGTTATTCAGCAGAGTACTGTCCACGGAGTCTGTGAGGGGTTCAGGGTTTCTCCCACCCAGCCGGGCCGTTTTGGCTTCCTTGCCTGCACTGTGTGTCTGTGGCCCTGCTGCTGCGTGAACTATGCAGCTGGCTCTGTGCTCCTCGGTACCGACCTGACAGGCAACTCGAGTCCTTACTAGTATGTTCCTGAACTCTGCGCTTGTTGCTTGTGTCTGTGGTACAGGTGAAAGATCTGGAATCTTCACTTCTCTGGTGGTAACTGTGCAGCATGTAACCTGCAGTCTCGGATCCAGCATCCGTTCTGTGTGCTCCACTGGGATGAACTCAGCAATGCTCTGTCTCCCAGGAATGTTCTCTGTGTAATCTGTCTCCTTTCCTCAGACCCTCAGCTAGGCCTGGAATTGGTCAGTGGATCCTGAGGTGAGCTAAAGCCAGCTTCCAACCTACAGATCCTTTCTCCTCAGTGCTCTGCACTGAACTTCCAAACTGAAACTACTCTGAAACTACTTCTGACCATTTCCTCCCTCCCAGCAGAATGTACAGGGAAGCAGCTTGGTCTCCCCCTTCTGGCCAGGAGGTCTTGGTGTTGTGTGTGGGGAGTTAACCCTTTGTGTTGTTACTGTGGCAACCCTGGGGTGCCACATTATTCAATTGCTATTACAGGCTTGTCTTGATTACATTGGTTATTTCATATAGCAGAGCAGCCACCCAGGAAAACAATTGGCACCTATCCATCTCAATGGTTGTCTTGTAATAATAATGAATATTGCTTAGCATCCTACCTCCCAATAGAGATATTTCTGTGGTTTTATTGCCTGCTGCTATATGATCTGAGGTTGTCCAACCTTGACAATCTTATAAAGCATTTACTTTACTTTGCTTTTGTGCACTTATGGGTGGAATGGGTGGCCAAGGTTCATTATTACGCATCGGGAGTGAGGCTAGCCTCTCTGGTACGATCCCACAGAAGACCTACTAACTCAAAACAATAATGGGTGGTTAAGAATATACTCAACTTGCTGAGAATGGGGTAGACCAGTTGGAGTGCCCATAATGAGCCCCGTGAAAACGCCTACAGTGGGCTTGTTAGCATCAGAACCAGATCATGGTGTGGTAGAAGATGGTGGCCTGATCTGATGACCAGTTTGGGGTATTTTTCCAGGGAAGTGGTTGAAGGGAAATAGGCAAGCTGGTGGAGCCAGTGTAATGCTCTTGGCAATCTTGTGCTAAGAAATCTAGGGTCCTGGTAGTCATGTAGATGGTACTATGACCTATATATTGTTGGAGACCAAGTACACCCTTTTAACACAAAGGTATTCTCTAATGACAATGACTGCTTTGAACAGATTAATGCTCCCCTTCACGCTTCAAACATTGTTCAGACAGAGGTTCCAGAACAAGGCGAAGGTGTTAACTCCCCATAAATCTTAATCCAATTGAGCATTTGTGGCATGTGCTGGAATAGATGCCTAACCTCATTAACATCATAGTTTGGATAACACAGGACACCTGCAAAGGGCTTATGAAGTCCATGTCTTGTTGAGTTACAGTTACTTTAGCCTTCATAACATTAGGTTTCAAATGTTATGGCTGATCAGTGTATATATATTATATTGATCTAATTAAAAAACACTTTAGTCTCATTCTATATTTATTTGAGGTTTTGAGGCTCAGTAACTTGGCATTTAGCTTTTTGTAATATAATAACACAAGTTTGTTTTTGGATCGGGGTTATCAAGTTAGACAAAGGTTTTTTTTTACTTTTTTCAATGTACACACACTGAAGAAAAATATATATAGGACATAAATGTATTATAGGTAAAATTATAATAACTAATTTTAGTTAATTAGTGAGAAGTAGAGTTGAGCAAATTGATTCACAGGACCCTGGCCACTAGTGACGTTTGGTACTCTGTGGCAGCCGTCACAGGGCTTACTGATCAGAAGAGGTACCCAGAATTCCAGCGGGTAATAGGAAGTTTGCATTGCTATGGTCAGGCTTTCACAGAGTTCTAATGTGGCAGCTGGAAAAAACTCCTGCAAATCTTTTTTCTCAACTCTAATGAGAAGGTAATAGACATTGTGGAGCTTTTTATTAATATTCTAAATTTCATGCAAAATCAACGAGACTGGGAACTGTAACCTGGCATATGATTGTTTTTGATAGGGAGAGCCAGGATCTCGTGGAGAACCAGGATTTATCGGAGCACCAGGAAAAGAGGTAAGTGTAGATAATTGGCTATATATATGTTTTTTTATATAATACATTATATTGCTTATTCTTTAATGACAAATAGACTGAGAGCTCATATTGGTCAAATACTACCTTTAGAATACAGCTTAACATTGCCATCTAGTGAACTCTTCTAAATCATATATTGCTACAAAGTCCTTGAGGAGACATGTAGATCAGTGGGTGCTCTTGTCCACTGGCCTGGATATCATTAAAAAGACTGCATGGACCAGGGCTCATCCCACTGAATGCTCGTAGATGGATAGAACACTACACAGAGAACACAGGGTGAAGGTACCACACTCCGGTAAGCAGTGGCGTAACTAGAGTTTGATGGGCCCCGGTGCAAAGTTCAGACCTGGGCCCCCCTCCACGTACACCGACACTTAGGGTAGGGATAATGACACTGACACTAGGGGTACAGGATAATGATGCTGACACTTGGCTCTTACCCACAGCACCCACCTTTCCTATGTTCTGATATCCATCTTGTCCTCGGCACACTGCTTCCCCATGCTCTGCTATACATCTTTCCCTCAGCACCCAGCTTTCCCATATCAGAGCATGGGAAAGCTGGGTGCTGAGAGAAGATGTATAGCAGAGCATGGGAAAGCTGGGTGCTGAGGAAAAAGAGCCTTTTTCCCTCAGCACAAAACGTTCCCATCGCCTGCTTGTATCTTTGTCCCCCCTTGTATATAGTTCTCCATATACAATAATGGCACCCACATAGCCTTCCAAAAAGTATAAAGGGTCCCACATAACCCTTCATATATTAGAATACACTTCCATAGTCCTCCATGTATTATAATGCATTTCCCATAGTTCTCCATGCATTATAATTCACCCCATAGTACTCAATATATAATACTGCACCACATAGTCCTCCATATATTATAATGCACCCCCATAATCCTCCATGTATAAAGTAGCACTTCAATTATTATCATGAATTTCTCATAGTTCTCTATGTATTATAATTCACCCCATAGTTCTCCATGTATTATAATTCACCCCATAGTTCTCCATGTATTATACTGCACCACATAGTCCTCCATATATTATAATGCACCTCCATAATCCTCCATGTATAAAGTAGCCCTCCAATTATTATAATGAATTTCTCATAGTTCTCCATATATTATACTGCACCACATAGTCCCCAATGTTTTATAATGCACCCCCATAGTCCATGTATAAGGTAGCCTCCATAGTCCTCCATATATTATAATGTAGCCCCCATAGTCCTATATGTATTATAACGCAACCCCATAAAACGTCATGTTGCATTATGCAGCCCCATACTCCTCCATGCATAATGCACCCCTATATTGCATGTATAAGGTGTCCTTCATTTTGTATTATGCAGCCCCCCAGACCTCCATATATAATAATGCAGCCAGCCTCTCCAGGCCTCCATGTATAACAATGCACCCAGCCTCCTCAGGCCTCCATGTATAATGCTGTATCTCCAGGCTTCCATGTATAATGCAGTATCTCCAGGCCTCCATGTATAATGCAGCCTCTCCAGGCCTCCATGTATAATGCAGCCTCTCCAAGCCTCCCTGTATAATGCAGCCTCTCCAGGCCTCCATGTATAATAATGCAGCCTCCCCAGACTTCCATGTATAATGCAGCCTCTCCAGGCCTCCATGTATAATAATGCAGCTTCCCCAGACCTCCATGTATAAAGCAGCCTCTCCAAGCCTCCATGTATAATAATGCAGCCTCCCCAGACCTCCATATATAATGCAGCCTCCCCAGACCTCCATGTATAAAGCAGCCTCTCCAGGCCTCCATATATAATGCAGCCTCCTCAGACTTCCATGTATAAAGCAGCCTCTCCAGTCCTCCATGTATAATAATGCAGCTTCCCCAGACCTCCATATATAATGCAGCCTCCTCAGACCTCCATGTATAATAATGCAGCTTCCCCAGAACTGCCTTCCCAAGCCTCTGGCCACCGTTTACTCACTTATATAAAAAAAAAACAAAAAAAAAAAACAACAACAAGTACTCACCTTCTCTCTTCCTTCCACCGCTGCTGTCCTCCCTGCTGCTCATTCTCCCGGTGCTGCGGTCGGCATCCTCCCGTCCTGCACTCTGTGCACTCAGCACAGCAGTCGCTCGGGAATGACGTCACCGCACAGGGGGAGAATGGTGATGCATAGCGCGGCACCGGCCGCGCTATGCTTCATCAATACTGTGCGCGATGACGGGGGAGACGCCGCTGACACCAGGTAGGGGGCCCGGGTGCCGCCGCTGACACCAGGCAGGGGGGCCCGGTGTCGGCGGCATCAGCGGGTCAAATAGCGGTGGTCTGTGACAGATCAGCGCGGCTCCTCTCACACTGACAGGAGCTGGCTGCTGATCTGCCTGGCGGCCGCCGGGCCCCTAACCTCTCGGGCCCGGTCGCGACCGCTGCGACCGTGGTAGTTACACCACTGCCGGTAAGATTTTATCGGGTCACCAACAATCAATAGAATACATATAGTACATTCCCAGCAAGAACACAAGATGGTACAAGAGTGTCACCCTTCTGCTGGCCCACCAAGGATTAGAATCTGCATTACTTCAGGACATCCAGCGTCAACCATCACAGCCAGCAGCACCACACTTTTGGCAGGCACCTACTGAGAGTAGGAAAATGACCAAGCACAGGGAGGTATGTAGACAGGTGACCGGATTGTCCTAGCCTGGGTTCACCAAGCAAATTTGCGGGCTCAGTGTTGGGCAGTGGAGCAGTTCTGTAATCCTTCTGCTGGAACCATGCACCCTAGGCTAAAGTCCTGTAGAATGACACCGGTGACAGGAGCAAGGCCCTTTTTGATATCCTTCAGTTCTCATTTCAGAGTATTGTGTCTACCAGGATTGGGGGGGGCAATTATAGCTGTTTCCTCAATGTTCGCTGATTCAATTAGATTGCATAATTGTCCTCCAAATGCAGACTAGAACACCGCAGGGTGCTGATGCAATCCATAATCACCAGTCATTTCACAAATTAACATACAGAAAGAAGCACCAAACAGTCTGACATGAAACATAGGCTAATCTCTCTTGATTTACTGAACAAAAGAATAGTATGTCTGGCATAATTAAAAATACTGCAGTCTCACACAAGTGGCCAGATTTTTATTATTGATGCGGAGTCATCACAGTTCTCTTTCACTCTCTGCACTTTTCTTTATTATGACTCTTTGGTGGGCATACAATGTTAAACTGTCACTGTTCAGAGTCCTTCTGCAGCCCATTTATTCACTAGAAGGCCTATGTGGAGGAGGGGACACATTTTAACCCCTTAACGACAGCGGACAGTAAAGTTACGTCCTAGCGGTCATAGTGTTAATCTTCCTCTACTGCTGCCAGCAGTCGGGGGAGATTGGCGCACATCTTAGCTTATTTATACAGCTGACATGTGTGCCTGCTAGGCAAGAGCGGAATCACTATCTGCCCATGCCATTTAACACCTTAAATGGTGCTGTCAAGATGTGACAGCGCCATATTGATGGCGATAGCAGTAGTCCGATACCGAAAGTCACATGACGTGATCACGTGAATCCGGTGGTTATGTGTCATGTGATGAATCCTGTGCTCACATGACCCAGATCCTGTAAGAAACAGACGAGTGCTGTTTGTTACAAGAGATGATCATTTCTCCCAGTCTGAGCAATGCTGCTCTGATCGGGAGAAAAGAATGAGCGATCAGACTGCTGATCGTTATAGTCCCCTGGGGGACCTGGTAAAATAAAAAAAAAGTTTAGAAAAAAGTTTTAAAAAATGAAAAAAAATAAAAGTTCAAATCACATCCCTCTTGCCCCATTGATAATTAAAGGGTTAAAAAAATAAAAAATATACACATATTTTGTATCGCCGCGTTCAGAAATACCTGATCTATAAAAATATAAAATCACCTAATCTGATTGGTAAATGGCGTAGTGGCAAAACAAAAAATTCCAAACCTTTTTTGGTCGCCACAAATTTTGCGCTAAATGCAATAACAGGTGATCAAAACGGTAGCATCTGTGCAAAAATAGTACTGTTAAAAACGTCAGCTTGAGACGCAAAAAATAATCTGTCACTGAGCAACAGATCCAGAAAAATGAGAATGCTATGGGTCACGGAAAATGGCGCAAAATGTACGCCACTTTTTTCGGACAAACTTCTGAAGTTTTATTAACCTCCTTAAATAAAATAAACATATTTGGTGTCTACGAACTCATACTAACCTCAGGCATCACACTGACACATCAGTTTTACCATATAGGGAACATAATGAATAAAATAATTTCAACAGCAATGTTGCAATAGCACTTTTTTTTGCAATTTTTCTGCCTTTGGAATTTTTGTGCCATTTTCCAGTACTCTATATGGTAAAATTCATGATTTCATTTAAAAGTACAACTTGTCCCGCAAAAAATGAGCCCTCACATGACCATATTGACTGAAAAATAAAAAAGTTACGTCTCTCGGAAGAAGGGCAAAAAAACCCAAACGGAAAGCACAAAATCGGTCGCTTTACATAGCTCATGAATAAGTGACTACCTGGCAGCATGTTTACTGGTCCTCTACAGGGGCATAACTAGAGTTCAATGGGCCCCAGTGCAAAATAGGAACCTGGCATTTCCCCCCTGTCCCCACCCCCACGGAGTACAGCATAATTCCACTGACACTTGGTTCTTAACGTCACCACCCAGCTCTAATATCCACCACCCAGCTCTAATATCCTGATATAATATCCGATATTATAATGCACCCCCATAGTCCTTCATATATTATAATGCACCCCCATAGTTATCCATATATTATAATGCACCCCCCATAGTTATCCATATATTATAATGCATCCCCCATAGTACTTCATATCATATAATCCATCTCATTGTCCTCCATATATTATAATACACTCCTCATAGTCCTCCATATATTATAATACACTCCCCAAAGTCCTCCATATATTATAATACACTCCCCAAAATCCTCCATATATTATAATACACTCTTCATAGTCCTCCATATATTATAATGCACCCCATATTGCTTCATATAGTATGAGCACCCTATAGTCCTTCATATAGTGTAATGCATCACCACAGTCCTCCATATAATATAATGCACCCCCATAGTCCTCCATATATTATAATACAGGCACCATAATCCTCCATATATTATAATATGCTCTCTATAGTCCTCCATTTATTATAATGCACACCCCATAGTCCTGCATATAGTTTAATCCACTCCCCTAGTCTTGCATATAGTATTATGTAGCCCTCATATAGTACCATACAGTCCCCATATAGTATTATGTAGCCCCATATAGTATCATGTAGTGCCCATATAGTATTATGCAGCCCCCATATACCATTATGCAGCCCCCATATTCCATTATGCAGCACCCATATTCCTCCTTATAGTAGCATACAACCCTCATATCGTTTAATGCACCCCCTTAGTTGTCTGGCCACTGTGATTAAATACATAATCACTTCTCCTTGTTCTCCTACTGCTCCGGTCTCCTCAGCGTGTCCACTGTTCTGCCACTCTGCACATCTCAGCACAGCGAGAATGATGAGAGAGGGAGTGCGCTGCTCACTCTCTCATTATTGCTTTCAATTGTATTGGCATCTGGGATTCCGATACAATTGAAAGTGTGATCTTCAGCGGGGAGCCCGGTCACGTGGATTGCCCGGTCACGTGGTCTGTCGCCATTGGCTGAAGTCCTTGGACCCCCTAAACCACCAGGCCCAGTTGCAGTGGTGACCTCTGCAACCGCGATCGTTCCGTCCCTGGTCCTCTAGTAACAAATGTTATGCTAATAAAAGAATGATTTTATCAAAACTACACTAAACAGCCCACTAAGTGACACATAACAGGAATCAAGGTATATACCTCTACATTATGCTTTTCTCAGATTAGGTGGCAAAACCTTGGTGACAGATTCCCTGCAAGAAGTTTTTGAAAGGAAAGCATGGGGAATAATGTGTAAAGGTGGAACGGCTATAGAGGGAGAACTAATCTATACAGAGATCATCATGGGGAGCATTTTGTGTGAAGAGGGGACATGGGGAGCAATCTTGTTAAGTATAGGACCTTGAGAAGCAGAAAGAATGGGAAAACCATGGGATGAAATCCTTGTGAAAGGGGGATATTTGGAGTCATATGAAAAAAAGGAATTTATGGAAAACAGTCAATGTAATATACTACTGTGTTAGAGAGGTTCTGGACTCAACCTTCCTACTATATTTAAGACCTGTTTCACACGTCCGTGAAAAACCACACACGTTTTGCACAGACGTGTAAAAGGTGCGTATGGCCCTCCATATGCCGTGATTTTGACACGAGTGTTCTTTGTATGCTATCCATGATAACACATGGAGAGCAGGAACTTTCTGCTGACCTTTCCTGGTTGCTGCTGTCTGTAGTGCTGATGTCTCCCGCTCTTCTGTCTCCGGCGCTGCGGCTGCTTCTGGTCCTCGGTGAGGTGAATATGCGATGAGCATAATGAGTAGCAAATTACCGCAGCGTCAGAGACAGCAGCGGTGGAGAAGGTGAGTGTAGAAATTAATTTTATGTCACTGAAACGTGTTTTTTTCCGGTCTGTGTCACACTGATGTCACACGGATCACATCCGTGCGGTCCGTGTAACACCTGTGCTGTTGGAGAAAAACAGACATGTCTACATGTAGAGCACATCGACACACGTATGCTCCACATGGAATGGACACACGGTCCATGTGAAAACAGACCTATTGATTTGAATGGGTCTACGTGTGACAGTGTTTCCGATACGTGTGAACACGGACGTCACACATACCGGAGACATGGATGTGTTAAGGGGGCCTAAAGCGCTGGAGTGTGGAGAGGTGAATAATTCACTTTATACCAGGTATACCACATTATCCCTTCCTCTGCCTAAGGCCACCAAGGATTCTGAGATTAATCCCTTTAATGTCCTAGACCCTAGTGATATCATCATAATTTCTTTAACTACGTTAGCTTTCTTCGGCAAATGATTTGGCTCTCTATATACCAACAATAAATCTGCTGCTGTTTTGGATCACCTAGTTTGTAAGGAATAGTGTTTTGGTCCCTAACTTTACTCCTCACTATAAAGGCTTAGTGGGAAAATTGAACAACACCATCTTTGATAAAAATAATACAACAAATAATTCATTTTAGTTCATTTATATTTACTAGGGAGAGAGAGGTCCACCCGGAGAAGCAGGTCCCAGAGGCATTGTTGGGTTAAAGGTAAGTAAATAGAATTTGATTCATTAATTTAAATGCATATCTCCTGATTAGCACAACTTTATTTTCTTATATTATTTCCTGAGATTCAACAATTAATGAAATTGCCTTACTTGATTTTCAACAGACTTTATATGGTTGCAAATTGAAGAAGAAATTGGCATAAACATTATTGCAAGCTGACTTTTTGTATTGTTTTTTCTTTAGGGAGATCGTGGTGAAAGAGGGCCAGTTGGACCTGTTGGAGTAGAAGGAAAAGCAGTAAGTATTTGTTTATGTAAAATCTGAAAATGGAGAATGAAAAATAAATTATGATAGATGGATTGATATGGAAATTTTTGCAAGTGAACACTCAGTAATTCTAAAAGAGGTTACATTGCTGTGCTGTTCCTCTAGCTGCAATGCTTATCTGATGTTCTAGTGCTGTTTACCACTAGAGGGCACTACTTAGTCAATTATAACATCTAATTTTTATAAAAAAAGGGACGAAGCCTTATCCAGTCGCTTTTTTGCGAAATACTACCATATTACCTTTTTTCCTTACCAATTTATTTGTAGCAGTGATGGAATGTAGCAAAAGAAACCTTCAGTGTAAATATGACTAAGTAAGCATAGTTATAATATTCTTAATAAACAACAAACTAAAGTATGTCTGCCTGTCACGCCAGTAACCTGCACATGTTTGTTGCTCCAGCCTACACTGCATTGCTTCGCTCAGACTCAGGTCTGCATGCGGAAACCCTTGTTTGCAGCAGTTCCTGAACCTGTGCTGCCTGCCCTGACCTTGGATTGCCTGAATACATCTCTCATTGTGTCCTCTGTTCTGCGCACACTTCACTTGACCCATTTATCAGATTCTGCCCTACGAGTGGTACCTGGTGACTACCTGTGGCCCAGCCTATCCTCACCATCAGAAGCTCTAGTGAATACCAGGTCACACACCTGCAGGGTAAGCCATTCCAGTGGCGTAATGGGTCCACATTCACCAGCCATCACAATAAGATTAGGCCTTGGACTCCACTGATAAGATGGAACCCTGTGACCCTAAGTTCCATATGCAAATCCTGTATGAGGAAGGTGATGCCCAAGATGAGCACCAGTGTAGTGGCAACTTAGCTGTAGGTTTTTTCTACCTCAGTCTAGTCTGTCTTGGACCTCAACTGTGACAGGATATCCTTCCCTAGGAGACACCTAAAGTCCCAGCTTCTGGATGCACAGCCAAACGCAAGCTTTCCCTCCTATCTCACTATGATGGAGATCCCAAGAAGAGTCATAGTTTTATCAATTGATGCCAAATTTACTTCACCCTCCACGCTAATGTGTTTTCTTTGGACCAAGGCAAGGTAGCTTTCATGGTCTCTCTGCTGTCTTGATAATCCCTTGCCTGGATGAATACCATTTGGGAGTGTGAAGGTTTGGAGACCCAATAATAGGAGATTTCTTGAGATCTTCTGACTTTGAAACAGGGCGCAGATACTGTGGCTCAGTGTGCATTACATTTTCGTACCATGGCCTCAGAGTTGACCAGGAATGAAGAAGCCCTGGTGACCTTCTTGCAGTGCTCTCCAGTTATATAAAGGGTGAACTGGCAGGCAGAGACCTCTCTTCCTCCCTGGATGCCCTTAAACACCTGGCTACAAGGATAGATCTATGTTTTCATAAGTGAGCTCTGTAACACGCCCAAATATCTCCTTGTGGCAGAGAATCACCCAGGCTTGCACCAACCTTCCAATACCCTTTGCTGTCAAAGACTGTATCTCCCGTTACTGAGCCAATGCAGTACTGTGCAAGAATGTGTAGCGCCCCTGACTGATATCAGGGTGCTACAGGGACCTGCATCCTGTCCCCCAGGGTGCAGGACCCAACCCCCATGGTTCCAGGTTCCCAACAACGGTGTCACTAACATCCGCACTGCAAATCCCAACCACACCTCACACCATGACCTGTACAGACACACCAATGGGTTGGTCAAGTTGGAGCATGGCCGCCCACCTAGGGGTCAGGCAGACTGGTGGGAGGGGAGACGAGAGAGAACAGTGTTAGCCCTCAAAGAGTGAGGAGCTGGGGAATTGTAGCTCCCAGGGACGTGACCGGTTGGGTCACAGACGGTGGTCCGGGACCACAGGACTCGGGGACCGGTGGCAGTGACACTGGAGAGGGTGCGACGGACATAGTCTAGGAGAACTGTTGGCATCAAGACCCCAAAAGAACTGACCGGTACCGAGTATGGCGGGGTACAGAACCCTAGATCAGGGAAGAGCTTCAAGTGCCTTGATAATTAACCTGTGGAGGTTAGTCTCTTTATGAACTTTCCCCAATAGCTTAAATATTGAAGGCATCAGCACAACGTAGGGGATAGGGTTCTCCAAAGCACACAACCCACTAAAATCTCAAGTGCCAGCCATCAAAAGCACATCTGCCAAACACAGGGGTAGTGGGGCCCCGAAAGCTTCAAGCTGAGGGGCCACAACAGCCAATCAATTTGTGTATGGAGGCAGGGCTCCGGACTTACCAAGTGACACCGGTGGGAGCGGGACCTGGACGAGCTCCCCCGCAGAGACTGCGGTACCTAGAGACTTTGGTTTACCATCTGTGTGAGTGTCTACTTATTCCACCTAATACAGCAGCAAGACTACCGCAGTGAGTAACCTGACCCCTGCACCCTACTTTCCCAAGGCCGAGCCACCCGATCACCAAACCTCCTTACCTCCCACCATCCGGGGCCTTCCCTACCTGCGGAGGGAGCGACATCTTGCTGCCCCAACACCATCTGCCCCGGTACTCCCTTCGGCAACGGCGGTACTCCTGTTACCACAACCCGCAGGTGGCGTCACGAACATTTATCCACTGTAAATATTCCCTTTACATTTGAGTGGCCGCAAGCCCCGGTCCGGTCCGGAGACCCTCGAGCCACAGCAACCCCGGATCCAAGCAGTTCGACTGCTGCAGGGGCGGCACAAATGCCAGCATAGAATTGGAGAAACCAAGTGTATGTATTGTGGAGGTACAGGACATGTTGCATGTCAGTGCCCAGTGAGGCCGGGAAATGCCAGCACCTAGTGTTAATTGGAAAGATGAATTATGTGGGAAAGATTCCACTCCAAAGGTGTCAACTGAAGTCAGTCTGGTTTGGGGTGAGATGTCACTTTCTATGGCAACTCATTTGGACTCTGGATCTGCTGGCAACTTTATCCATCCGGACTTCATCAACTCTAGCTCCCTAGGCAGATGTTTGACCTTCCCCTAAATATTTTCTCTATTGACGGACAACTCTATTCTGAGTCAATCCGATATATCACACTACCACTCACATTGCAAATTAGAGCTTTGCATTCTGGGAATTTTTCCTTCTATGTGTTGGCCAAATCTGTGAACTTATTTCTTCTGAGTCTTTCCTGGTTGTGTCTACACGCGTCTGTCGTAAACTGTTCCTCTGGAGAGGTGCTTCAGTAGGGACCCAACTGTGGCAACAGCTGCCTTGCCAAAGTCTCTCCTAAGGCTCTGCCCTCTGTGCTAGGAAATCTCTATTCTCTGCCCTTCTATTATAATAGAATATCATTCCTTTAGAGATGCTTTTGTAAAAAAAAAGCAGAGCTCTTACCTCCCCATAGACCTTATGATCGTCCCATAGACCTTCAGCCTTGCACCTCTCCACCCCAAGGTTGGGTGTACCCTTTATTCCTGACTGAGACTTATACCATGTTGGAGTACATACAGGAAAACGTAACCAAATAATTAATCTACCAGTCCGCTTCTTCAGCTGGTGCCAGTTTCTTCTTTGTGTGAAAAAACGATAGTTCCTTATGTTCCTGTATTGACTATTGGGGGATTAACAAGATCACCATTAAAAATAAGTACCCTCTGCCTTTGATTTCTGAATTATTTGACAGAATTTGGGAAGCAAAATTGTTCTAAAAGCTGGATCTAAGAGGGGCTTACAACTTGATCAAGATCCGTAAAGGTGACGAATGGAAAACAGCCTTTACTACCTGTGATGGTTACTACTAGTATATCATTATGGTCTGTGCAATGTGCCGCTGTGCTTCCAAAGTCCGTTAATTACATTTTTTGGGCCCTCCTCTATGTGTTTGTGGTCATATGTCTTAACAACAGGCTGATTTTCTCCCCAAATGCAGTTACCCATAGAAGACATATCTGTCAGGTTCTGCAGTGCCCATGGAAAAACAATTTGTTTGCTAATTTGTGTAAATGTGTCTTCGAAAAACTATCTTTGCCTTTCCTTGGCTACATTAGTTCCAGCCAAGGTCTCAAAATGGATCCCAAGAGGGTTTCTTCTGTTCTTTTCTGGCCTCGTCTTCAAGATCTACTTGCTACACAGCAGTTCAAGGGTTTTGCCAATTCCACCTTGACCAGGAAAGGGGCTAATGCCAAGCTCTGGCCAGAATCAGCTGTACTGGCCTTCCACCAACTGAATGAAGCCTTTGTAAGAACTCCAGTGCTGCACCACCCCAATCCTAATAAGCAGTTTCTTTTGGAAGTGGATGATTCTTCTATCACTGCTGGACTATTCCTTCTGCAAAGGACTTCCTCGGGAAGTCTGCCACCTGTGTTTTTGTTTGCTAAACTGTTTTCTCCGGTTGAGCGAAATTATATAATTGGGGATCATGAAATGCTGGCAGTTAAGATGGCGCTTAGAGAATGGCAACATCTTCACAAAGGTGCCACTTCTCATGTAATAATTTACACAGATCATAGGAATCTGATTTTTCTGTGGTGTACCTATGCTGCTCGCGTGCCAGCAGCCGGTACTGCTTGGATCCGGATCCGCTGTGTGGCTCGAGGGATCCTCCGGACCCGGGGGTCACGCGGACACGCCGAATTAAAAGGGGGACGTAGTTGTACGGCCTTGACCGTATTTGGTTTGTGACGCCACCCATGGTGTGTGGTGAACTAGGACACCACCGCTGCTGTTGTGGGATACCCGGGGGAGATGTAATGGCAGCCGGATGTTAACCCCTCTGTGGGTAGGGATGGTTGCCCCAGGGCCCGGTGTCTCTGTGCAGGGTATGGTGATGGCAGGGGCCTGTGCGCCCGGACGTACCAGGGGATGTTTGGGTTACTCACAAGTAAATGAATCACACGAGTCTTTTGGTAAACCAAGGTGCTGGTGGCCGGCAGCCACGGCCGGTTGTACTCTGGTCCCCCACCCGGGCTGGTGGTTACTCTCTCTTCCTCTGCACTGGTTGTGGTTGTGTGTTTGGACTTCCCGGTATGGAACACGGGAGTCTGCTCCCGGCTTTCTCTGTGTGCCTGAGGAGCTGTGATCGCTGACGCTGACCCGTGGGATCTATGGGCCCTGGCGGTCGCCCTATCCCTATCTGTGGGTGGTTGTCTGCTTTAAGGACTTTGGTTGGGACAGGACCTGTAATCCTGCCCTCAATTGGTTTATTAGCTAGGCCGTTGGTTCCGGTCCTGGCTTCAGGGTCCGAGTACCCCCTCTGTGCATGGTTTCCGATCGGGTCTCCGGTGTCGGTACCGGCGGGCTGCAACCCTGTCCCGGTCCTCCTCGGATCTGCCAAGCCGTCTTCGCATCTCCTGTTGATGGAAACCACCATCTGCCACCTAGCTAAGGTACCAGGGCTCCAACCCTGGCACCGTTCAACTTGAAATTCTCCGCTGGAGCTACACCTGGCTCCAGCCTCCACTCCTCTCAACTTGAACTCCTACTTCAGAACTCCTGATTTTTCCCGCCCCGGGCTGTCTAGACCCTCTAGGTGGGCATTCCCTAACTGCCTGGTCCCGCCCACTGGTGTGCCTGTCTTGCGCTGAAGGGGGGGTGACGGGTTTCATGTCAGCTGTATGTGACCTAGGTGAGGGAAGGTGTTATGCGAGGGCCTATTGTGTGACTACCTGGTTTTGCCAGGGCGTCACATACCCAACGGTTAAATCCTCATGAAGCCGGGTGGCCACTCATCTTCACCTGATTTGACTTTGAGTTGTACTTTCATCCTGCAGAAAAGAATGTTAAGGATGATGCCATCTTTTGATGTGTCTAACTTCACGAAGGGGTTACTGTACATTATTGATCCAGCCAAAATTGTTGAAGTGGCTCCTCCACTCCTAAAAGACATTCCTCTGGGTAAGACCTTTGTTCCTTCTGCCAGGCGGAGGAGAATTTTGCCTTGGGGACACGAGTCTAAGCTAGCCAGCCATGTGGGTGTCCACAAATCTACTGAATTGATTGCTCGCCACTTCTGGTGTCTCCCACTAGCTAAAGATATTTCAGATTTCATAATCACCTTTCCTCAGTGTGCCAGAAAGAAGTCTCTTAGGAACAAGCCTGTTGTTTTCAACATCTGCCAGTTCCTTCCATCCTCTGGCAACACATAACCATGGACTTCATCATGGACTTAAATCTCTTTGAGGGTTGTAACACCATCTGGGTTGGGATTTATCAAGCAGTCACTCCCATTATTCCTTGTCTAAGCTTGGTTTCTAATTAAGTTCTTGTCTTCTCATTTATCACAACCTCTCTGCTCCTGACCTCGGCTACGTTTACTGAACTTGTGCTGCCTGCCCTGACCTCAGTCTGCCTGAATAAATCTCTGCCTGTGTCCTCTGTACTTCACACTCCTCCCTTGACCTATTGATAAGCTGCTGCAAGCCCGGGGACTACCCAGCGAGTGGTATCTGGAAAATATCTGGGGCCAAGCTATCACCACCATCAGAGGCTCTTCTGAATACCAGGTAGTCGCTTAAGGCCACTTTACATGCAGCGACATCGCTAGCGATGTTGCTGCTGATCGCACCCGCTCCCGTCGTTTGTGTGTCATGGGCAAATCACTGCTCGTGGCGCACAATATCGTGAATACCCATCACACGTACTTACCTTCCAAGCAACGTCGCTGTGGCTGGCGAACAGCCTATTTTCTAAGGGGGCGGTTCGTGCGGCGTCACAGCGACGTCACACGGCAGGCGTCCAATAGAAGCGGAGGGGTGGAGAGCAGCTGCAAGAAAGACACGCCCACCTCGTTGCCGGGGGACGCAGGTATGGTGTTGTTCGTCGTTCCTGGGGTGTCACACGTAGCGATGTTTGGGATTTGAACGACGTGTCAACTATCAACGATTAGGTGAGTATTTTTGATCGTTAGCGGTCTCTCGTATGTGTCACACGCAACGACATCGCTAACGAGGCCAGATGTGCGTCACAATTTCTGTGACCCCCAACGACATCTCGTTAGCTACGTTGCGTGTAAAGCACCCTTTAATCTGTAACGATCAGGGTAAACCCGACCGGTGGCACGGTGGGTCCAGATTCACTAGCTGTCACACTGCTTTTATCATGAAAGTCAGGATGTGTAGAAAAATTATCTTCGAGGTACATAATATGTGGCAAAATATATCCAATCAACTGATTTATAGCATATAAACACAAGAAGAAAATGCATCTCATTCATTTATGAACGATTTCCTTATATTTGTACAATTTTGTCTTCTTTTTAAGTTTTTGAAAGTGTATTTTATGTAGACCTAGGGCACTTCACAACCTAACTTCATGTGACTGCAGGGCATAATAATATATCTCTATGCCCTGTTTATACAGGGCTCTTGACAGCTTGTTATGATAAGAATTTATAGAATAACACTCCCCTAAGAATAAATGTAAAACCACTATTTTGTAGGTGCGGTAAGGGATATGAATATAAGATGGCCACACAGTAAAAAAAAATATTGGGACATTCACATTTGTATAGATGAAGTAAGATCTCAATGAAATATTACTACGATCTTAAAAAAATGAGGGCTATTTTTTAAATATATTGTAGATTACTGTCATTTTTGGTATAACAACAGAAAGCTGAAAAGTAACGCAAGCTGGCAGCCTTTACACCTCCCTGTAGTGTTATAACATTGCAAAGTAACTCACAACCTGTGTCTGTAAATCTCTGTGTTCATAAAAGCACTTTCATTGAACACATGTGAAGGGAATGCAAGATATATAACTTTCTTTATCGTTCCTTTGGGAGACCCAGACCATGGTGTTTAGCTTCTGCCTCCGGAGGACACACAAAGTACTACACTTAAAAGTGTAGCTCCTCCCTCTGAGCTTATACACCCCCTGGTAGCCAGTCCTAGCCAGTTTATCGCTTTGTGTTCAGGAGGTCATACATCCACACATGCATTCTCATCTGATTTGTTTGACTTTTGGAAAGAGTTTGAAGAAAAGCGGGTCCATGTCTGGACTCCCGGCATGTCCCTTCTCACCCCACTGTGTCGGTGGTGTTGTTAAGGTTGATTTACAAGGCTGAAGCCTTACATGCCGCGCTCCTTCACCATCCCTTCTGGGCTCTGGCTTGAAGTGGGAGCCAGCACGGTCTCCATCCCTGGCAGGAGTCCGGTCTCCATCTACAGCCCCTTGAGGATTCTGTTGGACCAGAGCACTCATCCCCAGGGACATGGCCCTGCGTCTCAGCAGCTAAGTACCTGAGACGTTTATGTTGGGGGTCCCGGTTCTTTATTGTATGGGGAGAGTATGCTGTATGTGATTGTTTTTAACTTTTCCGGCGGGTTCTCCAGCTTTTGCCAGAGAACCGCGCCAATGGTGCCTGCTTGTCAGCCTCGCCGATTAAATTTAGGCCCCGGCTTCGCCGGAGGCCTAGTTTCGTTTTCCTGCCCTCGCATGTCACTCATGCAGAGGGACAGGTTCGGCTCCTCCCGGCAGCCGTTCTACACAGAGGAGGGACACTCCCCACTGCTGGGGCGTCCCTCCTTCCCTGCAGGAAACTATAGCCCTCCAGTTCCCTCTCTTTTATAGGAACGCCCCATTTCTCAGGCAGAGTTCACTCTGCTCTGGGACATCCTGCATTCTGCATCTCTGCTGAGGTGCTGCGCACTGGGGGACCGGGCTTCGGGATCTGGAGGGCACACAACACCGCGCTCAGCGGTCTGGTAAGCCACAGCCGGTCTCTGGTTGTGGACCTCTGTATATTCTCCCTGGGGTTCATTCTCTGCAAAGCCCCCACTCCAGCAGCATGTCTCACACGAGGAGCAAGGCTCCAAAGCTTTATGCTGCATGCACTGCATGTAAGCTCCTGCTGCCTGAGCCGAGCATTTATCCACACTGTGATGGTTGCTCTAACTTGGCGGTGCCACAGCCTGGAGTCTCACCCCCAGTGGTATCTCAGGCTGCTGCTTCTGCACCTGTGACTGAACCCCCGGCCTGGGTAGAGTCCTTTTCTAGGTCCATATCCCAGTCATTTGCTGAGTCCATGGGACATTTGTCCAGGACTTTGATGAATATACATCAGCCCCCCTCACAGGGTGCCTCTAATACTCTTGACAGAGGACTCCTATCCTCTGACCTCCGTCCATCAGAGCTCACGGAGGATTCATCATCTGATCCCAGAACCCGTCCTTCTAAGAGAAGGCGCAGGGTTTCCTCCCCCTCCCCATCCCACGGCTCTGTCTCAAGAGCTGACTCTCAAGATGAGGAGGATGCCCTCACTGGGGGCTCGGAGGCTATGTATCCCATCGATTTCTCTGAGGGTGACTCGCACCTTAGTGATTTGATTGCTTCTATTAATTCTGTGCTGGATCTCAATCTGTCAGTGTCAGAGGAGCAACTCTCTTTGGCAGAAAAACATCAGTTTACCTCGCCTAAGAGAGTGAAGAGTGTGTTCTTTAAGCACTCAAGTTTTCAGACCGCTGTGACCAAACCCAGGGCCTGCCCTGACAAACGCTTTCCAAAGCGTGGTTCTGATGACCGGTTTCCATTTCCACCTGAGGTGGTCAAGGAGTGGTCTCACTCCCCAAAGGTAGACCCTCCGGTGTCTAGGCTCTCAGCCCGGACCGTTGTGTCGGTGGCTGACGGCACCTCACTTAAGGATTCCACTGACCGTCAGATTGACCTTCTGGCCAAATTTGTGTATGAAGCTGCGGAGGCCGCGTTTTCCCCGACTTTTGCAGCAGTCTGGGCTCTCAAAGCCATTTCTGCTTCTCTAGAGGAGATGCATTCCCTCACCAAGGAATCTATGCCTGAGATGGTTACCTTAACTTCTCAGGCTTCAGCTTTTTCATCTTATGCCATGTCTGCCATGCTAGAGGCTGCTCACCGCACTGCGGTGGCTTCAGCTAATTCTCTTGTTATCCGCAGGATTTTGTGGCTTCGAGAGTGGAAGGCAGATGCTTCTTCCAAGAAGTTTCTTGCTGGGCTCCCTTTTGCTGGTTCACGGCTGTTTGGTGAACAGCTGGATGAAATCATTAAAGAAGCTACTGGCGGGAAGAGTACTTCCATGCCACAAACCAAGACCAGGAAACCCGCCCAGGGTAGGAATCAATCGAGGTTTCGTTCCTTTCGTTCCTCCAACTGGTCATCGTCTAAGCCTTCCGCCTTGTCCGCTAACTCAGCCAAGGATCAGAAATCCAACTGGCGCCCAAAAGCGCGTCCGCAGAAGACCGCAGGAGGTTCTGCCACTAAGGCAGCTTCCTCATGACTCTCGGCCCGCTCCAACCACGTCCTTAGTCGGTGGCAGGCTCTCCCACTTTGGCGACGCTTGGTTAAAGCAAGTCTCCAATCAGTGGGTGAGAGACATCATATCTCACGGCTACAGGATAGAATTCTCTTCCAGCCCTCCAAACAGATTTTTTCTCTCAACTCCCCCCTGCTCCAAGGCCGCCGCCTTCTCGCAGGCCGTGGCATCCTTGCAGGCAAACAGAGTGATTGTCCCAGTTCCCGCTCAGGAACGGTTCAGAGGTTTTTACTCAAATCTCTTCCTAGTTCCAAAAAAGGACGGTACCTTCCGGCCCATCCTGGATCTCAAGCTTCTCAACAAGCATGTTCGGGTGCGGCATTTTTGCATGGAGTCCCTGCGATCAGTCATTGCCTCTATGACCCAAGGGGAGTTCCTGGCGTCCATCGACATCAGAGATGCCTATCTACATGTGCCAATCGCAGTGTCACATCAGCGTTGGTTACGTTTTGCGATAGGAGAGGATCATTTCCAATTCGTGGCTCTCCCCTTCGGGTTAGCCACGGCCCCTCGGGTATACACCAAGGTCATGGCGGCAGTGATTGCGGTCCTGCACCTCCAGGGGTTGGCAGTGCTCCCTTACCTGGACGACCTTCTGGTCAAGGGTCCATCCGGCGCAGACTGTCAGCGGAGTGTTTCGCTCACTCTCGCCACCCTAGCCCAATTCGGGTGGATTGTCAATCTTCACAAATCCACTCTGACTCCGACTCAGAGTCTCACGTACCTAGGGATGCAGTTCGAGACTTTGCCGGCACTTGTGAAGTTGCCCTTAATCAAACAGCAGTCTCTCCGGCTAGCGGTGCGCTCTCTCCTGAGGCCCCGCTGTTATTCCCTCAGGCGCCTGATGCAGGTGCTGGGTCAAATGGTGGCTTCCATGGAGGCGGTTCCCTTTGCCCAGTTTCATCTGCGTCCTCTGCAGCTGGACATCCTCCGCTGTTGGGACAAGCGGCCTTCCTCCTTACAGAGGTTAGTGGCTCTGTCGCCACGGACCAGGAGCTCTCTTCAGTGGTGGCTTCGACCCCTCTCCCTGTCCCAAGGGCGCTCCTTCCTGGCTCCGTCCTGGGTGATTCTCACCACGGATGCCAGCCTATCCGGCTGGGGAGCGGTACATCTCCACCACAGAGCTCAGGGCACTTGGACTCCGTCCGAGTCAGCCCTTTCAATCAATGTGCTGGAAACCAGAGCTGTGCTTCTAGCTCTCCTAGCCTTTCACCACCTGTTGGCCGGCAGGCACATTCGAGTCCAGTCAGACAACACGACAGCGGTTGCCTACATCAATCACCAAGGTGGGACACGCAGCCGCCTGGCAATGTTGGAGGTCCAACGCATTCTTCAATAGGCGGAGGACTTCAAGTCCACCATATCCGCAGTCCACATCCCTGGCGTAGAAAACTGGGAGGCAGATTATCTCAGCCGTCAATCCGTGGACGGTGGCGAGTGGTCCCTGCACCCGGCAGTGTTTCAGTCAATCTGCCGCAAGTGGGGCACTCCGGATGTGGACCTAATGGCATCCCGTCACAACAACAAGGTTCCGGTTTACGTGGCTCGCTCCCACGATCCTCAGGCCTTCGCCGCGGACGCTCTGGTTCAAGACTGGTCCCAGTTTCGTCTGTCCTACGTGTTTCCCCCTCTAGCTCTCTTGCCCAGAGTCCTGCGCAAGATCAGAATGGAGGGCCGTCGAGTCATCCTCATTGCACCGGACTGGCCCAGGCGAGCTTGGTATCCGGACCTGCTCCAACTGTCCGTGGAGATGCCGTGGCATCTTCCGGACCGTCCAGACCTGCTCTCGCAAGGTCCGTTTTTCCGCCCGAATTCTGCGGCACTCAAATTGACGGCATGGCTCTTGAGTCCTGGATTTTGACGGCTTCTGGTATTCCTCCTGAAGTCATCTCCACTATGACCCGGGCCCGTAAGTCTTCCTCCGTCAAGATCTATCACAGGACTTGGAAAATTTTCCTGTCCTGGTGTCGCTCTTCCGGCCATTCTCCTTGGCCATTCTCGGTGCCGACCCTTCTGTCTTTTTTACAGTCCGGTCTGCAGCTAGGACTGTCCCTTAACTCTCTCAAGGACAAGTCTCAGCTCTATCAGTGCTGTTCCAGTGGCATATCGCCCGGCTGGCTCAAATCCGCACCTTCATGCAAGGTGCGTCTCACATCATTCCGCCTTATCGGCAGCCCTTGGATCCCTGGGACCTTAACTTGGTCCTCACGGTATTGCAGAAACCCCCCTTTGAGCCTCTTAGGGAGGTTTCTTTGTATCGTCTTTCTCAAAAGGTGGCCTTTCTAGTTGCCATAACTTCTCTCAGGAGAGTCTCTGATTTGGCTGCGCTCTCCTCGGAGTCACCTTTTTTGTTGTTTCACCAAGACAAGGTAGTTCTCCGTCCGACCCCGGACTTTCTTCCTAAGGTGTTCTCTCCCTTCCACCTTAACCAGGATATTTCCTTGCCTTCCTTCTGTCCGGCCCCTGTTCATCGCTTTGAGAAAGCGCTGCATACTCCAGATCTGGTGCGTGCTCTCCGGATTTATGTGGCTCGCACCGCTGCGCTTAGGCGGTGCACCTCTCTTTTTGTGCTAACCACAGGGCGGCGCAAGGGTCTCTCTGCTTCTAAGCCGACCTTGGCCCGTTGGATTAGATCGACCATTTCGGACGCCTACCAGAGTACTCAGGTGCCTCCCCCGCCGGGGATCAAAGCACACTCGACCAGAGCTGTCGGTGCCTCTTGGGCTTTTAGGCACCAGGCTACGGCTCAACAAGTCTGTCAGGCTGCCACTTGGACTAGCCTGCATACCTTTTCGAAGCACTACCAAGTGCATGCTCATGCTTTGGCAGATGCGAGCTTGGGCAGACGCATCCTTCAGGCGGCTGTCGCCCACTTGTGAAGTTAGGCTCCGCCTACTTCTTAGTTTTTTCTGTTTATTCCCACCCAGGGACAGCTTTGGAACATCCCATGGTCTGGGTCTCCCAAAGGTACGATAAAGAAAAAGAGAATTTTGTTACTTACCGTAAATTCTTTTTCTTATAGTTCCGTATTGGGAGACCCAGCACCCTCCCTGTTGCCTGTTGGCAATTTTCTTGTTCCATGTGTTATCACCGGCTGTTGTCGTGGACAGAGTCTCCGGTTGTTCCGGTTCTTACTCGGTTCTACTTGAGGGTGGCTATTCTTCTTCAGCTTTTGCACTAAACTGGCTAGGACTGGCTACCAGGGGGTGTATAAGCTCAGAGGGAGGAGCTACACTTTTAAGTGTAGTACTTTGTGTGTCCTCCGGAGGCAGAAGCTAAACACCATGGTCTGGGTCTCCCAATACGGAACTATAAGAAAAAGAATTTACGGTAAGTAACAAAATTCTCTTTATTTTATGGATGCTTAAGCAGCTGAACAAAGATTAGCTCTTTTCCCTCACCGTGCTACACCTCTTTTTAGGTATAGTAATGAAGGGTGCTGAAAGTGAATGTAGGACCTCCTTCACACCTACGTGTCTCCGGTATGTGTGATGCCCGTTTTCACACGTACTGGAGACACGGACACGTTTTCCCATTAAAATCAATGGGCTTGGTCACACATACATATTTTCACACGGACCGTGTGTCTGTGTGGAACACACGCCTTGTCCATGTGCTCCACACGGCGACATGTCCATTTTCTATCGGCAAAATGGGTGTCACACAGACTAAACATTGATGTAACGGACTGAACATTGATGTGATCCATGTAACATCAGTGTGACATGGATCGGAGAAAACATGTGTCACATAAAAATAAAGAATGTTTATATTTACCCTCTCCGACGCTGCTGACTCTGACTCTGCTGTTACTTCCGAGTCCCGCTCATTATGCTCATTGCATATTCATTGCACTCACTGCAGACCCGGAAGTAACAGCAGCGCTATAGACAGGTAAGTATAAAAGTTTATGCTGTTCGTGTGCTATCCGGATGTCATACAGATAGCACAGGGACAGCACACGAAACACACACGGACACACACACACACACACATAGATACCTTCACCATGGGCCGTGCAAAACATTTGTGTTTTGCACGGACGTATGAAGGAGGCCTAAGGGGTACTTTGCACGTTGCGACATTGCTACTGCGATCTCGTCGGGGTCAAATCGAAAGTGACGCACATCCGGCGCCGGTAACTATGTCGAAACGTGTAAAGCCTAGAAGCACCGATAAGCAATTGCAAAAGCGTCAAAATTCGGTGATCTGTGTAGTGTCAGTCATTTCCATAATTTCGCTGCAGCGACAGGTACGATGTTGTTCCTTGTTCCTGCGGCAGCACACATCGCTGTGTATGAAGCTGCAGGAGTGAGGAACATCTCCTTACTTGAGTTCCGCCTGCAATGAGGAAGGAAGAAAGTGGGCAGGATGTTTACGTCCAGGTCATCTCCGCCCCTCCGCTTCTATTGGCCGCCTGCCGTGTGACATCGCTGTGACGCCGCACGACCCGCCCCCTTAGGAAGGAGGCGGGTCGCCGGCCGGAGCGACGTCGCAGGGCAGGTAAGTGCGTGTGAAGCTGCCGAAGCGATAATGTTCCCTACGGCAGCTATCACAAGATATCGCATCTGCGACGGGGGCGGCTACTATCGCGCTCGGCATCGCTACAATCGGCTAGCAATGTCGCAGTGTGCAAAGTACCCCTAAGGCTGGAGTCACACTTGCGTAGAAATAGATGAAGCTGACAAGCTTGGGTAAGGAAAGCCCCAGTCGATTCTCACACTAGTCACACGCAAATGTGACTCCACCCTAAGACAGACAGATGTTAAAAAATGAGATCTTTTTAAAGAAATTGAAGGAACCTGTCATGTAAAAAAACACCATTAACCTGTAGATATGGGGTTAATCTGCAGGTTAATAGCGTTCTGTCTCCAAGCGGCTACCATTCTGAGAGCCCCTCTGCTGAGAGGAAATGATCTTTATGTTTATTGTCAGGCTTTCAGTCATAGAGGTGCAGTCATCATCACGGTTTCAGTCACCTCAAAGTGCATAGTGAGCGGTGGCTATAACTGCACTGACTGACAGCTGGCTCAGCATTGCATCAGTACAAAGCCTAAAATGACTGCGGCTATTTTCCATATTGCAGAAGATTGCATCAGACAGAAAAGGATAACATGACCTCTGGTTTGGCCAAGCCGGATTCTGTATAATGCTTTGAAGGCAGCTATTACATAACATATAGTACAGTGAATGATAAAGGTCCATCATAACCTTTATTAAGCAAGAAACAGGAAATGCAGCAGCCATTTTGTGGTGAATCTGGAGAGTGAGGGGATGTCACAGTTCAAAGCTTAGCCCTAGAGATAGGGAGAGGTAGCCATACAACACTGAACAAAATGGGTAATAGAAGCATATCAGTGTGAGAAAAAGAGAATAATGCAGTTTTAATTAAAAGCAAAAAAGATAGGAGAGCTGACAGATGCGGCTTGCTTGATCAGAGAGATTATAGTTTTGCTGCAATCCAATAAAATGATCAACTTGAAAATGCTCCTGCGATATTTGGTCAAGACAATTAAATAACTCACCCTTTAGGGGCACTTTGCACACTACGACATCGTAGCTGCGATGTCAGTGGGGTCAAATCGAAAGTGACGCACATCCGGCGTCGCAGTCGATATCGTAGTGTGTAAATCCTTTTTGATACAATTAAGGAGTGCAAAAACGTCCAAATCGTATCATCGGTGTAGCGTCGGTCATTTCCATAATTTCGGAAGGACCGATGTTACGATGTTGTTCCTCATTCCTGCGGCAGCACACATCACTGTGTGTGAAGCCGCAGCAGCGAGGAACATCACCTTACCTGCGTCCTGCGGCTCACGCCGGCTATGTGGAAGGACGGAGGTGGGCGGGATGTTTATGTCCCGCTCAGCTCCGCCCCTCCGCTTCTATTGGCCGCCGGCCAGAGCGACGTCGCAGGGCAGGTGAGTACATATGAAGCTGCCGTAGCGATAATGTTCACTACGGCAGCTATCACCACGATATCGCAGCTGCGACGGGGGCGGGGACTATCGCGCTCGGCATCGCAAGCATCGGCTTGCGATGTCGTAGTGTGCAAAGTGCCCCTTAGGCTCCGTCACACACAGAGATAAATCTTTGGCAGGTCTGTGGTTGCAGTGAAATCATGGACATATTGTGCCATTTGTACACAGCCACAAACCAGGCACTGATTGTCCACAATTTCACTGCAACCACAGATCTGCCACAGATTTATCTCTGTGTGTTACAGGGCCTTTACTGTGATGGCTGAAAATACCACTTTTTGGTGAGGCATGTGATTTTAGGGGATATTGATGATGTTGCTACTCGCAACTATTTTTCCAGAATTGTGTTGTCCTGGAATACTGTTGATTCTTTGTGATAGTTTGTAAAGAACTGATCGGAGCAGTAAGTTTTTCTGAACACAGATGTATATTACACTGCATGTCTCATTAAAGTGGGAAATTTATCACAGCTCATATCACATTTATTGAACTTAGATAAGAGCTGAGGATGGAAAGCGCAATAGGGTCTTACCTAAAAAAACATGTAAAAGGTGATAAGGAGCCGTGCTCACCTTGTAGGGTTGTGTGACACACAACCAGTATTTAGACATGTAGTTCACCTGCTGCAGAATCCACATGCTCAAAAATCAAGCATAATCAGGAACCAAATAAAAGTGGATCCTTTCTATGCTGCTGCAAGAATGACAAAAATCCCAAAGTGCTGAATAAAAAGTAGGTAGCTTTATTATGTCCGTTTCGCAGTGTGCCCTCACTTTTTCATCAGGAAACTAACCGTATTCGTCAATCTTATAGCAGTGCAGAAAAGTTCTAATTTTATTTGGTTCCTGATTATCTTTGATTTATAGAACTGAAGCAGTGGGAGGTTTGCATTATACATCACATAGGAGACACTGGGACTGCTGTATATACATAACATAGAAGATGCTGAGACTGCTATATATTCTTCACATAGAAGACACTGAGACTGCTGTATACATTGCTTAGGAGACACTGAGACTGCTGTATACATCAAATAGGAGACACTGAGACTTCAGTATTCATCACATTGGAGAACCCGAGACGACTGTATACATCACATAGGAGACACTGAGACTGCCGTACATGCCGCGCCCCAGGGCCTGCAGGGGAGCTGATCGGACCCGGGCATCCACTTCTCAGAGTCTATGTCAGTGGTGGCTAGGCGCCCGCTTCAGTGACCCCAGGGGCCACTTGTAAAAGGGGTTATATTTACAGGGGATAGATAGTTTTTAATGTCCGTGATGCCACTTGCGGCATGCAGCAATGTGTAGATGCTGCCACTGCACAATATCTCACCACTGGGGCTGATGGTATAGGGCAGCCTGGATGTTATCACTCTCTACTCTACTCTCAAGTAGAACGGTGCCCCAGGGGAGGATGTTGGTTGTAGTAGTATGTTAGTTTGTGATGCAGGAATGCAGCAGAAATGGAGGCCACACAGGGACTGAAGGTTAACCGGTTCTTTACTCACACAGGTGGTAAGATCCATGCAGCCTGGTGCTGGTTGCAGGGGTCCCAGGTTCCCTTCTTCCAGTGCTGGTCCTGTTACTCCGTTGGCTCTGTCTCTGGCACCTCGTAATTGGGGATCCACGTGGCATGAAGCTGTTTGGGGTCTCTCCCTGATTCTCTCTCTCCTGCTGCTGCTGGCCTGTATGACATGTGGCATGAACTGATGCGGGGCCAGACCTTCATGTCGCTCCCTGGTTCCCTCTCTGCCACTGTGTCCCGGACACTCTGGTGGTGATGAACCGTGAAAGTCCCAGTCACCTGCAGACTTGCCAGATGCGCCGGAAACTTCCACCTAGCCTAGGGCTCTGTACTCTGCCATGCCTTGGTCCCCGGAGTTCCTGTTACTCAACTCCCTGGCGACCACTCCTTAAGTGCCAACTAAGACCACCTCAGGCCCTTGTAGTGGACCTGAGCCTCCACACATACATCCATCCTCCACTCCTCCTTCTTCTTCTTCTCTCCAAACCGTTATTTTTTAACTGACTCCTTGAACACTCCCCTCCCTGGGCTTCCAGCTCCTGGATTGAGGAGGTCCCAGCCAATGGGCTGCTACCCCTCTAAACCCATTGCTAACCTGTTACCTGGGCTAGGAAGTGAACAATTTGAATGTCTGTTGTCGGTTGCCAGCACTGAACTCCAGGAGCCTGGGATTTTGTTGTTTCTTAGCAACACCTGACACCATAGGGTGCAAGGTGCTGCAGTACACATTGCCTAGGAGACACTGAGACTGCTGTATATATCACATAGGAGACAGAGACTGCAGTAGTCATCACAAAAGAGACACAGAGACTTCAGTATTCATCACATAGGAGACTCAGAGACTACTGTATACATCACATAGGTAACGAGACTGCTGTATACATCACATAGAATACACTGGCCCATTTAAATCACATAGGAGACACTGAGACTGCTGTATGTACATCACGTAGGGATATAATTGGGGACAGCTGGTGCATATACGTACATCCCATAGGAGATGCTGGGGAATATTGGAGCATGTACATCACATACTAGATGCTGGAGCATATACATCACATGGGAACATGGGAGATGCTGGGGCTGCAATATATACATCACATGGGAGTCTTTGGGGCTGCAGTATATACATCACAATGGAGATGCTTGAGCTGCAGCATATACATCACATAGGAGATCCTAGGGCTGCAGCATATACAGTACATTACATGGGTGACGCTGGGGCTGCTGTCTTTATCGGTGGCTCAAGAGCGCAGAGCAGCACACTTCTGTCCACAAAGTACATCCTGATGCTAGCACTGGCCAGTTTCAGGAAGCAGTCCATTGCATGCAACGCTATGTAGTGATAGCTGCATGCATGTGCTCTCGTTATAAAGATGTATTAAAGAACCCAGAGGAGAGCAAAACGCGACTACAGGTCTGCCAGTCACTGATCTCTGCTGGTAGGAGGGGGGCAAAGAAAAGGGCATTTAATTTGATATAGAGTTGAACTGAGAAGTTTACATACGCTATCTAAAAAGACTCATATACATGTTTTTCTCATTATCTGACATGAAATCAGAATAAATCTTTCCCGTTTTAGGTCAATTAGGATTACCAAAACTATTTATATTTGCCAATTGCCAGAATAATGAGAGAGAATATATTAAGGCATTTTTATTACTTTCTGCAAACATCAAAAGTTTACATACACTAAAGCGGGCTTTACATGCTACGATATCGCTAGCGATATTGCTAGTGAGCGTACCCGTCCCCGTCGTTTGTGCATCATGAGCAAATCGCTGCCCGTGGCACACAATATCACTAACACCCGTCACACATACTTACCTTAGCTAGCGACATCGCTGTGGGCGGCGAACAATCTCTTTGTTAAGGGGGAGGTTCATGCCCCGTCACAGCGACATCACACAGCGGCCGACCAATAGAAGCGGAGGGGCGGAGAACAGCCGCATTATCGACATGCCCACCTCTTTGCCGGAGGACGCAGGTAAGCTGTTGTTCGTCGTTCCCGGGGTGTCACACGTAGCGATGTGTGCTGCCTCAGGAACGACGAACAACCTACGTCCACAACGACCAACGAGATTTTAATAATGAACAACGTGTCAACGATCAACAATAAGGTGATTATTTTTGATCGTTAACACTCGCTTGAAGCTGTTACACGCAACGACGTCGCTAACGACGCCAGATGTGCATCACGAATTCCGTGACCCCGACGACAGATCATTAGCGATATCGTTGTGTGTAAATGGGCCTTTAGGGGTACTTTGCACGTTGCGACAATGCTACTGCGATGTCGTCGGGATCAAATCGAAAGTGACACACATCCGGTGCCAGTAACGACGTCGCAATGTGTAAAGCCTAGATGCACCGATAAACGATCGCAAAAGCGTCGTAAATCAGTGATCTGTGTAGTGTCGGTCATTTTCATAACAGTGACAGGTACGATGTTGTTCCTCGTTCCTGCGGCAGCACACATCGCAGTGTGTGAAGCCGCAGGAGCGAGGAACTTCTCTTTACCTGCCTCCACCAGCTATGCGGAAGGAAGGAGGTGGGCGGGATGTTTACGTCCCGCTCATCTCCGCCCCTCCGCTTCTATTGGCCGCCTGCCGTGTGACGTCGCTGTGACGCCGCACGACCCGCCCCCTTAGGAAGGAGGCGGGTCGCCGGCCAGAGAGACATTGCAGGGAAGGTAAGTGCGTGTAAACCTGCCGTAGCAATAATGTTCGCTACGCCAGCTATCACAAGATATCGCATCTGTGACGGGGCAGGGACTATCGCACTCGGCATCGCTACAATTGGCTAGCGATGTCGCAGCGTGCAAAGTACCCCTTAGAGTACTATGTCTGTAAACAATATGGCACAGCCCATATGATGATGTCATGTCTTTGGAAGCTTCTGATTGGTTTATTAGCAACATCTGAGCTAATTAGAGAAACACCTGTGTTTGTATTTTAATACACACTTGAAACACACTCCTTCTTTGTGTAGCCTCATGCGAAAGTCAAAAGAATTCAACCGAGATCTCAAATTGCGAACTTGCCCATGTCTGGTTCATCTTTGGGTGCAATTTCCAGATACCTGAAGTTGCCTGGTTCATCTGTCCAAACAATTATACACAAGTACAAACAAGATGGGAATGTCCAGCCATCATACCACTCAGGAAGGAGACGGGTTCTGTATACCAAAGATGAATGTGATTTGGTCAGACATGTGCATATCAACCCAAGAACAAAAGCAAGAGACCTTGTGAAGATACTGGCAGAACCTTATAAGATTGTGTCATTATTCACAGTGAAACAAGTATTGTATAAACATGGACTGGAGGGCCACTCTGCCAGGAAGAATCAATTACTTCAAAAGAAACATAGAAAAAGTCAGATTAAAGCTTGCAAATTCACACAGGAATACAGACCTTAATTTTTGGAGATATTTTCTGTGGTGTGACAAAATGAAAATTAAACTGTTTGGCAATAATGACCATCGTTACATTTGGAGGAAAACTACATCCACAGGTGTATCTATCAGAAGCTGCCAAACACATGACATCATCATATGGGCTGTCCCAAATTGTTTAAAGGCATAGTACTCTTAAGGGTGCTTTACACGCTGCGACATCGCTAACGATATATAGTCGGGGTCACGTCGTTAGTGACGCACATCCGGCACCGTTAGCGACATCGCAGCATGTGACACCAAGGAGCGACGATCAACGATCGCAAAAACGTCAAAAATCGTTGATCGTTGACACGTTGCTCCTTTTCATAATATCGTTGGTGGTGCATGCTGCTGGTTGTTCGTCGTTCCTTCGGCGTCACACATCGCTATGTGTGACACCGCAGGAACGACGAACATCTCCTTACCTGCGTCCACCGGCAATGAGGAAGGAAAGAGGTGGGCGGCATGTTCCGGCCGCTCATCTCCGCCCCTCCTCTGCTATTGGGCGGCCACTTAGTGACGCTGCAGTGATGCTGAATGCACCTCTCCCTTGAAGGAGGGATTGTTCGGCGGTCACAGTGTGACGCCCTGGACATCACCACATACACCCCCACATTTGAAAGGTACCATCAGTCAACCATAAAGACCTGATTTCCTCCCTCAGTGTTAGACAGGCACACCAGGTGGGCGGAGTCAGGCGGAAAGACACGCCCCCTGAGGAGTCTGCTGGCCTGAGGCAGGAAAACACAAAGAGCTGAGGTCAGCACACAGTAGAGTGCAGTTCAGTGGAGTGGAGTGAAACAGTCAGGCAGGCAGACAGCAGTGACCGCCTGCAGGAGACCGGGAACACGACCAGCGGAACCGTAAGGGACCAGGACAGGGTAGTGGCCCGCCGGAACCGAACCGGGGAGCTAACAGGATACCGGAGCACCAGGCAGGGTACTCAGACCCCGAACAAGGCTATATGCCACCACCATAGTCGAATTAACTGATTGCGGTCTGGACCTCAGGGGTTCATTCCCACCAAAGTCTCGATAGAAGGCAACAGCCCAACCCATCCGGATAGTAGCCACCGCCAAAGGCCAGAGATCCAAGGGCCAGTGCCTGTGGGCAAAGGAGCTCCTCCGACATCTACAAGCCGGGGAGTGGACTACCAGTGCTCAGGCACAGTGGTCAAACTACTACATACATGCAGGAGAAAGGTGGACATTGCCAACCCGACTAATAAGCTGCAGCCGGCTGCGGGCCCCGTTCATACCTTCGTTTGGTTTACCAGTGACTCTGTGTGGTTTAATCGTGACACCAGTGCCCTCAGGTACCGCACCGCGCGGCACCGCAACCCTGCCCCCTACCCATGGAGGGGTCAACACATAGCTGCGCCACTAAACCGCTCCCGGGAGTTCCCATACCTTCACCGCAGCGGTGGTGTCCACCATCACCACAACCCATGGGTGGCGTCACGAACAATCATCCCAAAACCAACTACCCGCATTCCCCTGTGTGCAACGCCAACCCCCTTGCAGAGCGGCGTGACCCCCGTGTCCGTGAGAGGCTTGAGCCACCACCCGTAGAGCACGGATCTGAGCGGCTCGGCGGCCGAGGCCGCGGGGCGGTACAACAGCGACGTCGCTTAAAAGTTATGTGCGTGTGACGCTGCTGTAGCGATAATGTTTGCTATGGCAGCGATCACCAAATGTTGCACGAACGACGGGGGCGGGTGCTGTCGCGCACGACATCACTAGCTATCGCTAGCGATGTCGCAGCGTGTAAAACCTCTTTAGTGTATGTAAACTTGATTTTTCAGAAAGTAATAAAAATGCCTTAAAACATTTTCTCTCATTATTCTGGCATTTGGCAAATATAAATAATTTTGGTTCCTAATTGACCTAAAACATGAAAGGTTTATTCTGATTTCATGTCAGATAGAGAGAAACACATGTATATGTGTGTTTTTAGTTAGTGTATGTAAACTTCTGGTTTCAATTGTAGTCAAATTTAGCTCTACAAAACACACCGTTTTAATAACTTTTCTCAGAAAAATAATTAATTTAATGGATAAAGTGTGGAATCCTTTATTAGAAATAAAAACACACACATATACCCTGGTTCACCACTTTAATCAGCCCCAAAAAGCCCTCCTTGTCCGGCGTAATCCAGGATGATCCAGCGTCGCTTCCACCGCAGCTGCATGGAGGTGACCGGAGCCGCAGCAGACACAGCCGCTCCGGTCACCTCCATGCAGCAAATGAAGACAGCCGTGCGATCAGCTGCTGTCACTGAGGTTACCCGCGGCCACCGGTGGATGCAGCGGTGGCCGCGGGTAACCTCAGTGACAGCAGCTGATCGCGCGGCTGTGTTCATTTGCTGTGTGGAGGTGACCGGAGCGGCTGTGTGTGCTGCAGCTCCGGTCACCTTCATGCAGCAGCGCTGGATGCGACGCTGGATCATCCTGGATTACGCCGGACAAGGAGGGCTTTTTGGGGCTGATTAAAGTGGTGAACCAGGGTATATGTGTGTGTTTTTATTTCTAATAAAGGATTTTTTTCTGGTGTGTGTGTTTATTTACTGTAACTTACAGATTAATCATGGAGGGTGTCTCATAGACGCCTGACATGATTAATCTAGGACTTATTGGCAGCTATGGGCTGCCAATAACTCCTTATTACCCCGATTTGCCAACGCACCAGGGTAAATCGGGAAGAGCCGGGTACAGTCCCAGAACTGTCGCATCTAATGTATGCGGCAATTCTGGGCGGCTGTTGGCTGATATTATTAGGGTGGGGGGCTCCCCATAACGTGGAGCTCCCCATCCTGAGAATACCAGCCTTCAGCCGTATGGCTTTATCTGGCTGGTTTTAAAAATGGGGGGAACCGCACGCCGTTTTTTTTAATTATTTAATTATTTATTTCACTACACAGTATAGACACGCCCACCGGCTGCTGTGATTGGGTGCAGTGTGACACCTGTCACTCAGAGTGGGGGCGTGTCTCACTGTAACCAATCATAGGCGCTGGTGGGCAGGGAAAGCAGGGAATACGAAATTGTTTAATGGGCGGCCGGCTTTTTCAAAACAGTAAAAGCCGCCGGAGCAGTGTGAATGCCGTGCAGCGCCGGGGATCGGGGATTGGTGAGTATATGAGAGAGGGCTGCTAACTTCAGTTACTCAGGAGATTAGCGGTCACCGGTGAGTCTTCACTGGTGACCGCTAATCAGGACGCGACACAGACAGAGCCGCAGCATCACAATGAAGTCGGGTGAAGTTCACCCGAGTTCATTCTGACAGTGCGGCTCTGTCTGTGTCTGCTGTCATCTGCCATTCAGCTCTGCTACATGGCTGTCTGTGTCTGCTGTTAGCGGCCATGTAGCAGAGCTGAATGGCAGATGACATAGTAAAAACGCATCCCTACACATTACACACGCTTGGCAAGTCAATAAATAAAAAAAAAAAAGGTGCTCAATGCATACGTCACAGAACACATGATCTAAAGGATCGCACACAAAATTGACCAATTTAACATAGACTACTAACGCTCGTGTGACAGCAAATGAACGACCAACGTGAAATCTCATAGATCCCGTATGCAACCTGGGCGTGTCACATCGCAAATGCGATTGTACAACTAATTGCAACGTGTAAAGTGGGCTTAAGGGTGTGATTATGTTAACTAACTTGAAAGGGAATGGATACAGCCCTAGGAGACCTCAGAGTGTTATATGTGTCTAGTTAGGGTATTTGGAGGCTTTGGAATACTTTTGAATCAAAATTGATTTTAAGCAAATTGATTCCCCTTCTAAATTTCTTGGAAATAGTAATCAAATTTGAATTAAATAATAATATTTATTCACTTATATAGTGCCATTAACTTCACTGCGCTTTACATACATCAGCAACACTGTCCCCATTGGGGCTCACAATCTAAGGTCCCTATTAGTATGTCTTTGGAGTATGGGAGGAAACCAGAGTACCTGGAGGAAACCGCCGCAAACACGGGGAAAACATACAAAAGCCTTTCAGATGTTGTTCTTGGTGGGATTTGAACCAAGGACCCCAGCGCTGCAAGGCTGACCACTGCGCCACCGAGCTGTCCGAAAAGTTTTACTCATCTCTAATTGTTGCTTACTTGGCTCCTAGCTCTTTCCTTTAGTTCTAATACCATATTTAATGTCTATTTGAATGTCATATTTAATTGCTAGTATGGAAGCTCTGCTTAATTTACCTTGATGGATTCTGTAAAAGTCAGTTCAAAAAAAGTTCTGTATGCATATCTACCAAATTGTGTTAATTTTTTCACTTTCTCATTGACCGAAACTTAAGTCTTCTTCATCCAAAAACTGTCGTCTGAAAACTTACTATTGCACTGATTTGTCAGCCATATGATAAAATCTTAAACTGGTTGTCCGGTCTCCTGGTGAAAGTTTGAAGTCACTTTATTTGACTGCAGACTTCATAATTCTTACAGCGTGCACACAGCACACATTAAGGATTCTCTGGTGTTGGGGGCGAGAGCAGGTGCTCACAAACCGCAAGTACGCACTCTGTATATAAACGGTCACGTGATGACTACACGTGTTTGGCTTCGCTCAGTACAAGTCAATTGAGCACGGCAGGAGATGTCTAATCGGAATGTGGTCGGATGTTTGCTAACTGCATACTTTCTATCATATCACTGTCTGCTCTTGCTTGCAACACTGGACAATCCATACAATGTAAGGTGCACATGCTGTAAGGATTCAGAAGTCAGCACTTAAGGCCCAGTCACACACAACGACTTACCAGTGATCCCGACACTGAACGACCTGATAAGGATCGCTGGTAAGTTGCTGGGAGGTCACTGGTGAGATGTCACACAGTCAGACCTTACCAATGACGCAGTAACAATGAGCGACCTGTATATGTCGGCGGGCGTTGGGACCCTGTTAGGAGGTCGCTGGTAGTTGCCCAGCAGGACATCGCCTTTGAAGAAAATGGTCCAGACCATTCGGCAACGACTAGCGATCTCACAGCAGGGGCCTAATCGCTTACCATAATGAGATCGCTGGCGAGATCGTTGTTACGTCACAGAAATTGTGACTCAGCAACGATCTCGTTAGCGATCTCGTTGTGTGTGACGGGGCCTTTAAAGTGACTGCAGAATTTCACCACAAGATCAGATTACCCCTTTAATGATGAGTGATGTGCAGAGGTAAGGAAATAGTGTGCAGTAAATAAATTAGTATGGTTGTATGAGTATTAGTACAAGTACTGAGAAAACAATTGACAATCACGTGCATATGTGGCCAATAACAACACTGAATAACAGTAACATGCACATGACGATCTGTTTTTTTTTCCATTCTTTATGTGACTCTTGCAAGATTTTGCGATCTGGACTAAATTAAATAATTTGTTTTTCTTTTTTCCTTAGGGAGTGAAGGGTGAACAGGGTCCTCCTGGCATTCCGGGACCACAGGGTATCCCTGGGGTAAAAGGAGACAAGGTAATCACCTGGGAATTTGGGCTTATATGAAATGCAATCTATAATTTATTGTCTTTACTCTTGCATTGTTTAAACGGAAGAGTAAGTAATTGTAGCCGGATTCTGAGGTTTTAAAAAGATGCAAAGCTTATGAGGATGGATCTGTTACAATAGAATCCAATATCCTGAAGTGCATTTACTGATGCCATTTATCCACAAGACCACTTATGGCTTAATTTATTCAACAGGGCTTCCCAGGAAAAGTTGGAGCAAAGGGTGAACTGGTAAGTATTTTTTTTAATTTTTTTAAATAATCAATTATGTGCCTGGCTAAGTTTATGTGTGGTAATTAGGCTAGTTTCACAAGTCCATGACACCAGCCATGTTGGCATTGCAAGACCTGGCATGACTACCTGTCTTCGGACCATATCTGCCTATGAGGCAGCTCGCTTAGGGCTGTAGACTTGGCAGTCTTGGTAGGCCTTGTGAAAGTCTACATTTCTCAAATTTGTGGAAACAGCCGAATACACACTTTTGAGTCAAACATCATTATTTTTTTTTCTGTTGGTAATGTTCACATTTGCTAATAAAGGGCTGTTTATTTTCAGGGTGATCCAGGGGTTGGAGGTTTAGCTGGTGAGAGTGGAGAAAAGGTGAGTGAATCTTGTGCATAAGGATCATACAAACTTGTTACATTTGTTTGTCCTTGTTATTTGCTCATGTAGCAGAGCTTAGTTTCCAAGGCACATGACAACTCAGAAGGGTTACTGTCCTGTTCAAGGCCACTATCAGGCTCATGTCTTCAGGATTCTTCTTACTTAGCTTTGCTTCATTCGATAAACTCAACTTTCCTACATCTCTATAGTGGTTTTCCTTTCGTATTACTGACTGACTATATTCAACATTCAAAGGATAAACTATCGTACGAAATATATACTGTATTTACATTACAGACCAAAAGTTTGGACACACCTTTTCATTCAAAGAGTTTTCTTTATTTTCATGACTCTGAAAATTGTAGATTCACATTCAAGGCATCAAAACTATGAATTAACATATGTGGAATGACTACCTCTTGAAGCTCATCAAGAGAATGCCAAGATTGTGCAAAGCAGTAATCAAAGCAAAAGGTGGCTACTTTGAAGAACCTAGAATATAAGACATATTTTCAGTTGTTTCACACTTTTTTGTTAAGTATTTCATTCCACATGTGTTAATTCATAGTTTTGATGCCTTCAATGTGAATCTACAATTTTCAGAGTCATGAAAATAGAGAAAACTCTTTGAATGAGAAGGTGTGTCCAAACTTTTGGTGTGTACTGTGTATATACATATAGGCTCATGTCAATAACACACAAAGGGGCCTGATGAAGATGGGTGAACCACACATTTGTGTGGAGGGACGCTCAGTCACCAGTAATAAAACTCATAAGCACTTTAACAATTTACTTGTTTTATATTCACTGAGCAGCTAGTCTCTTTAGGGTATGTGCGCACGTGTGCGTATTACATGCAGTTACGCTGCGTTCTGCACCGCAGCGTAACTGCATGCGTCCTGCGTCCCCTGCACAATCTATGGAGATTGTGCAGGGGCCGTGCACACGTGGCATGTTACAACGCAGTGATTCGGCTGCTTGCCGAATCGCTGCGTTCTAAGAAGTGACATGTCACTTCTTTCGTGCGTTCTGCATGCTGTCTATAGGGAGAGGCAGCATGCAGAGCGCACGAATCTGCCGACACCATGCGCTTCAGAACGCAGCTTTTCAGCTGCGCTCTGAAGCGCACATTTTCGGTGCGGTGCAGAGCGCACACGTGCGCACATAGCCTTACATGGGACATTGAATACAATATACCAAACTAAATGAACGCACTTTACCTGGTAATGAATTAAACTGTATTGCCCTGAATATGTTGGCTTTACTCCTTGCTATTTTTGTGGCACATTGCTATAAAAATTAATTGCAGCTGTACTTTGTACGTTACCTTTTACCTACACTTTGTACATTACATTTTATACGTTTCTATAAAGTATTTTACTTTATGGGCTGTAGGGGTTCACTCACTTCCAGGCAGCTGGGAAGCAATCACACAGGCACAAAACTTCTTAATGCAAACAGGAAAGTTTATTAGACTTCATGAACTTTAAGCATAAGAGAAAACAAAACAGCCTTTATTTCAGCATAAAGGCAAACTAAAGAACAAACAGAAAATAAATAGCCCATATTACAGTACGGGTTCACCCACTCTAAGTAAGAGTCCAACTCATAGTCTCTGACAGAGACACAACAACAACAGAGGTCTTTCCACCTCCACTCATAGACAACATCTGAGCCAACTCAGCTACTTAAATAGGACATTCCAAAACTTGGAACTGGAGGTAAGGGGGCAGCCAATTCCATCCAGCTCTTTCAGGTGCTCCTAAAACTCTAACCCAAAAATGTAAGCCCATTAAACAAAAAGAACTTCTCAGCCCTATCTATGCTGGAGCCTGCTTTCTGGATTTTACATCACCTAGACTAGGCATCTTGATGACACATACATTTGGTCCAGCAATTGTCCAGCTGCAACCTTACAGGGCCAAATACACTCTTTTGTTTGGTCTTCTTCTACACTCCTCTTTATGTGTTACTAGCTGTAGTACCCGGGCGTTGCCCGGGATAGTAACTGTCTCTCTGTCTCTCTTCCAGTCTCTGTCTGTGTGTCGCTGTATGTCTGTCTCGCTGTCTGTCTCTTTCCTTGTCTGTCTGTTTCTATGTCTCTGTCTGTATTTGCAACAGTCTATCTGTCTCAATCTCTGTATCTGTCTGTCTTTCTCTCTCTGTCTCTTTGCCTGTCTGTCTCTTTGCCCGTCTGTTTCTTTGTCCGGCTGTCGTTTTGCCCGGCTGTCTTTTTGCCCGGCTGTCTGTTTCTAGGTTTGTCTCTTTCCCGGTCTGTCTCTTTCCCACTCTGTCTCTTTCCAGGTCTGTCTCTTTCCAGGTCTGTCTCTTTGCGCATTTGTCTCTTTGCCCGGCTGTCTCTTTGCCCGGCTGTCTCTTTGCCCAGCTGCCTCTTTTTAGGGCTGTCTCTTTGCCCATCTGTCTCTTTGCCCATCTGTCTCTTTGCCCGGTCTGTGTCTTTGCCCGGTCTGTCTCTTTGCCCAGTCTGTCTCTTTGCCCAGTCTGTCTCTTTCCCGGTCTGTCTCTTTCCAGGTCTGTCTCTTTCTAGGACTGTCTCTTTCTAGGTCTGTCTCTTTCTAGGTCTGTCTCTTTCCAGGGCTGTCTCTTTCCAGGTCTGTCTCTTTCCAGGTCTGTCTCTTTCCAGGTCTGTCTCTTTCCCCGTCTGTCTCTTTCCCCGTCTGTCTCTTTCCCCGTCTGTCTCTTTCCCAGTCTGTCTCTTTCCCATTCTGTCTCTTTTCCGTTCTGTCTCTTTCCCGTTCTGTCTCTTTCCCATTCTGTCTCTTTCCCGCTCTGTCTCTTTGCTCGCTCTGTCTCTTTGCCCGGCTGTCTCTTTCCAGGTCTGTCTCTTTATAGGTCTGTCTCTTTCCCCGTCTGTCTCTTTCCCCGCCTGTCTCTTTCCCCCTCTGTCTCTTTCCCCGTCTCACCACCGACATCTTTTTACCTCACACATAAGCTTCGTATACTAACAGTTTATTTTGTTCCTATAGCAACCACTGACAGTTGCTATTTATAGCCTGCAGCTCCCACCTCCATTCAGTTTAATGGCTGCAGGATTTTTGTAGAGTAACTGGAAAGTGCGGGGTTAAATTTTCCCGCCCAAACATAGTCTTTGACGTTCCCTGAGTCACATGGGGCGTCTGTGCAAAATTTCGTGATTGTAAATGCGACGGTGCGGATTCCTTTAGTGGACACACACACACACACACACTGAGCTTTATATATTAGATTGATATTTATTATGACTTTTGCCCCATATATCTTTGTAGTGCATCTGAGTTGATTACTTAACTTTTTGTTTTACATTTAGGCTAATAAATCCCCATATGAGCAATGAACAATAAATTATTTAAATACATTATTTTATTTTTATTATCATGTACTTAGTCACTGTCCTTTTAACAGACTTTCATAAAACAATATGGTAGTACAATTGAAGATAAGAGACTTTAATTTATTGTAGAAAAACGCTTCATAATTTACTCTAAAATACTGCTAGAATCGATCTTTGAAATCTCAGGATGGGCTTTTAGCTAACTGCCTATAGAAGTCTATGGAGAGGAGAGGGGGTGGGGTGAAGGAAGCAGCTACAAAGACAGATGTTGAAAGAAATACTCAGAGATGTTGCTGCTTGCCAGTAAGAGCTTTATCAAAACCAGTTGAGGGTTGACACCTTTACTGCTCACTACTGTTCTATATTGTCCTCCATAGAGCTGCTGCTTTTGAACATATGCTACATAGAGGCAGGAGAGCAAGAATTCCTCATCTGAAATTACTGTGTATAAGAAACAAAAACAGCTGGGGTTCACTCACTAGCTCAGAAAGAACTAAAAATTGGATAAAACTGGTAAAAAAAGAAGGATATAAGTCATATAAAGGCCAGAAATATTGTTATTCCTCATGTACACACAACATTTTATTCATACACCACTTCAGCAGTTTATTTTTCAAAGTTGCGTAGTGGTGCTTCTAGTCTAGGTTCCCTGTCCCTTAAACTGTTATACTCACGTGCCGCCATCTTCGATTTGTGGTGAAGGTATTCTCTGCGAACTCTCCCCTATTATGTAAGGTCTCCCCGGATCTCAGAGCATAATAACCAGAATATGCCAGAAATAATAAAAAAAATTATACTCACACTTCTCTTCCCCCCCTCTCCCTTGCTACTCACCAACACCAACCCAGTCCCTGTCGCATCTTCAGATTGGTGATGCTAAACTCGCTACTCCAAGGCTTCGAGGTTTGCTAGGCATGTGAGAGTTCTGCTCAGATCTGCAAAGGTCACGGGTGCATGCTGTGATGTCATGGGCTGCAACCTTTGCAGGTGTATGATCAAAACCCTCTTGGGCCTATCAAACCCAGAAGCTTTGACCACTAGTGATCAAGGCTGATCAGAAGATGCAACGAGGATAGGACAGGTGGTGATGTGTAGTGGAGGGGCTGGAGAGGTGAGTATAAAGTTCTTTTTAATTTTTTTTTATTTATTTTTTTTTAAGCATTATGTATAAGTATTAGATGGAGGACCCAGTTAAACTTTTAGGACTCACATAATATACAGCCCTGTTAAACATACATGGGTAATGCCCATCAATGTCTTCAAATAGGACTCAGCTATATTTCTGTTTTTTGTTTTTTTTTAGGGTGACTCAGGCGAACCAGGTCCCAAGGGCCAGGTATGCTCATCCAATCATTGGCTTTAGAGTTTACATTTTTTACATTTGAAGTTTATTTATTCTTATGCATCTTTTCAGCAAGGTGTATATGGAGATCTTGGTTATACAGGACCCTCTGGAGATCCTGGCCAGCCTGGAATACAAGGCCTTGCCGGGCTACCAGGACCAAGAGGACTTAATGGAGAGAGGGGTGTACCTGGAATGCCTGGACGTCCAGGAGTTCCTGTGAGTAATATCAAAATGTTCTTCAATGATCAGGACAATATCATCTTAAGTGATTTCTCATAAATATTAATTTAACTTTAAGGAAACCAGACAGTCATGTCTAGGACAAGTGAATGTCAAAGACACATCATGACTTTCACAACATTCTGCCTGATATGGTTCCAGTAATATTTTCTCATTTCAGGGAAGAGATGCAGGAGATCAACACATAGTTGAAGTTGTGCTGAAAATGTTGCAAGGTGAGTATTTCTAAAATAAGTCACATTCAAGAGGCATTGGAGATTCTGTAAGTGACTTTCTGCACAAATGCAGGTATATTGTCAGTTACCATACAGCCCATTTCTGAAGGTGGCCATCTTGGGCAATGTTATGTAGTAAACATTTATCTGAAATATAGTAAGGGTCACCTACACCATCGATCCCTGGAGAATATGATCCAGCAGATTTATGTTGCCGGTTTGGTTATGTTTTCTGGGTTTCTTTAGAATTGTACCTCCAGTTTCAAAAGAAAATCATTACAGTGCGGGACTCAGCAGTTTTGCTGTGTTTTTGGGTGCAGATTTGTCACAAATGTTTATGCCTATCCTTATCCCAGCAAAGTCAATGAGAATTCTGAAGTGCTGTGCGCACGTTGCTTAATTTTTCCTTGCAGATTTTCAAGCTAATTGTTGGTGCATTTTTGCCTGCATTTTTCAGCCTAATACTTCTTCTAAATCACTCTAAAGCGGGCTTTACCCGCTACAACACCGCTAATGTGAAGTTGTTGGGGTCACGGAATTTGTGACGCACATCCGGCCGCATTAGCGATGCCGTTGCGTGTGACACCTATGAGCGATTTTGCATCGTCGCAAAAACGTGCAAAATCGCTCATCGGTGAGATTGGGGTCCATTCTCAAATATTGTTACTGCAGCAGTAACGAAGTTGTTCCTCGTTCCTGCGGCAGCACACATCGCTCCGTGTGACACCGCAGGAACGAGGAAGCTCTCCTTACCTGCCTCCCGGCCACAATGTGGAAGGAGGAAGGTGGGCAGGATGTTACGTCCCACTCATCTCCGCCCCTCTGCTTCTATTGGGCGGCGGTTCAGTGACGCTGCTGTGACGTTGCTGTGACGCTGAACGAACCGCCCCCTTAGAAAGGAGGCGGTTCGCCAGTCACAGCGACATCGCAAGGCAGGTAAGTATGTGTGACAGGTCTGGGCGATGTTGTGCGACACGGGCAGCGATTTGCCCATGTCGCACAACCGATGGGGGCGGGAACGCACGCTAGCGATATCGGTACCAATATCGCACCGTGTAAAGCGGCCTTAAGAGCTCGCTCCCCCCACCGTATTATTGGACGAGTGCAATCAGACCACTGTTATTCAATATGACAGTGCTGATCAACTTTTTCTCGTCTCGCAAGGAAATGAGCAAAAATAGCAGCATGCTGTGATTTCATACTTGGACGAAACTCGACCATGCAAGTCTATGGGTGCGTGGAAATCAATGGACTGACATCCGAATGCAGTCCGATTTCTGCAAATTCACACAATGGAGTTGTCACGAACCACCGGGGGGGTCACTCAGAAATCCCCCGCGCTGGCTACCAGTACGTCACAATCGGGGGGTAACAGGTGGGTGTCACCCCTCCTTTATACCTCCCGACCGACAGACAGAGCACGTGACGCGCTCTCTAGCGCCCCTCTTATAGTCAGGCCAATTATGGAATTGCCCAACAATAAGCAAGGAGGCCGCTATACTACTTATGCCGATTATTGAAGGGTCCCCGGTGAGAGTAGGGTATATATTCCCCCGACCTCCGCGGGCGGAATATATAAAACCTCCCCGAATCTCACTGGCCTCCCCACAATAATCCTTGGCACAACTCGCTGCCACCAACCGCTTCACGGTAACTATTAGCCGAACACACAGACGTGGGATTCAAGATCGAGATAACAGAACAGCCCAAGATTAATTATATAATTTAATCAGCCTAAAGCACACTGAAACTACAATATATACAATAGGGAATCTACAGAATATACATAGGTCAGAGTACAGTTACAGATAAAGCATGGTTTACAAACAGGTATGCAATTCAATCAGTTACCTTGTGCGTCTGGCCACAGGGGGGCGCTGTAGACCAGGTTTCCAGGAACTCCCACAGATGTTTCCTGCACGTGACCCCCAGCGAAAGAACACTGGAAAATGGCCGAAGTAGGGTTATCAACCTGGGCAAATCCAGGTCCCCTCCTACCTTCGTGACCTCAGAGGGAGCACTGCTCCACCCCTGGCTGGAGTTATGGACAAAATCCACAACATGGAATATGGCCATAACTTGGCCTGGGAGCGTCGTAGGCGGACGCCAATGCTCTCATTGTGACAGTTATGAATTTAGCTACAGAATGAGAGGACTCATGACTTGTCTACTAGTTCCCCATTGGCTGATATCACGCCTGGGGTATTTCCCAAGCTCCCGCTCCCATAAAAAAGGGTGTGCCAGCATCGTCCGCATGCGGAGACACCATTTTTATGGTTGCCATATTTATCGGAAATATGGCTAGCGAGATATAAACCATTTTTTACTGGAGTCGTTCTGTCTGGATACTTCCAAGCTTGCTAATGAGATAGCAGCTCCTACCACAGGGTCACGGCAGGGAGTCATCCTGTGTCCATTGTTCCCACATCATCTCATCTCCATATCACAGGAGATGGCCATGGAGGTGTAACACCTTCACAGATGCTGGACATTGAGAACAAGAAGGGAGGGGGGCACTGCCAGGGAGTGATGAGCGATTATGACTGGAAGTCATAATTCATCTTCATATCCCGGGATTTGCCTCACACCTCCCCCCTTTTGAGGGCGCTAGGGGGCAGCACACTCCGGTGTTCCCCCGTGCGCCCGTCCGCGACCTCTCCTTGTCGGGACAGCCCGTCTGCGTTACCGTGGTCACGGCCCCTTTTGTGGTGAATGGTGAAGTTGTATTGCTGGAGCGCAAGGCTCCATCGCAACAATCGCCCATTCGTCCCAGAGACGGTGTGCAACCAGCTGAGGGGATTGTGGTCCGTCTCCACGATGAAGTGGCGCCCGTATAGATAGGGTTGCAGACGCTGCAGGGCCCACACTATGGCCAGGCACTCCTTCTCCATCGTGGAATAGGCCACTTCCCTTGGTAACAGCTTCCTGCTCAGGTACAAGACTGGGTGCTCTTGGCTCGCAGAGTCCACCTGGCTGAGCACCGCACCGAGGCCGAAGTCACTGGCGTCGGTCTGTACTACAAACGGCCGCGTGAAGTCGGCTGCCTGTAGCACGGGCGGGCTGGACAGGGCGTCCTTTAGGGCCTGGAAGGCTGTCTCGCAGTCCATTGTCCAATCGACTGCAGAGGGCAGCTTCTTCTTGGTGAGGTCCGTCAAGGGCTTTGCCAGGCTACTATAGCGTGGAACAAACCTCCTATAGTACCCAGCGGTCTCCAAGAAGGACATCACCTGCTTCTTGGTCCTGGGGGTGGGCCAGGATGCGATGGCCTCCACTTTCTCAGGCTCGGGCTTCAGTGTTCTCCCGCCTACCCGGTGACCGAGGTACTGGACCTCGCTCATGGCCAGCTGACACTTTCCCGGCTTGATGGTCAAACCTGCCCGGTGGATCCGCCTGAGCACCTGTGCTAGATGCTCTAGGTGGTCCTCCCAGGTGGGACTGAAGACGGCAATGTCATCCAGGTACGCGGCCGCGTACCCTTCAAGTCCCTTGAGCAGGGTGTTGACCATCCGCTGGAAAGTGGCAGGGGCATTCCTCATCCCGAATGGCATCACCGTGGACTCGTATAGTCCAAATGGGGTAATAAAGGCAGAGCGTTCCCTGGCCTTGCGAGTCAGGGGGATCTGCCAATATCCCCGGCTCAGGTCCATGATGGTCAGGTACTGAGCCCCGGCCAACTGATCGAGCAGGTCATCGATGCGTGGCATTGGGTACGCATCGGCGACCGTGACAGCATTGAGCCCCCTGTAGTCCACGCAGAACCGAGTGGTTCGGTCCTTCTTAGGGACGAGGACTACAGGCGAGGCCCAAGCGCTGTTGGATGCCTGGATCACCCCCAGCTTCAGCATCTCGTCAATCTCCTGGCGCATGTGTTGCTGCACCTCCAGGGAGACCCGATATGCTGAACGCCGGATCGGGGGATGATCCCCAGTGTCCACGTGATGGACAGCCAAGTCAGTCCTTCCGGGCTGGTTGGTAAACAACCCCCGGAAGGGGAGGAGGGTGGCCCACAGCTGGGACCGTTGGTCCTCCAAGAGCTGGTGGCCAACCTCCACATCCTCAATGGATCCGCCTGCCCTAACCTGGGCTAGCATATCCAAGAGGGTTTCCGCTTCTCCCTCCTCGGGCAGGTTGCACACGGGGAGCGCACATGCCTCCCGCTCATGATGTGCCTTCATCATGTTCACATGGAAGGGCTTCCGCCTTCCACGGGCAGGGTCCAGGGTGACCAGGTACGTCACAGGGTTGAGCTGCTGGTACACGAGGTATGGGCCTTCCCAGGCTGCCTGAAGCTTGTCCTGTGGTACGGGGACCAGTACCCACACCTTTTGACCCACTTGGTAGGTCCTCTCACAAGCGTTCTGGTCGTACCAACGCTTCTGATCGGCCTGGGCTTGAGCCATATTGTCGTGTACCAGTTGCGTCAAGGCCTGCATTTTGTCCCGGAAGCGCATGACATACTCGATAACAGACACTCCAGGGGTGGCCAAATCCCCTTCCCAAGCCTCTTTCACCAGAGCCAGGGGGCCCCGCACACGTCGCCCGTACAGGAGCTCAAACGGTGAGAATCCTGTTGAGGCCTGTGGAACCTCCCGGTAAGCAAATAACAGGTGTGGGAGATACCGCTCCCAGTCACGCCCATGGGAGTCGACCAACATCTTAAGCATCTGCTTTAAGGTGCCATTGAACCGCTCGCACAGGCCATTAGTCTGTGGATGGTACGGGCTGGCCACCAGATGTCGCACCTGGACTTGCTTACAGAGGGCCTCCATCAGCTGGGACATGAATTGGGTCCCCCGGTCAGTGAGCATTTCCTGGGGAAAACCCACTCGGGAGAAAATCTCCAGCAATGCGGTGGCCACCTTGTCAGCCCGAATGGACGACAAGGCCACTGCTTCTGGGTACCGGGTGGCATAGTCCACTACCGTTAGTATGAAGCGTTTCCCGGAGCTGCTGGGGATGGCCAGCGGGCCGACCAGATCCACAGCCACCCTCCTGAAAGGCTCATCGATGATTGGCAGAGATACCAGTGGGGCTTTGGGGTGTGGCCCCGCCTTCCCCACTCTCTGACAGGTTTCACACGAACGGCAGTAGGCAACCACATCGGCCCCCATTTTTGGCCAGTAGAAATGCTGGTTTAACCTGGCCTTGGTCTTAGCGATCCCTAGGTGTCCGGCCATCGGAATCTCATGTGCGATCCGCAACAACTCCGTCCGGAACGGATAGGGTACCACCAACTGTCGGTCCCTGGGCCACGCCTCCGGTGAACCCTGCTGGACCGTGGCCCGGTACAGCCGTCCTTGGTCCCAGACCACTCGCTCCGGGTCCGAGTCCGAGGGAGGCTGTGCCGCCTGCTCCTTGAGAGCTTTCAGGCTGTCGTCAGCTTCTAACGCTGCCTGAAACCCCTGACTAGATGTGGCCAGAATCGACGAGACTGTCACATCTTCGGTCAGTACCCCGGGACCTGGGTCCTGGCCTTCACCTGACTCGGCTGCCACTTGGTCAGAAGGGGAAGAGCTATCGGACCTCCGGGAGGCCCCTTGGCTTCCAGCACTCCCACTGCGGGTGACAGCGGCCACAGCCGCTGCGACCGTGGGTCGTGCCTGCTCCTCCTCCGTTCCTGACCAAGTCGCCGGTTCAGGCAGACCGACCTGGCTTCCTGACACCCCGGTTGTGGGGGAACCATGCACCGAGATCTTACCTGGGAGCACTTCCGCTCCTGGACCGGCCCCAATCTCACCTGCCTGTTCCCCTCCTGCAGCAACAGAACCCCGCTGTGAAATCTCTGGGGACCCCACATTTGCTGTGGTAGCCCCCACCCCACACACTGGTCCTCCCCCTGCAGCACCCTGCTCTCTGCTTATCCCTGCAGAGGGCAACAGATCCCAGCTCACTGGCTGGTTACTTGTAGAGGCATTGTCACACCTTTCTCTGACCCCCTCCCCTGTCACAGCTGCAGCTGAGTGTGTGTCTATGGTGTCTATGCAAGCAGAAATATCAGAGTTCACTCCCTCCTCCCTTACATCATTCATAGATAACACATTAACATTGTTAGGAGTCATGTCAGTACGGGCTGAAGGTTCAGCCCTTGGGGGGGGCCCAAACTGGGAGGTTATCTGCCCCAAATCTGTCCCAAGTAGCACGTTTGCGGGGATCCGATCAGTTACCCCCACCTCCCTCACCCCTCGCCCTGCGCCCCAGTCCACATAAATGTCAGCAACAGGCAGCGCCGGGTCAATGCCTCCAATCCCGGAGACAGCGAGGGTTTTTCCCGGGATCAAGTCTTGGGGGGACACCATGTCAGGCCGCACCAGAGTCACCTCCGAGGCGCTGTCTCGCAGTCCTATGGTCACAGACCGGCCGACGGTGACAGGTTGGAAGCTGTCCAGGGACCTACCACCACCCCCACCCACACAATACACCTTGGGCGGCCCTTGGGACGGAGCCGGGGCCTTGGGACGCTGAGGGCACATGGCCTTGAAGTGTCCAGGTAGGTTGCACTGGTGGCACCGTCTTGGCTCTGCCACGGGCCTGGAGAGGGGAGGTGAGGGGGACACCCCCTGCAGTCTAGGGGCAGGTGGGGCAGTCGCAGAGTTCATCTTACCCCCTCTCCAGGTGCTGCTGGTGGCTGCTCTCCTGGCCTCAGGAGCCCGATTGTTGGTGTAGTCATCGGCCAGGGCAGCTGTAGCCGTGGACCCCTTTGGCTTCTGGTCTCGGATGAACTGGCGGAGATCCTCAGGGCAGTTCCACAAGAGTTGCTCCGTGATGAACAAGTCCAGGATCTCCGGTCCGGTGGAAAGCTGCAGGCCTTGGGTCCAGTGGTCGGCAGCTCGGGCAAGTGCCCGCCGGTGGTCAGCCCAGGAGTCCTTTGGTCCCTTTTGCAGGGTCCGGAACTTCTTGCGGTAGGACTCTGGAGTGAGGTTGTACTGTTGGATCAGGGCCCGCTTGATGGTGTCGTAGCCCTGATCTGCCTCAGCAGGCAAGTCCCCAAGGATATCCAGGGCCTTACCCCTTAGACGGGGGGTCAGGTATTTGGCCCACTGATCCTTGTCCAGATGGTGCTGCAAGCAAGTCCGTTCAAAAGCAGTCAGGAAAGAGTCCAAGTCTCCATCCTTCTCCAGCACTGGGAAGTCCTCAACACGGACCTTTGGAAGTTTGGTGTCTTGAAGGTCACGTGTGGCTGATGAGGGCCGGAGCTGAGCTAGCTGCAGCTGGTAGTCACGCTCTGCCTGGCGCTCTTCACGTGCTGCTTGCCGCTCCGCAGCCTCACGCACTGCTTGCCGCTCCGCAGCCTCAGCGTCACGCGCTGCCTGTCGCTCACGCTCGGCCATGAGTATCTCGTAGGTATCCCGGTCTCCAGCCTGGAGAAGGGCCATAGCCATTTGAAGAAGGCTATCCGAGCCTCCCAGGCTCGGTGGAATGGCACGTGGTGATCTGCGGCCCGCTGCGGAGCCTGGTGCTTCACTGTCCATTGCAGAGCGGAGGGCTGGCATCTGGCTCGTTGAGGACCCTTGGGTGAGCTGCTCCTCATCTTGTCCATCAGTGCCAGGTTGTGCGATGTCCTCTGCAGAGCTGTTCTCTGGCGTCGAGCTCCTGGAGGGCTCGTGGACAACCTCCTCATCGTCTCTGGCCTGAGCATCGGCCATTCCTTTGGCTTTGCTCCTGGTGCTCTCAGCCATTGTTGCAGACTTTGGTCACTGACACAGAACTGACACCTGATGCCTCCCCACACCTTACAGTATCTGCACTCTGACACTCTAGTGTTGAGCTAGTCTGAAGACCCCAGCAGCCACAGCTGCTGCAGGCAGTCTTTAGTGTCTGGGAGTATGGGTCTCACACTCACACACACTATTATCTCGATCCCACCGCTATGCCACCAATATGTCACGAACCACCGGGGGGGTCACTCAGAAATCCCCCGCGCTGGCTACCAGTACGTCACAATCGGGGGGTAACAGGTGGGTGTCACCCCTCCTTTATACCTCCCGACCGACAGACAGAGCACGTGACGCGCTCTCTAGCGCCCCTCTTATAGTCAGGCCAATTATGGAATTGCCCAACAATAAGCAAGGAGGCCGCTATACTACTTATGCCGATTATTGAAGGGTCCCCGGTGAGAGTAGGGTATATATTCCCCCGACCTCCGCGGGCGGAATATATAAAATCTCCCCGAATCTCACTGGCCTCCCCACAATAATCCTTGGCACAACTCGCTGCCACCAACCGCTTCACGGTAACTATTAGCCGAACACACAGACGTGGGATTCAAGATCGAGATAACAGAACAGCCCAAGATTAATTATATAATTTAATCAGCCTAAAGCACACTAGAAACTACAATATATACAATAGGGAATCTACAGAATATACATAGGTCAGAGTACAGTTACAGATAAAGCATGGTTTACAAACAGGTATGCAATTCAATCAGTTACCTTGTGCGTCTGGCCACAGGGGGGCGCTGTAGACCAGGTTTCCAGGAACTCCCACAGATGTTTCCTGCACGTGACCCCCAGCGAAAGAACACTCGAAAATGGCCGAAGTAGGGTTATCAACCTGGGCAAATCCAGGTCCCCTCCTACCTTCGTGACCTCAGAGGGAGCACTGCTCCACCCCTGGCTGGAGTTATGGACAAAATCCACAACATGGAATATGGCCATAACTTGGCCTGGGAGCGTCGTAGGCGGACGCCAATGCTCTCATTGTGACAGTTATGAATTTAGCTACAGAATGAGAGGACTCATGACTTGTCTACTAGTTCCCCATTGGCTGATATCACGCCTGGGGTATTTCCCAAGCTCCCGCTCCCATAAAAAAGGGTGTGCCAGCATCGTCCGCATGCGGAGACACCATTTTTATGGTTGCCATATTTATCGGAAATATGGCTTGCGAGATATGAACCATTTTTTACTGGAGTCGTTCTGTCTGGATACTTCCAAGCTTGCTAATGAGATAGCAGCTCCTACCACAGGGTCACGGCAGGGAGTCATCCTGTGTCCATTGTTCCCACATCATCTCATCTCCATATCACAGGAGATGGCCATGGAGGTGTAACACCTTCACAGATGCTGGACATTGAGAACAAGAAGGGAGGGGGGCACTGCCAGGGAGTGATGAGCGATTATGACTGGAAGTCATAATTCATCTTCATATCCCGGGATTTGCCTCACAGGAGTAGATGGAGAAATTTTGCTCTTTATCTTCTTCTCACAGTGTGCTCTGATACTGTCATCTAAGAGAATTGGTTCATACTATGCCGACACTTGAATAAAACTCTGATGAGAGTTTGATCAGTGCCATTAGCAAAATTGACCTGATTCTCTCGGATGAGAGAATCTTCGGTTCTGTGACCCTAGCCTATTAGTGATATTTGCCTATAAATACAGTACTGACAACCTGAAGTCTGTGCTAAACAAAGCAGCATCCTTTTCCTGGTGGTAGGCAACCATTTACAGTACAAGAGTGAGCATCATATGATTTTCCATTGCTTGCTCCCGCAATGAAGACAGTAGCTAAGAACGATAGGCAGGACAATGCTTAGCATAGTGCAGTATGCTACACAGAGTTCAGAGGTTCATGCCACAGGTTATGATAATAAAGCGATTTAGATAAATGATTATACTTCAGAGTCCAGCACTATAATCATTTTTTTATGAGACCGGTAATATGCTTTACCCAGTTCAAGTACAAGCCATTTTCCCACCTTCACCTCCATGACCAGGCACAATTTTTTAATTTTATTTTCTTCATGTATTTGAGATATATATATATATATATATATATATATATATATATATATATATATATATATATATATATATATAAAATATATATCTATATATATATACACACACAAAAAAAGGAAAGTCCGGCAGGCACTAAAACCACATTCACTGCTCCTAATCCATTTTTAAGTAATGCAGTGCAACAAATAGGTCACAACAGAGTCTGAAAAACAGCACCTGTGGTGCAACACTCTCCATTAGAACACTTATAATAATTCCGGAATAGAAGAAGAAAGGAGGTGGCACTCACCGAGTAAAAATCTTTGTTTATTTTTTTTGAAAATACACTGTGTGCAGAATTATTAGGCAAATGAGTATTTTGATCACATGATACTTTTTATACATGTTGTCCTACTCCAAGCTGTATAGGCTTGAGAGCCAACTACCAAATAAGTAAATCAAGTAAAGTGCATCTCTGTAATGAGGAAGAATGTGGTGTAATGACTAGAGTTGAGCGCGGTTCGCGGTTCGAGGTTCTCCAGTTCTAGGCTCGAGTGATTTTGGGGCCTGTTCTAGATCGAACTAGAACTTGAGCTTTTTGCAAAAGCTCGATAGTTCTAGAAACGTTCGAAAACGGTTCTAGCAGCAAAAAAACAGCTAATTCCTAGCTTCGTTTCCGCTGTAATAGTGTAAGTCACTCTGTGAATCACACTATAATGACATTTCAGTGTATAGTGTGCGGGAACAGCGCCTTCAGATCACTGCTGTTTCTATAATGGCGATCGCCATTTTTTTTTTTTTTTTTCCTTGTCTTCCTTCCCTAAGCGTGCGCGTGTTGTGGGGCGGGCCAGCATGTCAGCCAATCACAGACACACACACAGCTAAGTGGACTTTTAGCCAGAGAAGCAACGGCATGTGTGATAGGATGTCCATGTCACATGTCCCTGCATTATAAAACCGGACATTTTCCTCCAGCACGCCATTATCTGCCTTCTGCGTCCTTGGTGTCAGACATCACTGGCGCAGCTCCGTCCTGAGTCCTATCGCCGATACTGCTCTATACACAGCGCTGGACAGCTTAGGGAGAGCACTTTCTATAAGTCCTTTTAAGGGCTCAAACCGGTAGGGTCAGAGCCATAGGTGACAGGTCCTGAAAACAGAGACAGCGTCTGTGTAGCCAAGGTCAGGGATTTCGTCGCTGCATTTCACCATTAGGAGGGAATAGAAAGGCAGGCTTCCATTCCTCTACCCAGAGCCCCACAATCCTGGCACTGTACCCTCCTGTCCTCTGCACACTCCAACTCTTTTTAACTAAACCATTATACTAGCAAACAGTCAGTGTACCTAGTGGCATCCTAAACGTGGCTATTGGACTTTTGTGTAGTCACACTAGTGGAAAGATATTTGCAGCACCTCTGCCTGCATTGCACACTCAAACTCTTTTTAACTAAGCCATTATACTAGCAAACAGTCAGTGTACCTAGTGGCATCCTAAACGTGGCTATTGGACTTTTGTGTAGTCAAACTAGTGCAAAGATATTTGCAGCACCTCTGCCTGCATTGCACACTCAAACTCTTTTTAACTAAGCCATTATACTAGCAAACAGTCAGTGTACCTAGTGGCATCCTAAACGTGGCTATTGGACTCTTGTGTAGTCAAACTAGTGGAAAGATATTTGCAGCACCTCTGCCTGCATTGCACACTCAAACTCTTTTTAACTAAGCCATTATCCTAGCAAACAGTCAGTGTACCTAGTGGCATCCTAAACGTGGCTATTGGACTTTTGTGTAGTCACACTAGTGGAAAGATATTTGCAGCACGTCTGCCTGCATTGCACACTCCAACTCTTTTTAACTAAGCCATTATACTAGCAAACAGTCAGTGTACCTAGTGGCATCCTAAACGTGGCTATTGGACTTTTGTGTAGTCAAACTAGTGGAAAGATATTTGCAGCACCTCTGCCTGCATTGCACACTCCAACTCTTTTTAACTAAGCCATTATACTAGCAAAAAGTCAGTGTACCTAGTGGCATCCTAAACGTGGCTATTGTACTTTTGTGTAGTCACACTAGTGGAAAGATATTTGCAGCACCTCTGCCTGCATTGCACACTCAAACTCTTTTTAACTAAGCCATTATACTAGTAAACAGTCAGTGTACCTAGTGGCATCCTAAACGTGGCTATTGGACTTTTGTGTAGTCACACTAGTGGAAAGATATTTGCAGCACCTCTGCCTGCATTGCACACTCAAACTCTTTTTAACTAAGCCATTATACTAGCAAACAGTCAGTGTACCTAGTGGCATCCTAAACGTGGCTATTGGACTTTTGTGTAGTCACACTAGTGGAAAGATATTTGCAGCACGTCTGCCTGCATTGCACACTCCAACTCATTATAACTAAGCCATTATACTAGCAAACAGTCAGTGTACCTAGTGGCATCCTAAACGTGGCTATTGGACTTTTGTGTAGTCACACTAGTGGAAAGATATTTGCAGCACCTCTGCCTGCATTGCACACTCAAACTCTTTTTAACTAAGCCATTATACTAGCAAACAGTCAGTGTACCTAGTGGCATCCTAAACGTGGCTATTGGACTTTTGTGTAGTCACACTAGTGGAAAGATATTTGCAGCACCTCTGCCTGCATTGCACACTCAAACTCTTTTTAACTAAGCCATTATACTAGCAAACAGTCAGTGTACCTAGTGGCATCCTAAACGTGGCTATTGGACTTTTGTGTAGTCAAACTAGTGCAAAGATATTTGCAGCACCTCTGCCTGCATTGCACACTCAAACTCTTTTTAACTAAGCCATTATACTAGCAAACAGTCAGTGTACCTAGTGGCATCCTAAACGTGGCTATTGGACTCTTGTGTAGTCAAACTAGTGGAAAGATATTTGCAGCACCTCTGCCTGCATTGCACACTCAAACTCTTTTTAACTAAGCCATTATCCTAGCAAACAGTCAGTGTACCTAGTGGCATCCTAAACGTGGCTATTGGACTTTTGTGTAGTCACACTAGTGGAAAGATATTTGCAGCACGTCTGCCTGCATTGCACACTCCAACTCTTTTTAACTAAGCCATTATACTAGCAAACAGTCAGTGTACCTAGTGGCATCCTAAACGTGGCTATTGGACTTTTGTGTAGTCAAACTAGTGGAAAGATATTTGCAGCACCTCTGCCTGCATTGCACACTCCAACTCTTTTTAACTAAGCCATTATACTAGCAAAAAGTCAGTGTACCTAGTGGCATCCTAAACGTGGCTATTGTACTTTTGTGTAGTCACACTAGTGGAAAGATATTTGCAGCACCTCTGCCTGCATTGCACACTCAAACTCTTTTTAACTAAGCCATTATACTAGTAAACAGTCAGTGTACCTAGTGGCATCCTAAACGTGGCTATTGGACTTTTGTGTAGTCACACTAGTGGAAAGATATTTGCAGCACCTCTGCCTGCATTGCACACTCAAACTCTTTTTAACTAAGCCATTATACTAGCAAACAGTCAGTGTACCTAGTGGCATCCTAAACGTGGCTATTGGACTTTTGTGTAGTCACACTAGTGGAAAGATATTTGCAGCACCTCTGCCTGCATTGCACACTCAAACTCTTTTTAACTAAGCCATTATACTAGCAAACAGTCAGTGTACCTAGTGGCATCCTAAACGTGGCTATTGGACTTTTGTGTAGTCAAACTAGTGCAAAGATATTTGCAGCACCTCTGCCTGCATTGCACACTCCAACTCTTTTTAACTAAGCCATTATACTAGCAAACAGTCAGTGTACCTAGTGGCATCCTAAACGTGGCTATTGGACTCTTGTGTAGTCAAACTAGTGGAAAGATATTTGCAGCACCTCTGCCTGCATTGCACACTCAAACTCTTTTTAACTAAGCCATTATCCTAGCAAACAGTCAGTGTACCTAGTGGCATCCTAAACGTGGCTATTGTACTTTTGTGTAGTCACACTAGTGGAAAGATATTTGCAGCACGTCTGCCTGCATTGCACACTCCAACTCTTTTTAACTAAGCCATTATACTAGCAAACAGTCAGTGTACCTAGTGGCATCCTAAACGTGGCTATTGGACTTTTGTGTAGTCAAACTAGTGGAAAGATATTTGCAGCACCTCTGCCTGCATTGCACACTCCAACTCTTTTTAACTAAGCCATTATACTAGCAAAAAGTCAGTGTACCTAGTGGCATCCTAAACGTGGCTATTGTACTTTTGTGTAGTCACACTAGTGGAAAGATATTTGCAGCACCTCTGCCTGCATTGCACACTCAAACTCTTTTTAACTAAGCCATTATACTAGTAAACAGTCAGTGTACCTAGTGGCATCCTAAACGTGGCTATTGGACTTTTGTGTAGTCAAACTAGTGCAAAGATATTTGCAGCACCTCTGCCTGCATTGCACACTCAAACTCTTTTTAACTAAGCCATTATACTAGCAAACAGTCAGTGTACCTAGTGGCATCCTAAACGTGGCTATTGGACTTTTGTGTAGTCAAACTAGTGGAAAGATATTTGCAGCACCTCTGCCTGCATTGCACACTCAAACTCTTTTTAACTAAGCCATTATACTAGCAAACAGTCAGTGTACCTAGTGGCATCCTAAACGTGGCTATTGGACTTTTGTGTAGTCAAACTAGTGGAAAGATATTTGCAGCACCTCTGCCTGCATTGCACACTCAAACTCTTTTTAACTAAGCCATTATACTAGCAAACAGTCAGTGTACCTAGTGGCATCCTAAACGTGGCTATTGTACTTTTGTGTAGTCACACTAGTGGAAAGAAATTTGCAGCACCTCTGCCTGCATTGCACACTCAAACTCTTTTTAACTAAGCCATTATACTAGCAAACAGTCAGTGTACCTAGTGGCATCCTAAACGTGGCTATTGGACCTTTGTGTAATCAAACTAGTGCAAAGATATTTGCAGCACCTCTGCCTGCATTGCACACTCAAACTCTTTTTAACTAAGCCATTATACTAGCAAACAGTCAGTGTACCTAGTGGCATCCTAAACGTGGCTATTGTACTTTTGTGTAGTCACACTAGTGGAAAGAAATTTGCAGCACCTCTGCCTGCATTGCACACTCAAACTCTTTTTAACTAAGCCATTATACTAGCAAACAGTCAGTGTACCTAGTGGCATCCTAAACGTGGCTATTGGACTTTTGTGTAGTCAAACTAGTGCAAAGATATTTGCAGCACCTCTGCCTGCATTGCACACTCAAACTCTTTTTAACTAAGCCATTATACTAGCAAATAGTCAGAGTACCTAGTGGCATCCTAAACGTGGCTATTGTACTTTTGTGTAGTCACACTAGTGGAAAGATATTTGCAGCACCTCTGCCTGCATTGCACACTCAAACTCTTTTTAACTAAGCCATTATACTAGCAAACAGTCAGTGTACCTAGTGGCATCCCAAACGTGGCTATTGTACTTTTGTGTAGTCACACTAGTGGAAAGATATTTGCAGCACCTCTGCCTGCATTGCACACTCAAACTCTTTTTAACTAAGCCATTATACTAGCAAACAGTCAGTGTACCTAGTGGCATCCTAAACGTGGCTATTGGACTTTTGTGTAGTCAAACTAGTGCAAAGATATTTGCAGCACCTCTGCCTGCATTGCACACTCAAACTCTTTTTAACTAAGCCATTATACTAGCAAACAGTCAGTGTACCTAGTGGCATCCTAAACGTGGCTATTGGACTTTTGTGTAGTCAAACTAGTGCAAAGATATTTGCAGCACGTCTGCCTGCATTGCACACTCCAACTCTTTTTAACTAAGCCATTATACTAGCAAACAGTCAGTGTACCTAGTGGCATCCTAAACGTGGCTATTGTACTTTTGTGTAGTCACACTAGTGGAAAGATATTTGCAGCACCTCTGCCTGCATTGCACACTCAAACTCTTTTTAACTAAGCCATTATACTAGCAAACAGTCAGTGTACCTAGTGGCATCCTAAACGTGGCTATTGTACTTTTGTGTAGTCAAACTAGTGCAAAGATATTTGCAGCACCTCTGCCTGCATTGCACACTCAAACTCTTTTTAACTAAGCCATTATACTAGAAAACAGTCAGTGTACCTAGTGGCATCCTAAACGTGGCTATTGGACTTTTGTGTAGTCAAACTAGTGCAAAGATATTTGCAGCACCTCTGCCTGCATTGCACACTCAAACTCTTTTTAACTAAGCCATTATACTAGCAAACAGTCAGTATACCTAGTGGCATCCTAAACGTGGCTATTGGACTTTTGTGTAGTCAAACTAGTGGAAAGATATTTGCAGCATGTCTGCCTGCATTGCACACTCCAACTCTTTTTAACTAAGCCATTATACTTGCAAACAGTCAGTGTACCTAGTGGCATACAAGAAGTGGCTGTTGTACTCCATTAGTGCCCCACTGGTGCAAATCTATGTGCAGCACCTGTGCAGGACACCCTCCTGCTCTGTTTTTAATAAGCTATAATGATAGCAAAAAATACTGCCATTTAGTGGCATCATAGAACTGGCTGTTGTATTCCATTAGTGCCCCACTGGTGCCAAGCTATTTCTAGCACCTGTGCAGGACACCCTCCTGCTCTGTTTTTAATAAGCTATAATGATAGCAAAAAATACTGCCATTTAGTGGCATCATAGAACTGGCTGTTGTATTCCATTAGTGCCCCACTGGTGCCAAGCTATTTCTAGCACCTCTGCAGGACACCCTCCTGCTCTGTTTTTAATAAGCTATAATGATAGCAAAAAATACTGCCATTTAGTGGCATCATAGAACTGGCTGTTGTATTCCATTAGTGCCCCACTGGTGCCAAGCTATTTCTAGCACCTCTGCATGACACCCTCCTGCTCTGTTTTTAATAAGCTATAATGATAGCAAAAAATACTGCCATTTAGTGGCATCGTAGAACTGGCTGTTGTATTCCATTAGTGCCCCACTGGTGCCAAGCTATTTCTAGCACCTCTGCAGGACACCCTCCTGCTCTGTTTTTAATAAGCTATAATGATAGCAAAAAATACTGCCATTTAGTGGCATCATAGAACTGGCTGTTGTATTCCATTAGTGCCCCACTGGTGCCAAGCTATTTATAGCACCTCTACATGACACCCTCATGCACATTTTGCTACGCTAATGTTATAGCAAACTCAGGGAATTCATTGCTGCATTTGATAATTTGGAGGGATAGAAAGTCAGGCTTCCTTTAGCTTTTCCTTCTGTTCATAGACAGCATCTCCAAGAGCAATTTCCCCTCCACGTCTAAGTGTGGAGAGGCAGCTAGTGCGCATGTGTGTGCCGATTTACCCCAGCTGCAGCCTAATTACAGTGTTTCGCCTAGTGAGTATGCTCAGCCTGACTGTGCCATTCCTGACGCTAAGTCTTCATTTCGGGATACAGCGCATACTCCCACACTAAGTGTGAAAAGCCTCTTTGCACAGGTGCTTGCATTCCGTGCCAGGTCTAAGTCCTGTTTTGTGCCTAGACACCATGCCAAAGCTGATAGTCTTTTTTCAGAGACTGTATTTCATGCTACTGAGCATGCTCAGGCACTTACTGCATCAGAGACTAGGTCCGGTAATGAACTCTTTGGCCCTGCCCCTGATGTGGGGGTCCCATATAGACCACAGGGCATCAGGTGTCCTCCCAAATGGCTTGCAGAGGCCCACCCCTATGACTTGTCACCGCATTATTGATGGTCAGACGATGACTGGTGAGGTGTTTGGGTCATGGCAGCCATGAGGTCATCATTGAAGTTGCGGTTCCAAATAGGACGCTAGTTATGCCACTCATGACGTGTCACTCTACTTTTGTCTCCAGGAGGTGCATTGTGGTTCACCCTGGTTTGGGGCGGACCCAGGTTATAAAAGGGGCTGGAGCCAACAAGGAGGTGCGCAGTCTTCTATTATGCTCCGAAAGAGCACACCTCCATGTGTTGAACCCATTGCGGCTTTAGGCCAGAGGTAGGCAGGGATAGGGTGTCGATGCAGGCCACCACCACAGTTGGTAACGCAGAACGGTTAAGACCAGCTCCTGTCCTACCAGTCCTGCTTGTGCAGCCCAGTGGCATTAACAGGCCTGCTGCTGCTGATGCGCCTGCTGTCCACAGGTGTGCCCCTACGCACACGGTCAGCGTACGCAATGGCCCCTGTGTTGTTAACAGGGAGTTCCTGGGCTGGGTGGGCATGTGGACCCTGTGACGCTAACAGGGCTCCCAGTCTCCAGATCCGAATGGCGTCTAACTCGGTTCAGGCTACTATTATTTTCATAGCCACACAGCTCTGTATCCTCCACCAAACCTTCCAGTTGCCAACCTCTCCTTTTCCAACTGGGAGCACGGTGGACACTGACTGCTGATGGGGATATATACCTTTCTCTTTCTTTTCTTATTAATTTTCGTTATATAGCGGTAACATAGTATATACCACTTTATCCAAATCTGCCAGTCCCACTGTAACAGATGGTGTTTCTTCAGCAAATGTTACTGTTGCTTAACCACCAAATCCACGGACCAAAACTTTTTTCCCCTTTCCAACACACCTGTTCCCCTTTCCACCAGCATCTGTCCTTTTTCAACTCATTTTGGTATATGACCAAAAGTGCAACTCTGCAGGGACACCGTACTCAACGCCATCTCAGCACAGCAGCCAGCCCTCGGTCCCTCAGATGTGGACAAGTAAAAGACCATTTCCTCCTATCCATGACAAAGCGTTGAGATTCACTCTGTGCAGCACTGGTGTTTAGTGGAAAAGTAGATCTAAGATTGCGTACCACATTCTGCAGATACTCCTGTATACGTGCGTCCATTTCTATGGCAGGAATTATTTTGCCAAATTTTGTCTTGTACCGGGGATCTAACAGTGTGGCAACCCAGTATTCTGGATTACTTTGAATTCGTACAATCCGAGGGTCATGTTGTAGGTAGTGCAGCAAGAAGGCGCACATGTGTCTTGTGCATCCAGGAGGACCAAGTCCTTGGTGTGTTGGTGGCAGAGAGGTGAGAAACGTGCCTCCTTCCTCTGCCCTCTCCCCACAACCTCGCACAACCGAAATGTGAGCAAGCTCTCACTCATCTGCTGAGTCTTACAAGCCCATCGCCAGTTCGTCCTCCATTTCTTCATGGGCTCCTGCACCTTCCTCAACACTTTTTGCTGATACTATGCGCCCTTGTTAATCCCTCTCCCTCACCATGACTGCCGCATAGGTGCCGCTGACCATCTGGACCTCGTAGATCTTGTTATCCCTTCCGCATATGACTCCTCCTGTACTTCCTCCCCTTCCTCTTGTCCCAACACCTGACTCCGAATAATAATTACAGTGTGCTCCATCATGTAGATGACCAGAATTGTCACGCTGAGAATGACATTGCCAGTGCTAAACATCTTCGTCGACATTTGTAAACTGTGTAGCAGGGTGCATAGGTCCTTGATCTGACACCACTCCAGCAGCGTGATCTGCACCACCTCTGGATCAAGTTATCCCAGGCTATATGTCATAACGTATTGCAGCAGGGTTCGGCGGTGCTGCCACAAACGCTGCAACATGTGCAGATTCAAATTCCTGCGTGTGGGCACATCGCATTTCAGGCGTTTAACCACCAGACCTAAAGACTTCTGTAGCGACGAAAGTTGTTGAGCTGCTGTGTGCGCACGATGGAAGTGAGCACATAGCGAGCGTGCCCGCTGCACAAGGCCATGTAGGCCGTGATGGTGTTTTAAAAATTGCTGGAGAATTAGGTTCAACACGTGAGCCATACAAGGCACGTGTGTCACATTGCCCTGACGATGGCCCGCAGCCAGGTTTGCATCATTGCCGCACACGGCTGTTAAGTCACCAACGGAGTCCGCTCCGTCAATTTGTACTCCGGTCGCCAGGTGACAACGTGTTCCTTTCATGAATAGTGCTGATGATGGGAGAGGAGTCGATGCCAGCGGCGCAGGTGGACGCAGGTTATGCTCACCCACTGGGCTGCATTACCTTGACAGATGCAGAATCTCTGGCTGAATGTAGCTGGTGGGTATCTCACAGATGAAATACCATCATTCAGCTACAACCAATGGGAAGACACCACACCCTTTTTTATGCCCATCCTGTCTGCAGACCACTGCCAGACATAGCTCTGTTTTTACCCCCAGTTCAGTTTTATGATTTTGTGTGCTTGTTACCTGACTACTTTTCCTGCTTGCTGTTTATGTACCTTGTTGGCCGATCCGCATTTCACCTCTGCTTGTTTTCTGATTAAGTCCTGGCCGTCCCATTCTGTTCCTGTTCCTTAATTAATGTTTTGACCCTGCCTGACCACTATTCTCTGGAACTGCAGCCTTCCACAGGTATTAATCACCTTGGGCCCTGTGCAATTCCTAATCCCTGTATAGGGGTTAAAGGGTTTCAGGGTTCTAGGGGTCCTGCTTGGTGAGTGGCTTCCCTCTAGCCTATCATTTACAGCCCATCTGAGTGTGTGGATCAAGGAAGGCGTTACACCGTGCTCTCTGCAGAAGGCCATGTGGGCCAGGATAGTGCTTTAAAAATTGCTGGACAACCAGGTTCAACACGTGAACCACACAAGGCACGTGTGTCACATTGTCACAGCGAAGGGCCGCACCCATGTTTGCATCATTGTCGCACCCGGCCTTCCCTGGCTGCTGGTTGAGTGGAGACAACCATTGATGAAACTCGGTCTCCAGAGCTAACCGTCCACAACTTCTCAGCGGTGTGACTCACATTTCCCATACATTTCAAAGTAAAACTTTGACCGCCTGATGGCATTGAGCTCTGCTGCCAGCATAGTAAGGAGGTGTGTGGTAGTCCTTGTGCGCAGTTACAAGGAAGGGTGGCCTGACCACACAGGGTTTGCGCCAAGGTGGAGGACCCACACGAGGTTGAAGAGGCAGAAGCAGTGTATTAACTTCTACATACAGAAGAAGGATTGAAACAACTCGTGGGGACGGCAAGACTTGTACAGCAGACCCTTCTCCATCTCTCCCCACAGTAACCCATTGCCCAGTCAGCGACATGTAACGCCCCTGTCCATGCTTACTGGGCCAATTATCTGTGGTGAAATGCACCCTGTCACACAGAGTTTCTCAAGGAATCAGTGATGTTTAGTGCGACATGCTGGTGTAGCGCGTGCACGCCTTTGTTGGAGAAGGAGTGGCGCCTGGGCATCGGCTCTTGGGGCACTGCGATGGGCATAAGGTCTCGAAAATCCTCGGTTAAAAAGGTTGGAAAGGCAGCATTTTGGTAGCCAACAGTTTCCAGATGCTGAAAGTCAACCTCTAAGCCATGTCATGCCCTTCTAAAAGCATGTAAAACACAGCGAGGGGACTCCAACCACAGTCTCCCTCGTTTCCACTAACTGGGCCACACACACCCCACTTGACTGGCATCGGTTGAGCCTCCTTTTGAAAAAGAAAAAGATGCTTTGCATGAAGCACTCTCAAAAATACGCGTGCCTTTCCCGTCCCCTGGCTGACCCAGGGGAAGAAAAGTCCTCTGAGAGCCATGACTTGTTCATCTTGGTTCTTTTAGAAACACAGCGAGGGGACTCCAACCACAGTCTCCCTCGTTGCCACTAATTGGGCCACACACACCCCACTTGACTGGCATCACTTGATCCCCTTTTCAAAATGAAACAGATGCTTTGCATGAAGCACTCTCAAAAATACGTGTGCCTTTCCCGTCCCCTGGCTGACCCAGGGGAAGAAAAGTCCTCTGAGAGCCATGACTTGTTCATCTTGGTTCTTTTAGAAACACAGCGAGGGGACTCCAACCACAGTCTCCCTCGTTTCCACTAACTGGGCCACACACACCCCACTTGACTGGCATCGGTTGAGCCCCCTTTTGAAAAAGAAAAAGATGCTTTGCATGAAGCACTCTCAAAAATACGCGTGCCTTTCCCGTCCCCTGGCTGACCCAGGGGAAGAAAAGTCCTCTGAGAGCCATGACTTGTTCATCTTGGTTCTTTTAGAAACACAGCGAGGGGACTCCAACCACAGTCTCCCTCGTTTCCACTAACTGGGCCACACACACCCCACTTGACTGGCATCACTTGATCCCCTTTTCAAAATGAAACAGATGCTTTGCATGAAGCACTCTCAAAAATACGCGTGCCTTTCCCGTCCCCTGGCTGACCCAGGGGAAGAAAAGTCCTCTGAGAGCCATGACTTGTTCATCTTGGTTCTTTTAGAAACACATCGAGGGGACTCCAACCACAGTCTCCCTCGTTTCCACTAACTGGGCCACACACACCCCACTTGACTGGCATCACTTGATCCCCTTTTCAAAATGAAACAGATGCTTTGCATGAAGCACTCTCAAAAATACGCGTGCCTTTCCCGTCCCCTGGCTGACCCAGGGGAAGAAAAGTCCTCTGAGAGCCATGACTTGTTCATCTTGGTTCTTTTAGAAACACAGCGAGGGGACTCCAACCACAGTCTCCCACGTTTGCACTAACTGGGCCACACACACCCCACTTGACTGGCATCGGTTGAGCCCCCTTTTGAAAAAGAAAAAGATGCTTTGCATGAAGCACTCTCAAAAATACGCGTGCCTTTCCCGTCCCCTGGCTGACCCAGGGGAAGAAAAGTCCTTTGAGAGCCATGACTTGTTCATCTTGGTTCTTTTAGAAACACAGCGAGGGGACTCCAACCACAGTCTCCCTCGTTTCCACTAACTGGGCCACACACACCCCACTTGACTGGCATCACTTGATCCCCTTTTCAAAATGAAACAGATGCTTTGCATGAAGCACTCTCAAAAATACGCGTGCCTTTCCCGTCCCCTGGCTGACCCAGGGGAAGAAAAGTCCTCTGAGAGCCATGTCCACATTGTCAGCGGACAGACACGTGTGCTTATCTGCCAGCAGACCCCCAGCAGCACTGAAGACAGGTTCCGAGAGAACGCTGGCTGCAGGACACGACAAGATTCCCAAGGCGTACGTGGCGAGCTCAGGCAATTTATCAAGATTGGAAGCCTAAAATGAGCAGGGCTCAAGTTGCACAATAATGGAATCGATGTTTCCTTGCATATACTCATATATCTGTGTGTCCTCCTCTTTTTCCTTGTCCAGCTGTTTTGTTTTCGCATGAGTATATGTCCTTGTCACTTTCCCATGTGTTTGTGTTGTGTTGTGAGTTGTTTGTCACCTTTTGGACACCTTTGAGGGTGTTTTCTAGGTGTTTTTCTGTGTTTGTGATTGCCTGCCATTGTTTCCTATGCAGTTCGAGTTCGGTTCGTCGAACGTTCGACGAGCCGAACTCGAACGGGACCTCCGTTCGGCGAACCGACCTCGAGCCGAACCGGGACTGGTTCGCTCATCTCTAGTAATGACATCAACACCCTATATAAGGTGTGCTTAATTATTAGGCAACTTCCTTTCCTTTGGTAAAATGGGTCAGAAGAGAGATTTCATAGGCTCTGAAAAGTCCAAAATTGTGAGATGTCTTGCAGAGGGATGCAGCAGTCTTGAAATTGCCAAACATTTGAAGCGTGATCACCGAACAGTCAAGCGTTTCATGGCAAATAGCCAACAGGGTCGCAAGAAGCGTGTTGGGCAAAAAAGGACCAAAATAACTGCCCATGAATTGAGGAAAATCAAGCGTGAAGCTGCCAAGATGCCATTTGCCACCAGTTTGGCCATATTTCAGAGCTGCAACGTTACTGGAGTATCAAATAGCACAAGGTGTACCATACTCAGGGACATGGCCAAGGTAAGGAAGGCTGAAAAACGACCACCTTTGAACAAGAAACATAAGATAAAATGTCAGGATTGGCAAGAAATATCTTAAGGCTGATTTTTCAAAGGTTTTATGGACTGATGAAATGAGAGTGACTCTTGATGGCCCAGATGGATGGGCCAGAGGCTGGATCAGTAAAGGGCAGAGAGCTCCACTCCGACTCAGACGCCAGCAAGGTGGAGGTGGGGTACTGGTATAGGCTGGTATCATCAAAGACGAACTTGTGGGACCTTTTCGGGTTGAGGATGGAGTGAAGCTCAACTCCCAGACCTACTGCCAGTTTCTGGAAGACAACTTCTTCAAGCAGTGGTACAGGAAGAAGTTGGTATTGTTCAAGAAAAACATGATTTTCATGCAGGACAATGCTCCATCACATGCATCCAACTACTCCACAGCGTGGCTGGCCAGTAAAGGTCTAAAAGATATAAAAATAATGACATGACCCCCTTGTTCACCTAATCTGAACCCCATTGAGAACCTGTGGTCCCTCATAAAATGTAAGATCTACAGGGAGGGAAAACAGTACACCTCTCAGAACAGTGTCTAGGAGGCTGTAGTGGCTGCTGCACGCAATGTTGATCGTAAACAGATCAAGCAACTGAGAATCTATGGATGGTAGGCTGTTGAGTGTCATCATAAAGAAAGGTGGCTATATTGGTCACTAATTTTTTTGGGGTTTTGTTTTTGCACGTCAGAAATGTGTATTTCTAAATTTTGTGCAGTTATATTGGTTTACCTGGTGAAAATAAACAAGTGAGATGGGAATATATTTGTTTTTTAGTAGGTTGCCTAATTATTCTGCACAGTAATAGTTACCTGCACAAACAGATATCCTCCTAAGATAGCCAAATCTAAAAAAAAAAACACTCCAACTTTCAAAAATATTAAGTTTTAATATTATAGTCTTTTGGGTTGATTGAGAACATAGTTGTTGATCAATAATAAAAAAAAATCCTCTAAAATACAACTTGCCTAATAATTCTGCACACAGTTGTAGACATCAAAAAGTAGGAAGGAATGCGGGGGGTGTCAGAGACGACAGCAGCCGTTTCGTGCTCACGGGTGCTTCATTGGATCCAGAGTCCAGTGATTGCCACTCCAAAACATTGACTTTGTTATCCTTAAGCCACTTTTTAACCAGTTTGGCAGTATGCTTTGGGTTATTGTCCAATTGGATGATCCATTTTCACCTAAGCTTTAAGTTACTGGCTGATGTCTTGAGATTTTGCTTCAGTATTGCACATAATCTTTCTGCATGATGCCATCTATTTTGTGAAGTGCTGCCACCCTTGTGTTTCCCAGTTGAGGTGGTGTTCTTTGGCTTCAAAGCTTCTCCCTTTTTTCTTCAAGCAGTAACAATGGAAAGTTTGTTTTGGAGTAATCGCTTCTTCCTGGCAGAGTGGCCTTTCAGTTGATACAGTACTCATTTCACTCTGGATAATGGCACAATCTTACCAGCTTCCACCAGCATCTTCACAAGGTCTTTTGCTTTTGTTCTTGGGTTGATATGCACATGTCTGACCAAAGCATGTTCATCTCTAGTACACAGAACCCATCTCCTTCATGAGCAGTATGATGGCTGGACATTCCTATCTTGTTTGCATTTGTGTATAATTGTTTGTACAGATGAACAAGGCACTTTCAGATATATGGAAAATCCACCCAAGGATGAACCACAATTCCGGTCCACAATTCTCTTCCTGAGATCTTGGTTGATTTCTTTTGACTTTCCCATGATGCTACACATAGAAGCAGTGTGTTTCAGGTGTGCATTAAAATACAGCCACAGGTGTGTCTCTAATTAGGTTTATTGGCAAAATCTGAGCTATCAGAAGCTTCCTAAGACATAACATCATCATATGGGCTGTCCCATATTGTTTAAAGGCATAGTACTGTTAGTGTATGTAAACGTTTGACTCTGCAGAAAGTAATAAAAATACCTTAACCCCTTAGTGACGGAGCTAATTTTCACCTTAATGACCAGACCAAATTTTGCAATTCTGACCAGTGTCACTTCATGAGGTTATAACTCTGGAACGCTTCAACGGATCCCGGTGATTCTGAGATTGTTTTTTCGTCACATATTGGACTTCATGTTAGTACCAAATTTAGGACAATATTTTTTGCGTTTATTGAAGAAAAAAATTGAATATTGGCAAAAAGTTTGAAAATTTAGCAATTTTCAACTTTTGAATTTTTATACCGTTAAACCAGAGATTTCTGTGACACAAAATAGTTAATAAATAACATTTCCCACATGTCTACTTTACATCAGCACAATTTTGGAAACAAAATTTTTTTTTGTTAGGAAGTTAGAGGGGTTCAAAGTTTATCAGCGATTTCTCATTTTTACATCAAAATTTACAAAACCATTTTTTTAGGGACCACATCACATTTGAAGTGACTTCAATAGGCCTAGATGACAGAAAATACCCAAAAGTGACACCATTCTAAAAACTGCACCCCCCAAAGTACTCAAAACCACATTCAAGAAGTTTATTAACCCTTCAGGTGCTTCACATGAACAAAAGCAATGTGGAATGAAAAAAAGCAAAAATTAAATTTTACCTAAAAATGTTGCTCTAACCCAAATTTATTCACTTTTAGAAGAACTAACACAACCAAATGGACCCCAAAACTTGTTCCCCACTTTCTTATGAGTGCGCCGATACCCCACATGTGGTCAGAAACCTCTGTTTGGACAAATGGGAGGGCTCGGAACAGAAGGAGCAATATTTGAATTTTGGAAAGCAAATTTGGCTGAAATAGATTGCGAGCACCATGTTGCATTTACAGGTCCGCTAAGGTACCTAAACAGAAGAAACCCCTCACAAGTGACACCATTTTGGAAACTAGACCCCTCAAGGCTTCTATCTAGGGGTATAGTGAGCATTTTAGATCCACAGGTACTTCACAGATTTTGTTAACGTTACGTTGTCATATTGAAAATTTTAATAATTTTCTCAAAAATGTTGCTTTAGCATCAATTTTCTCACTTTTTCAAGAGGTAATTCCAAAAATTTGACCTCAAGGTTTGTTAACCACTTTTTTATGAGCGCGGTGATACCTCACATGTGGTCTGAAACCTTTGTTTGGACAAATGGGAGGGCTTGGAACGAAAGGAGCAATATTTGAATTTTGGAAAGGAAATTTGGCTGAAAAAGATTGCGGGCACCATGTCACATTTGGAGGACCCCTAAGGTACCTAAACAGCAGAAACCCCACACAAGTGACCCCATTTTGGAAACTAGGCCCCTCAAGGAATTTATCTAGATGTTTGGTGAGTACCCTGAACCCCCAGGTGCTTCACAGAATTTTATAACGTTGAGCCATGAAAAAAAAAAAAAAACATTTTACCACAAAATTGTTATTTCAACCAGGTAGCTTTTTTTTTTACAAGAGTAAAAGGAAAAAATTCAGCATAACATTTATTGTGCAATTTCTCCTGAGTTTGGCGATACCTTATATGTGGTGGAAATCAACTGTTTGGGCGCATGGCAGGGCTCGGAAGGGAAGGAGTGCCATTTGACTGCAAAATTGGCTGGAATCAATAGCGGACGCCAGGTTGCATTTGGAGAGCCCCTGAGGTGCCTAAACAGTGGAAGTCCCCCACAAGTGACTCCATTCTGGAAACAAGACACCTCAAGGCTTTTATCTAGGTGTATAGTGAGCAGTATGAATCCACGAATACTTCACAGAATTTGATAAGCTTAGGTTGCCATATTGAAAATTTTCATTTTTTTCACAAAAATGTTGCTTCAGCATCAAATTTCTCACTTTTTCAAGAGACAACAACAAACCGTGGACCCAACAGGTTGTTATCCAATGTCTTATGAGCACAGGGATACCCCACATGTGGCCAAAAACCTCTGTTTGGATAAATGGGAGGGCTTGGAATGGAAGCAGCACCATTTGAATTCTGGAAAAGTTGAAATAAATTGCGGGCACCATGTCACATTTGCAGGGCCCCTTGGGTACCTATACATTAGAAACCCCCACAAGTGACCCCATTTTGGAAACTGGATTTTATTCAGGAGTATAATAAGCATTTTGAATCCACAGGTACTTCACAAAAATGTTGCTGTAGCAACCAATGTCTCACTTTTAGGCTATGTGGCCATGAGCCAGCGACACGGCGTCTAGTACACAGTGTCAGCCTCCTGCAGAGATGTGAGTGTTGTCCACGGGAGAACGCAGCTGCCCATGCCCACGATTTGGGTTCAGGCCGCTGTGGAGCTCTATGCTACCTGCAGAGAACACTCATCTCCGCAGCATAAATTGACATGCTGAGGCTCGGGAAGCTGCGCCACAGGTCAGTTTATGTGGCGGAGAAAAGAAGCACATTGGGCAAGCACATTGGGCATGGGATTTCTAAAAATCCTTCCACTGTGCTTCTACTGCACAATGCAGCGTTATGGACGCAGGGAAAACACTCTGCGCCCAAAACGCTGCAAATCCTGATTGTGGGCGCACAGCCTAAAATGCTACAATGGATGAATGGATACATGTCAAACATATATAACGTCCCACCCCCTGCATATTCTAAGCTGGCGCCCTTTAGTGCCTTTCATGTGGCACTAAAGGGTGCCTAGCCTTGTATTTAGCCCCCCAAAAAAATAATAATTAAAATAAACGACGTGGGGTCCCCCCCATTTTTGATAGCCAGCTAGGGTAAAGCAGACAGCTGTAGCCTGCAAACCACAGCTGACAGCTTCACCTTGTCTGGTGATCAATTTGGAGGGCTCCCCAGGCGTTTTTTTTTAAAAAAAAAAACGTGGGGTCCCCCCCAAATTAGATCACCAGCCAAGGTGAAGCGGACAGCTGGGGTCTGGTATTCTCAGGGTGGGAAGAGCCATGGTTATTGGACTCTTCCCAGCCTAAAAATAGCAGGCCGCAGCCGCCCCAGAAGTGGCGCATCCATTAGATGCGCCAATCCTGGCGCTTCGCCCCAGCTCATCCCGCGCCCTGGTGCGGTGGCAGACGGGGTAATATATGGGGTTGATACCAGCTGTAATGTCACCTGGCATCAAGCCCTGGGGTTAGTGATGTCACGGCATCTAAACAGATACCCGACATCACTAACCCAGTCAAGTAATAGACAAAAAAAAAAAGACAAAAAAAAATTTATTTGAAAAAAAAACTCCCCGAAACATTCCTCTTTCCCCAATTTATTGAAAATAAAGAAATTACGGTCGCTGTAATCCGCTGTAATCCGTGAGGTCCCACGCCGACTCTGGATCTTCTAGAATATGGGGGGCACGTTCAGGGAACGTATCCCCCATTTTCTGGAAGAGCAAGCTCTCCATGAGCAGTGTGGGTGCAGTAATCTGAGAATACTGCACTCACACTGCCCCGGTCCAACTTAGGGCAGAGTGACCTGCAGTAACCTCATTCCAGAATATGAGGGGCACGCTCACAGAACGTACCCCCCATTTTCTGGAACAGCAGTCTCTCCATGTGAGGACCACACTCCTCACATGGAGAGACTGCTGATTACTGCACTCACTCTCCCCCGGTCCACAGTGGAGCAGCCTGTGCATCAGCGACGTCAGCGTCCCTGCAAGACTGACGTCGCTGATGCACAGGCTGCTCCACTGTGGACCGGGGGAGGAATCCAGCTGACAGCCGCTGTCTGCGCATGCGCCGTCAGCATTCAAGAAGGAGGCGGCGTGATCGCGGGACGGATCACCAGACAGGTAACGTATGACCGGGGGCTCGGGGGCTCAGGGGCTGGGGGGATGGGGGGGGTGATGGGGGGTGACCTAGTGGGACCTGGGGGGACACCTTTCTGCCGCATGTGACGTGTCACATGCGGCAGAAAGAGCAGAATGAATGCGGGGGAGGGGGGGTGGCTCTGGAGACCCGGAGGGGGCTCCGGTGACCAGAGGGCTCCGGTGGACCGGAGGAGGGGTCAGGGGGAGGACATTTCCCTCCGATCTGAAATGTTTGATCATTTCAGATCGGAGGGAAATGAATGCAGAGCCGGCGGCGGCAGTTTTCAGCGCGCGTCGGCGCCATCTTGCACGCTCCGGAGGGGGGCTCTGAAGAACTGGAGGGGGCTCCAGGGACCAAAGAGCTCCGGTGTACCGGAGGAGAGGTCAGGAGGGGGACATTTCCCTCCGATCTGAAATGTTTGATCATTTCAGATCGGAGGGAAATGAATGCAGAGGCGGCGGCGGCGGGAGTTTTCAGCGCGCGGCGGCGCCATCTTGGATTTTCCGGAGTGGGGGGGGGTTGGATGGATTTCTCCGGTACCGGGGGCTTTGGGGGCACTAAGGGCTCACATTTATTTCTCATCTGACATGTTTGATCACGTCAGATGAGAAATAAATAAATTTTACCAGCCATTTTTTTTTTTTTTATGTTGTCGCCGGTATACGGTGTATACCGGCGATCGCATTAACGGGGTGCATACAAAACACCCCGATTCATAATCTGGGGGGTCTCAGCTACCCCCGGTAGCTGAAACCCCCGAGATTTTTCGTCACTGGGGGGCGCTACAGGGTTTTTCCGGCCTGACGTCTCAAGACGTCGGAACAGAATAAGTACCCTGTTTTTCCGACGTCTTGAGACGTTAGGCCGTCGCTATGGGGTTAAAGCAGTCCCTCTCTCTCGTTTTCATGGCATTTGGCAAATATAAATAATTTTGGTAATCCTAATTGACCTACATCAGGAAAGGTTTATTCTGCTTTCATGTCAGATAGTGAGAAAACATGTATATGTGTTTTTTTAGATAGTGTATGTAAACTTCTGGTTTCAACTATGTATATATTTTTTTTTGCACTCACTTTTGCATCAGGGAAAATATAAAACAAAGAAAAAGAAAAATTTCTATTTCTCAGATTTGATATCTTTATTTTTTTTACAATCCCAAAGTAACAATAAAATAAATTTTAAATTGTGTTCTCCATTACGTAGCAATTACTATATTTTGAACACTTTGTCATACTGACAGTGGCTATTTGTTTTACTTTGTTTTTGTTTTTTTGCTTTCTTATTTATTTTTCACATTGTGCTCCCCTGTCCAGCATTTCCTACAAGACCTTTCAACTTTTTAATACATTTTGTTATTGCTGATTGTCCCTGTAACTGGGGCTGGCATATTAGGCAGCAATATTGATCTTGGTGATTCAGAATCTGAATTTTCGATTAGCATCTATCCATAGTCACCTATGCATACACATGTTTTTAGGATTGATAAAATTATCATCAATTTTATTTATAGAACTTTACAGTTTTCACTTTGTTATTAATTTTTTGGCAAGTTATACATACTGTACTAACAGGGAATGTGTTGGTGAGTAATGGAATCTTAGTTCACAGGTGGCACTATTGCCTGTTTCAGTTTTTCAGATATATTTTTGTCTTGTTTCTAGTATTGATATTCAGTAACTTAACATTGATGCCACTTCACCTGGAGGTAGACTGAGGGGATAAAAGGATAAAACAATCTGGTGTGATATTTCTAAAACTTTTTTATGTTCACAGAACAACTATCAGCTGTAGCCGTCAGTGCTCAGAGAGCAGCCCTTGGTGGGGCAGGCATTACGGGACCACCTGGACCTCCTGGACCACCAGGCCCACCTGGAGAACAAGGGCCACATGGACCACATGGGCCTCGGGGTATCCCTGGCATTATTGGAGTTATGGGCCAAATTGGAAATACAGGCCCTAAAGGTTTGTAAACTTGTATACCTTGAGCTGAAAATAATAATGAAAGCAAAAAAACAAAAAAATATTCTAATTGAATGAATTATTGTAAGTTGAATAAGTATTCTAATAAAATAAATTATAAGCATTTTATATTCATAAATTAATCTATGTAGATTTGTATTATTGTCCCTGATGCTAACTAAGAAAGAAGAAAGTTGAGTGAGCAGATATACTCTAGAGAAGCTGTATGTTTTATTTGCATAGTATGGTTACTCCTGGATGATAAATAATGTACAACTTTTACTTGTTCAATTTGCATTTGCAGCAGAGCTACTAGTAGAAAATCACACTGGAAAACCTAATCAGTTACAGTTCAGATCTGTGATATAGAGAAGTTTCAATATTTGCATAAAGTTAAAGACTTTTCTTAATTCTTCCAGGTAAACGAGGAGAAAAGGGAGATAGAGGAGAAGAGGGCCGTGGACACCAAGGTCTTCCTGGACCTCACGGAATTACAGGTGAGACTGGTACAGATGTTGTTTGGCCTGATTATGCTATAATTATTCCACAACCTTCTCTTCTGACAAAATTTTAATCTCATCCAAAATAGGCCTCACAGGGTTATATTAGATGTATAAACAGCAATTCTTTGTAATGAAGACCTGGGAGATGTTTCACGCATATTAAAAATAAATCTCTTTTTCTCAGGTCTTCCTGGCATTCCTGGTTATGCAATTGATGGAAAAGATGGAGAAAGAGGCCCAGAAGGTGCTGCAGGACAACCTGGTAGACCTGGCTTGCCTGGACCAGCAGGTCTAACAGGATTTTGTGAAGCAGCAGCATGTTTGGCAGCATCTGCATATGCTCCAGCCTCTCTGACTGAACCTGGCGCCATCAAAGGTTAATGATCATACTGTTCTTTTCAAGTATTCCCCAGGACATAAGAGAGAAACTGAAAATTGACATCAAATGGAAGCAATTTCCTGCTGGATGGACCCACACCCCAATTAAGCCATCTTGATGGGTTTCTTACAGCAGAGAGGAGGTTATTGTGAGCAACATAACTATTAACTTTGGGAGGAACAGGAAAACATTTCTAGAAGTCATTATAATTATTCAGTGACCGTATACTATCGACCACTTTCCTCCTAAACACTGACCTCAAAACTATCCTTTCTTTTCCACATTTTTTGATAAGTGAAGATATCTCTGACTTTAATGATGGCTTTGGAAGATGTATAGTCACCGTGTCATGCCCACCACCGGACATATAAAGCAATGTATGTTTATTCCTGTTATTGCAGACCTCAATGAAGCCGTAGGGCACCCTCATATTTTGTCACTCTTCTAAAGGAAGGGGTGATTGGAAATGCCTTAACTGTAATTGTCAGTGTACAATCGTTTTGAAGTTGAAAAAAAATTGATATATAAGTCATGATTGGTTTTGCTTTATTTCTTGTAATCTATCATTTGACCCTATCTTATGTAAGTGATTTGACACAGACGGACAAGTCACAGGCACCATCATTGAACCTGGGGGTTCATATCAAAATGAGGTTCATTCCAGTAGTGATTTAGGCTGTTTTAGCAGTCTGGAGACTTGTTATAGTAGCAATCACTTATCAGGCACATGTATATCATGTCTAGTAAAAATCTCTATTAGAGGACTAAGCCCCCTTTTTCTACTGTATATAAGCGCTTAATGAAAAGTATTGGACACACCAAATGTGCATTGAGATTTACCTGTAACATAAGACCACCAATAATACTTATTTAGTCCAATATGCAAGTAGTGGATAATATCTACAAAAATATGTAAACCACAGAGAAGCATTTATTAATACTGGTGCAAAAGAAAAAAGTGCTATATCCACATTCACCACTTTTTGTCACATGTATTTGTGGCTTTGGGTTACTACAACATTGACACACCAGCATTGGAGAGTCCTCCAATGTAAAAAGACTTAGAATTGTGAATTCTATATTTCCTGATAGCAACTGATGTTATATTATATCACAAGTATATGGTGTTAATTTTGTGCTTGTATGCTTATTTCTGACTTTATAAAGCATGGCAGCCTTTGTGTATGTCTTGTTATGTATGTCTCTATGCTTTCCCTTGTATGTGTGTGGCGTTGGTGTCTGCTATGTTCTGGATCATCTGTCTCTTCTGTTTGTGTTATGTGTAATTCTTTTATCTGTTCTGATGTCAGTCTTGTCCCTGTGTTTGTGTCTACAGAGGGTAGGTTTCTTGTGCTACGTGTTTTTAGTGTGTGTCTGTTGTCCGTTTGTGTTTTATATGTCTGGACTTGTTTCATGTGTGTCGGTCTATGTGTTTTTAATCTGCTTGAGTTTCGTCTTAGTTGTGTGTTTCTGTTTATTATTGTCTTATTTAATGTTTTTGTGTGTCTTTGTCACAATTACATGTCTATTTAGTTGTATGTCAAAAGGAAAATATGGCGCATGAACTGTTTTTGGTGTATAAAGTGGCTTGAGATCCTTTTATTCATCCTTTTTCGTTGTGCAGCATTTTTGTACTCTATTAAGAAGCACTTATGTCTTTATACATTCTGCCTGGCATCTTTCCCTTGTCTAATTCTATGTTCACTGTCTTTCTTATGCCATTGCGTCTGTGCCTATTAACTCTATACAATATATACAAATTCACCTAATGTCATTTGTATTTGTGAATTATATGACCCATGTGTGGCTGTTATAGTGTGAAACAATCTATCTATATCTGGTTTGTGTCATAGTAGATATTACCCATAAACTGTAAAAGCCAAAAGGTAAGGGGTGCCTGTGTCCCAGTATTCAGTGAGATGAAATGGAGCTGCCTAGTGAACTTGTCTGTGTATTAGAAATAAATGAAATCAGTATCTTCAAGTATGTGATAAGATATGGGAGGTCAGTCTTCTGAAGTCTGTGTTTTAGGAGGTCAGAGGTAAATGTTCTTCATTGTCATTAAAACCTATTTTAATATAATGTCTGTTTTCTTCTGCACTCTGCACATTTTGCAAATTTCCCTCACCCTTTTCCATTCCCTTTGCTAGTTATTCCAATGAAATGATAGAAAAAAGACCTTCCTGACAAAGTTCATATTTGTTAAACTGTAATTTAAGTGTGCTTGTATTTTATCTCCAATTCACCATAGTTAAAGGGAACCTGTCATATTAAAAAAGAGGTCTAATCTGTGAACAATATATCATAGAGCAGGAGAGAAGATGTACAAAGTGATATATAGTTTTACGTTAAAGATTCTTTATAGCTAATATTTCATTCATTAAAACCTCTGCATTTTCTGTCAGTAAGATTCCAGTGCATGGTCCTATTCAGAAATTAACAGCCTTCTCTGCATGAATAAGTCTACAGAGATAGCGGTCAATCACTATGTAGAACCACCCACTGGACTACTTATCATAGAGCGGAGAATAAGAGCAATACCTGTACATTGTAAGTTATACTGAATCTTTTCGCACATCACCTATATTTTGAACTGCTCATTTTCTCCTTCTCTATAACATGATATTTCCAAATTGGACTGCAGTTTAAACATGACAGGTTCCCTTTAAACTGTCCTTAGTTGTGTGGTTGTCCTATGTTATGCCACCGTAGACCTAATTTTAATGTTCCTCAAAATGTAAATCTATGTAAATGATTATTTTATAAATAACTGAAAGAATAATTTTTTGCGTAAACAAAGAATAAAGCAAGTTGGGGTGTAGTTTTTTTTCCGCGATTGCTGTGAGTTGTGCTTTTCAGTGAAATGAGAAATCAGAAACACATATCCTGTTTTGAAAAAGGCTCAATCTCCTGCTGGTATGCTAATGAGGCCAGAACTAGTCACAAGGGCATTAGTTCCCTTGGCTAGTTGGCCACCTTAGCATGTAAACACGCCCTTATGGACTTGCTAACATGCTAATGAATGAGCAGCATCAGAGGTATGGTCACTCTCACCTCTGCTGCCACCGCTGGTTTTTGTCTCAGTGCGCATGATCAGAACGTCTTTGGACTTCCTGGCATGTGCACAGCTCCATCTTGAAGCCGGGACGCGTACACCAGGCTTCATAGTATGCATGAATGGAAGTCCAGGACTTCTGATCATGCGCACAGAGCATCCAGCATTGGGCACGGTGGCAGCAGAGAAGTGAGATCGACCAGGCCTCTGATGCAGCGCGTTCATTAGCATGTTAGCATGCCCACATAGGCGTGCTTACATGCTAAGGGGGCCGACTAGCACAAGGAACTACTAATGCCCAGAGGACTAGTCCCTGCCCTCATTAGCATATAAAAGATCTTTAGAAATACTTTTTCTAAAAATCTCTTTATCTTTGCTACTATAGGCTGGGACTGGTTGGCAGGGATTAGTAATATGCACCCAGAACTGCTCGTGGTTCTGGGTGCATATTGCATCTGACAGGTTCACTTTAACCTATCTCTGGTATTGCTGCTCAGCTACATCTACAACCTCTATTCCAAAAAAGTGTCACAGTGTAAAATGTAAAGAAAACAAGAATGCAATAATTTGGAATTTTCTTATAGCCATAGTTTATTTGCAACGCAACATAGAACATATATCAGAGGTTGAAAATTAGCAAAATTACAAAATTTCCATTTTATGTGAACAAATTTTACTTATTTAGCAGCAACAAATCTCAAAAAATTTGGGACAGGGTTAACACATGGCTGAAAACTAAGTGATCAGTTTTGACTAAAGCGGGCTTTACACGCTGCGACAGCACCCGCCTATGTCGGTGGCACGTCACGGGGTGATCGCTGCCGTAGCGAACAATATCGCTACGGCAGCGTCACATGCAATTACCTCTTTACCGACGTCGCTGTGGCCGCCGAACAATCTCTCGTTTAAGGGGGAGGTTCGTTCGGCGTCACAGCGGTGTCACTAAGTGGCCGCCCAATAGAAGCAGAGGGGCGGAGATGAGCGGGCAGAACATCCCACCCACCTCCTTCCTTCCTCATTGCGAGTGGCCGCAGGTACGGTGATGTTACTTGTTCCTGCGGTGTCACACATAGCAATGTGTGCTGCTGCAGGAACGACGAACAACCTACGTCCTGCAACAGCAACGATAATTGGGATTAGAACAATGCGTCAGCGATCAACGATTAGGTGAGTAATTTTGATCGTTAATGGTTGCTAACGATGCCGGATGTACGTCACGAATTCCGTGACCCCAACGACATCTCGTTAGCGATGTTGATGCGTGTAAAGCCCGCTTAAGTCACATGACTGAGTATAAAAAAGCAACTTAGAGATGCAAAGATTCTCAAAAACTAAAATAATCTGATATTCACCACACTGTGAACAACTGCGTGTAAAAATTGTGGAACTGTTGAGGGGTGCCATAAGATGAAATACTTAATTAACCTCTGGACATAGAGCACTGTGAGAAGTGTGTTCAATGAAATTGATTCTCTGTACATAAGCCAGTCAGTCTTCAGAGGAACCCAAGATGGCCCCTGATGACATCATAAACCCACCCATCAGCATCACCTAGATAGCCCCAGATGACATAGACCAGCCTACGATGACACCCAGCAAGTAGCTCATGGACTAACACATTGTTTAACCCACTAACCAATGAACACATCCAGACATGCCCCTTTCCAAGGTTATAAAGGGCATGTTTCAGTTGAAATAAAGTAGTTTCTGGGCCGACTTTGGTCGAGGAAAGATGAATATCCAACTGTGTGTCTGATCTCATTTTTCAAATATGCACTTGATGCACACCAATTAGAATCAGGCAGTAGGCAACTTGTGGAACTTTGTAAGAGTTCAACTTAACAGAACAATTTCAGAAAATTGTTTCTCAACGTAAAACTTTGAATATCCCACCATCTACAGCACATAATATCATTAAAAGATTCAGAGACACTGGAGAAATGCATGTGTACAAGGGATCAGGCCAACAGTGAATATTGGATTCTTGTGATCTTCGGTCCTTCAGGTGGCCCTGTATTAAAAGCTGGCAGCATTTGATTGTGCATATCACTGCATTGGCTCAGAAATGCTTGCAGAACTGATTGTCTATAAACGCTTCTCGCTGTGAAATTCACAAATACAAGTTAAATTTCTATCAAGCGGTGCAAATTAGGAGGCATGAACAACTTTCCTGGAGGGCAAGGGGCTGGGGCGTCCTGCTGAGCCTCCAACACCTCTCCTTCCAGGTCTGGGCACAAGGTTGAGTTGAGACGACCACCCTCTCCTGAAAAATGGTGACAGGGTTCACATGATCACCAGACAAAGCATCTGCCCTGACGTATTTAACCACTGGTCGGTAAGTGACAATAAAATTAAACCTATTTAAAAACAAAAACCTTCAAGCCTGCCTAGGATCAAAATGTTTGGCAGAATCAAGGTATGACAGGATTTTATGGTCTGTGATTACGGTAATGGTATGGACTGCCCCCTCCAACTAATGATGCCATTCCTTGAAATCCAACTTAATCACCAAGAATTCTCTATTGCCAACATCATAGTTTCTCTCAGCCGAAGACAATTGGAAAAGAAAGTGCTTGATTGCCATTTACCAGGAGACGGACCCTGTGTCAATACAGCCGCAACCCCCACCTCCAAGATATAAGACTGTGAAACAGCAGGCTGGGTGAGTATAGGTGCTGTAGAAAAACATCTCTTTAAAGAGAAAAAAGCCTGCTGGGTGGAGTCCGACCATTTAGAAAAATCCGACCTCTTTTTTGTCATGTCAGTGAGAGGTGCCGAACAATTCTGAATACATTTTTGGTAAACACTAAAAAGCGCTGCAATGCTTTCAAGTTTTCTGGATAATCCCAGTTAACTACTGCACAGACCTTCTCTTAATCCATCAGAAACCTCAACCGATTACAACAGGTACCCCCAAAATTGCACCTCTTGGACAGTGAAAACAGTTTGGTATACGGTTTGTTAAAATCTGTAATACCTGTTTATTATGTACCTGATGTGTCTCCATATCGCGTGAGTAGATGAAGAGATCATCCAAATAAACCACCACAAACCTGTCCACCAAATGGTTAAAATATAATTCACAAAATGTTGGAAAATGGCAGGGGCATTAGTGAGACCAAATGGCATAAGACTTTCAAAATGCCCCTCAGGTGTACTGAGAGCAGTTTTCCATTTATCCCCTTCTCTGATTCTAACCAGATTGTAAACACCCCTTAAGTCCAACTTGGAGAACCATTTAGCTTCCACAATCTGGTTGAATAAATCCAGAATCAGAGGAAGAGGATATGGTAATCTTATTCAATTCCTGAAAATCAAAAACTTGGGCATAGACCCCTATCTTTCTTCTAGCGAAGAAGAACCCTGCCTCCATGGGCGTAGAGGAGGGTCTGATATGTCCCTTCTCCAGACTATCAGCAATGTAATCTTTCATGGCTTGTCTTTCTGGACCAGAAGGATTATACAGATGAATTTGAGTAGTTTTACTCCAGGAAGCCGATTAATGAGGCAGTCGTATACACGATGGGGAGGCAAATTCTGACACCCCTTCTCTGAAAATACATCCTCAAAACCCAACAAAAATGCCGGTAAGATCACCGTAGAGACTGCAAAGAGGGAAGTGTTTAAGCAGTTATCAAGACAGTAATTTCCCCACTCCACAATTTCCATGGATTGCCAATCTACTACAGGATTATGTTTCACTAACCAGGCTAGACCCAGTACAACAGGGGTTGGCAGTACATAGCAGGAAATTACTTCACAATGCAGGGGTCATACCCTCAGTCTTATATCATGTACAATTTGTGTCAGGCATCCCTGAGCAAGCTGAGTCAATGGCATAGAGATGGGATTAGCCAACATTAAGCCCACTGTCTACAAACACAGAGATTTTCTCACTCCTGCTCTAGCACCACCTCTGATATCAGGACAAACTGAGAATTATATGAAGAAGACAAATGCACACCCCTATTGTCTACCCCCACGCCACCAAGGGTCTACCAAGCCTCAGAAGTTTCTTTTTGCTTAGGAATCAAAGAACTGGCTCCAACAAAATGTCCTTTTTTACCACAAAAAACAAACCCCATTTTTATGGCAGATCTCAGTGGAAAAATATGAAGTAGTGTCTCCCCCTGACTGCATGGGCTCCCCAAACCCATGAGTGATGGTTCCTCCACATATTGCCCACCCAACAATGGAGTGCTGCCCCAAGAGGTCTCCTGGGAAAGTGGTCTAACCATTCTATTTCGGAGATGCCTATGCACACGTGTAGCCAAGGACATGGCGGTCTCCAAGCTCTCAGGGGTTTCATAACTCACCTAGGCATCCTTCACCCTTTCATTGGTGCATCATAAATGAGGCTGTTTGGCAAAGAAAAAGCCCAGGATTGTAGATCCCCCTGTAACAGCGAGATCACAATCCCCACTCGCTGCTCCTCATCCATAGAGGAGTAAGGCTGAAGCCTAACATACAATCTACAGGCCTTCTTGAGCACCAAGAATTTGTCTCTACCCCTTGCAAATCTTAGGCTCTGGGTAATCCTGCCTACCTGCAGAATCTCCAAAAATCGGGAATCTGTGACCACTGCTGCTACTCAGCAGCTAACTTATGGTCTGCTACCTCCAGGGACAGACCCTGAAGCTGCTCATCTAGAACAAAGACAGGATCCATGGAAAACAAAATCCCAAAACCTCACAACAATCCCCTCAAAAAATCTGCATGCCAGTTTTTGTGTGCGGCTGTTGATAATGTCATGCTAGGAAGTACCAAGCAAACGGCAAAAGTGAAACCCTGTGTCTAGTGAAGGCGGAGATAATGACCCCTAACTAAATCTACCATTTGCTCTTGGCTTCCCTCACCACCCTAGATAGGTTCTGCACCTATGCGATGAGCCAGATACCTGACCTTGAAATAGACCCTTGGTAGGGAACGGATGGGATGAGTGCTGAGTCAACTCCAATAAGCTATTAAAACACACAGGGTCTACAAACAGGGGAGTGAATAAATAACTTATTTCTAGGTGACGCAAAAACAGCAAAGTTTCTTCAAATGAATTCAAGCCAACTGCTTGCACTGAAGACTTTTTAAGGGTATTAGACCTATCATCAGCACTGACCAGATGGGAATGAGAGTTTATAAGGACACAAAGGGAAGAGCTGTTGAAAACAGCTGAAAGAGTGAGGAACTCTGCAGGGTCCTAAAGCGAAAGGGATAAATGCCAAGCAGAGGAGATACATAAGATTACATATACACCAAGCAGGAAAAATAGAGTGTCAGGAATCAGTTCGCGTAGACATCACCTGTGACACACCCGTGATACCCGAACTGGTAATGGCCTTTCCTGACAAATGTTCACAAGGCTATTTTTTACTCTGCCATCTCTATCTTTAGGGCAGGGGTGGGAAACCTTTTGTGCGGCCCCTGGATACATTCCCGGGGGTGGTAGTGCTACGGCCACCACCGTGGTCTTACCGGCCCTTTAAATCCCCACATGCGCTGCTTGTGGGTACCAATGGCCTCTCTCGCCGGCAAGTGCCAGCGTGCTCAAGACTTACTTTGTGGGCGGGTTTAGCGTTCTGCGCTTCCATCCCACAGCAGCTTCACCATCACCACTTCCAGCATTGTGTGGCAGGTCTCCTGTGCGGTGTGCCGCCCGTTCCCTGGAGCTGTGTGCCGCCCGTTCCCTGGAGCTGTGTGCTGCCCGCTCACTGGAGCTGTGTGCCGTCTGCTCTCAGCGCTCTGTGCCGCCCGCTCCCTGGAGCTGTGTGCTGCCCGCTCCCTGGAGCTGTATGCCACCCGCTCTAGGCGCTCTGTGCCGCCCGCTCACTGGAGTTGTGTGCCGCCCGCTCCCTGGAGCTGTGTGTTGCCCTCTACCTGGAGCTGTGTGCCTCTCATGCCCTGGAGCTGTGTGCCGCCCGCTCCCTGGAGCTGTGTGCCGCCTGCTCCCTAGAGCTGTGTGCCACAAGCTCTCCACCCCATCTCCAAGCTGTGAGCAGCTATTAGTGCTGTGTTCAGCCTCCCCAGTGTTGTGTATTACCCCCAGTGTTGTGTTCCCCCCAATGCTGTGTACAACACCCAGTGCTATGTACCCCTTATTGATGTCTGTGCTCTGTAAGTATTGTCCCAGTCTCCTCCTAGTGATATTTGTGCCCCCCTCGGTCATGTCTGTGCCCCCCCTCAGAGATGTCTGTGCCCTCCCTCAGTGAGATCTGTGCCCCCCTAGTGATTTCTGTACCCCCCCTAGTGATGCCTGTGGCTGCCCACTACTGTCTGTGCCCCCCTAGTGATGTGTGTGTCACCCTAGTGATGTATGTGCCTCCTAGTGATGCCTGTGGTTGCCCAGTGATGACTGTACACCTCTAGTGATGACTGTGCACTAGAGGGGCTGGAACATATACATCACAGGAGAGGCTATGTCATATACATCACAGAAGAGGCTGCGGGCATATATATCACAGGAGGGGCTGGGGTATATACATCACAGGAGGGCCTGGGGACATATACATCACAGGAGGGGCTGGGGGCATATATCTCACAGGAGGGGCTGAGGGCATATACCTCACAGGAGGGGCTGTGAGCATATACCTCACAGGAGGGGCTAGGAGCATATGTTCCGGACGCATCCCGCCCCAGCAGCGGACGAACCGCTTGGATTCAGGGGTGCTACTCATGGCTCAAGGGTCTCCAGACCCGTGGGCTCAGGATCAGTCACTCCGAAACGTAATGGGGGCTTATTTACAGGGGAGTTAGATAGTTTGTGACGACACCTGTGGTGTGTGGTAATCACCTTCTCACTAGACAGGATGAGTGCAGGGCAAGTAAGGGCCTAGGCATGTGATTGGCAACAGCGTGAAAGAACCTGTATACATTAGGAAAAGCCGAGGTCAGCTGAAAGTGACTTCAGGAGGTGTCCCTTGACACTTGGGTGTTTTCTTTGCCTCTACCAGAATGGTCATCTGTTGATGGATTTTTTTCCACCCTTAGGGTTAATCTATGACAAACCTGATAGAATCCAAATTGCGGAGGCAAAGGTCATGAACCTGACACAGGGAGGTCACATCACTGAGGGCTATAGTACTGAGTTCCGGCAGTGGTCCACGGATTTTCTGTGGAATGATGCAGCTGTAAGGTGTCAGTTTCGCCTTGGCCTTTCAGATATACTTAAGTATGCTCTGACTCAGTTTATGCTAACAAAGTGTTTATTCCAATAAATAAATATATAGAGATATTTAGGAGCAAGAAATGAGGGCACAAAAATATATAAATCAGTGGTGTGCAATTACAAAAAACTGCTGAATCTCACGCCCAAAATAAATCTACAGCATACTAGAGGTCACATAGACACAAATTATTGAGCTAAAAGTAAGGCTAAAGATTAGCATATACTACACCAATGCATGATCCGGTATGTAATCAGATGTAAAATATAATCATATTCATTATAGACCGGATGATGATCAGCAAGGACCAGACTGTTACTGTTAAAAAAATAGGGCCAAAAATCTATATCACCCATATATAATGTCAGAGCAGCAAGGTAATTGGTCAGAGTAAATGACTAATAAACCAGTCCCAAACCACCAATATGGGGCAAACTAGAGTTATTAATATAATATATAATATATAGTGTATAATATATACCTACAAGAAAGGGGATCATGAATCCATAAACAACCATATATGGTGTTTAGAGCATGGTCAATTAATGAATAAGGGTAAATATCTAAATTACCAGCAAGGACCCTAAAATATGGAACATGCTGTCATTATTACCATTATTAACATAATAACATGATGTATATAATTACCCAATACAATAATGTACAAATAGCCAATACCTGAATGAACTGACAAAGGATCGCACAAGAGGTCGGTCCTAAAGCATAATAACCATATAAGGAAAGACTGAGCCGGTGTAGTGGTTATACCTGAGCGGCAGAGATGCAGCAGGAGACAGCCCGACGGCCGTTTCGAACACCTTCGTCACGGGGCGGTAACCAGGTAAGAAAGCACCTTGTTTATATCCGGTTACGCAGCCAATGAAGGGCGGACCGCGTGATGACGTTCGCGCCACCGCAAAGTCACGGGACGCCGAGCGGCGGCCGCGTCAGAGCCACGTGACCGAGTGAGCTCATAGTCACGTGACCCATACAGACGCGACAGGCCGGTCTGCAGCCCATACCTACGGAGGCCTGAACGTACAGCAGTCCACCCCAAATCCGGCGCCATGATACCGCCAAGATAACGATTACCATTTACACCAATAGTGAATAGAATATTTAGACATATAAACATTTTAGCTATCGAAAAAACGGCATGTGAGGACATTTAATACATACATAAAATTACACACTCTCATGAGAAGTAGAACTAAGAAACACAAAAAACACAAAATAAACATGCATATATTGTGGCCATATGGTGCAAAAAAAATGGGAAAATAGTCAAAGACCAGACTAATAAGTACAGTCAAACATACACAATTTTTCAAAGGACATTATAGCATGATGTTACATAATACAAATATCTCAAGCATAAAACATGGCCACAATAATATAACATCTTCATGAGAAAAAATTCCACTGCCACGCTTGCTGGTGAAAAATTCTACGTAGCAACAGGTTCACATGCAGGTGAGAAAACATGATAAGTTTACTAAAAAAGGAAAAAGAGGAAAAGCTATTATTTTCATCGAGGCCAGATGGATGTGTCGTATTCAGCGTCCAAATCCATCTGGCCTCAAGTTGAGCCAACCGCACACTAACAGCACCACCCCTGGCATCGACATTAAGCATATCAATGCCCTTAACCTTGAGACCCCTTGCATCCAAACCATGATGTAACCTAAAATGTCTCGGCAATGTCTTAAGGGTGGACGTGTCCTCAACTGTAGCCGCCACCCTGTTGCTACGTAGAATTCTTCACCAGCAAGCGTGGCAGTGGAATTTTTTCTCATGAAGATATTATATTATTGTGGCCATGTTTTATGCTTGAGATATTTGTATTATGTAACATCATGCTATAATGTCCTTTGAAAAATTGTGTATATTTGACTTTACTTATTAATCTGGTCTTTGACTATTTTCCCATTTTTTTTGCACCATATGGCCACAATATATGCATGTTTATTTTGTGTTTTTTGTGTTTCTTAGTTCTACTTCTCATGAGAGTGTGTAATTTTATGTATGTATTAAATGTCCTCACATGCCGTTTTTTCGATAGCTAAAATGTTTATATGTCTAAATATTCTATTCACTATTGGTGTAAATGGTAATCGTTTTCTTGGCGGTATCATGGCGACGGATCTGGGGTGGACTGCTGTACATTCGGGCTTCCGTAGGTATGGGCTGCGGACCGGCCTGTCGCGTCTGTATGGGTCACGTGACTATGAGCTTACTCGGTCACGTGGCTCTGACGCGGCCGCCGCTCGGCGTCTCGTGACTTTGCGGTGGTGTGAACGTCATCACGTGGTCCACCCTTGATTGGCTGCGTAACCGGTTATAAACAAGGTGCTTTCTTACCTGGTTACCGCCCCGTGACGAAGGTGTTCGAAACGGCCGTCGGGCTGTCTCCTGCTGCATCTCTGCCACTCAGGTGTAATCACTACACCGCCTCAGGCTTACCTTATATGGTTATTATGCTTTAGGACCGACCTCTTGTGCGATCCTTTGTCAGTTCATTCAGGTATTAGCTATTTGTACATTATTGTATTGGGTAATTATGTACATCATATTATTATGTTAATAATGGTAATAATGACAGAATGTTCCATATTTTAGGGTCCTTGCTGGTAATTTAGATATTTACCCTTATTCACTAATTGACCATGCTCTAAACACCATATATGGTTGTTTATGGATTCATGATCCCCTTTCTTGTAGGTATATATTATACACTATATATTATATATTATATTAATAACTCTAGTATGCCCCATATTGGTGGTTTGGGACTGGTTTATTAGTCATTTACTCTGACCAATTACCATGCTGCTCTGACATTATATATGGGTGATATCGATTTTTGGCCCTATTTTTTCAACAGTAACAGTCTGGTCCTTGCTGATCATCATCCGGTCTATTATGAATATGATTATATTTTACATCTGATTACATACCGGATCATGCATTGGTGTAGTATATGCTAATCTTTAGCCTTACTTTTAGCTCAATAATTTGTGTCTATGTGACCTCTAGTATGCTGTAGATTTATTTTGGGCGTGAGATTCAGCAGTTTTTTGTAATTGCTCACCACTGATTTATATATTTTTGTGCTTTCATTTCTTGCTCCTAAATATCTCTATATACTTATTTATTGGAATAAACATTTTGTTAGCATAAACTTGGACTGTGTTCGCCTCCTTGTTATTTTTTCCTTGTCGGTGGTTCAGCAAACGTCCAATATTTATTAATTAATGATCCATGGTTATTACAATGAAATACGTCACACTATGAATTTTTCACTGTATTTATTGTTATGCTCTGACTCTGCAGACTCTACCCAGTTCTTTGGGGGAGACGAAGACTCAGGCCATTCTGGAAAGCCGTTATGAGCGACAGGGGGTTTTGGCCATTTTTCCTGAATTGGTCCATTTACCTGAGGCAGAACCGATGGAAAGTTAAGCTGCCAGTTCTCGGACCATTGAGAGGAAATGTCCGCACAATCTCAGGCTCTACCTCTACTGTGGGGGGGGGCATTTTCTTTAGGACTGCTCGTTACATCCTCAAGCAAGCAAGCCATTGGGAAACGCCTAAGTCTGGTGATTGTCGAGGAGATCACCCAGACTTCCAGGTAACTTTTTACTCCTTACATAAAGTACTGCTGAATGTCAAACTATTTTTCCTGGATCTGTCGTTATCTGCATCCAATTTCATTGATTGTGGGTCTGCAGTTAACTTCATCGATTTATGACTGGTTCTGCGATTAGGATTAGGGACTGTTAGGTTGAAAGGACTCATTCAAATTGGTGCCATTGACAGGACACCATTACTTCAGAACCTAATGATATGGGGTTATTTCCACAGCCAAAGGCATTGGATACTTGACCAGGTTCAATGGTGGTCTCAATGCGGAGTTATTTGTCTCACCTACCATGGAAACCTTCAAAAGGAACCTCAAGACCCACCTCTTCCAACAAGCCTACAACTTGCATCAACCCTCAGTCCACTATAGCGTTGCATGACCCACTCTACCCTATCCTACTGTAGCCTCACCTCTTCCCTGTAGACTGTGAGCCCTCGTGGGCAGGGTCCTCTCTACTCCAATGCCAGTCTGTGCCTTGAATTGTTCACGATTATTGTACTTGTCTATATATGCCCCTTTTCACATGTAAAGTGCCATGGAATGAATGGCTCTATAATAAATAATAATATTAATACAGTATGTATGCTACTAGACGAGTTACTTCGTATACTCAAGTACTATGGATATGAAAGGACAACATAGTGTTCCAGCAAGACAATGACCTGAAGCATATGTTGAGATTGTCAAATAAGTAGTTCTAAACAATTAAATAGAGATGCTGGATTGACCCTCACAGACTCCAGACCTCAACCCAACTGAAAACTTGTCTATAGAGTTGAAGAAAAAGCTGTACATATACCCAAGTGAGTTGACCAGTGTGCACCATAGGGATGTGTAGAAGAGACTTGGGATGAAATTTCAGTTGAGACATGCTTGACTCTGATCAAGACAATGCCCAGAAGGATTCAGGCAACGTTGAATTTCTGGTGCAAGCAATTACCTTTATAAATCACATTCTTAGGCCCCTTTCACACGTCAGTGATTCTGGTACGTTTGTGTTTTTTTTTAAACGTACCAGAATCACTGACATACGCAGACCCATTATAATGAATGGGTCTGCTCACACATCAGTGATTTTTCACTGCACATGTCAGCGTGCGGCGTACCCGCGTGTCCGTGATTGCCGCACGGAGACATGTCCATTTTTTTCTGGCATCACTGATGTCCCACGGACCACGCAGTGGTGTTGTCCGTGAAACACGTGCCAGAAAAAAACGAGCTTCTAAAATAAGAAGCATTTTAACTCACCCGGTTCCAGTGACACTCTCTGCAGCCCGTTCTCCCTGCTGCTTCTGAGCTGGCTCATTACTGTCGCGCATTTTCATGATGCACGACACAGCCGACCCGGAAGCAGCTGCTGCTGGGGTCAGCGCCGGCCGGATGCTGCACCGCGGGAGCGATCAGTACCATGGAGAGCGGGAGCACGCACAGGTGAGTTAATCTCTAAGTGCAATCACGGGCCACGGAGAACGGAGCCCGGATTGTACTTAGACAACCCACGTGTGCCGTGATTCACGGCACATGGAGGGACATGTGCGTGTTTTACGCCTAAGGCCCCTTTCACACGTCAGTGATTCTGGTACGTTTGTGCTTTTTTTTTAAACGTACCAGAATCACTGACATACGCAGACCCATTATAATAAATGGGTCTGCTCACACGTCAGTGATTTTTCACTGCACATGTCTCCGTGCGGCGTACTCGCGTGTGCGTGATTGCTGCACGGAGACATGTCCATTTTTTTCTGGCATCACTGATGTTCCACGGACCACGCAGTGGTGTGGTCCGTGAAACACGTGCCAGAAAAAAACGTGCATTTAAAATAATAAACATTTTAACTCACCCGGCGTCCAGCGATGTCCTCTGCAGCCCGTTCTCCCTGCTGCTTCTAAGCCGGCTGATTACTGTCGTGCATATTCATTATGCGCGACACAGCCGACCCGGAAGCAGCTGCTGCGGGGGTCACCGCCGGCCGGATGCTGCGTCGCGGGAGCGATCAGCACCATGGACAGCGGGAGCGGGCGCAGGTGAGTTGATTTCTAAGTGCAATCACGGGCCACAGATAATGGAGCCCGGATTGCACTTAGACAACCCACGTGTGCCGTGATTTTCGGCACACGCAGGGACATGTGCGTGTTTTACACGCCAGTGAAAAACGACACTGTTTTTCACTGACGTGTGAAACGGGCCTAAGTGAAAGGAAGTCTACCTGTGTGCCATCTAAGATGTCATATGGTCTGTCACTATATACACACCTTTTCTGAAAGGCTACACATGCTGCAACACCATTAACCCCTTCACGACCAGCCGATTTTGCGCTTTCCATTTTTTTTCTCCATTCTTCTTCCGTAGACATAACTTTTTTATTATTCAGTCAATCTGGTCATGTGAGGGCTCATTTTTTTGCTAAATTAGCTGTACTTTTAAAATAAACCATGAGTTTTACCATATAGTGTACTGGAAAATGGAAAAAAAAATTCAAATGTGGGAAAATTGCAAAAAATTTACGATTGCACTATTGTTTTTGAGTTATTTTATTCTCTGTATTCACTCTATGGTAAAACTAATGTGTTGGTGTGATACCTCAGGTCAGTGCAAGTTTGTAGACACCAAAAATGAATAGGTTTACTTTTATATAAAGGGTTAAAAAAAAAATCAGACATTTGTCCATAAAAAGTGGCGTATGTTTTGCGCCATTTCCGCGACCCGTAGCGTTCCCATTTTTCATGATCTATGGTTCAGTGATGACTTATTTTTTGCATCTCAGGTTGACGTTTTTAATGGTACCATTTTTGTGTAGATGCTTTTGATCACCTGTTATTACATTTTGCGCAAAATATGCAATGACAAAGAAACGTAATTTTGGAATTTTTTTGTCGCTATACCGTTTACCAATCAGATTAATTGATTTCATATTATGAAGAATCGAGCATTTCTGAATGCGGCGATACCAAATGTGTGTATATTTTTTATTTTTTTAACCCTTTAATTTTCAATGGGCCGAAAGGTGGGTGATTTGAACTTTTAGGCTTTTTTATTTTTTTTTAATTTTTCAAAACTGTTTTTAAACTTTTTTTTATTTTACTAGTACCCCTAGTGGGCTATAAGGATCAGCTGTCTGATCGCGCATTAATTTCAATTCAGAGCAGTACCGCTCAGACCGGGAGAAATGATCATCTCTTGTAACAGTCAGTACTCGGTTGTTTCTTACAGGACCTAAGTCATGTGAGCTACAGGAGTCATCCCATGAGCCTGTGCTACCATGACAACCACCAGATCCACGTGTTCAGATCATATGACTTCTGGTGGTGACCTGTGAGTCAAGATTTACCGCAATCCCCGTTAACATTCATGCTGTCACATCTTGACAGCATCATTTAAGGGGTTAACAGGTACGGGTGGATAGCGATTCCACTTGTACCTGTGAGGCACACATGTCAACTGTACAAATCAGCTGACATGTGCACGGATCCCTGCCTGCAGCCCGCAGCAGCAGGTGGGGATTAACACTATGACAGCAGCGGTCGTTAAGGGGTTAAGCAAGAGGCACCACTAATCAAACAACACTATGAAGATCAAGGAGATCGCCAAGCAAGTCACAGACAAAGTTGTAGAGAAGTACAATTCAGGGTTGGGTTTTGACAAAAGATCCCAATCTCTGATGATCCTCCGGAGAACAAGCAAATTCATTATCATCAAATGGAAAGAAAATAGTATGACACCAACCCTGCCAAGAGAGGGCCACCCACTAAAGCTCTCAGCTTGGGTAAGGAGGGCATTAATCAGAGAGGCAACACAGAGATCAAAGGTAACTCTGTAGGAGCTGCAGAATTCCCAAGCAGAGACTGGAGTATCTGTCCATACAACCACAAAAAGCTGTACACTCCATAGAGCTGGCCAAAGAGATGCCTTTACTAACAGCCAAAAGATTGGAAGGCTGCTTTTCATTTTGCCAAAATTTATGTGGAAGACTATCTAAATGTATAGAGGATGGTGCTGTGGTCCAATGAGGCCAAAATTGAACTTTTTGGCCGCCAAATTAAACGCTTTGTCTGGCACCAAACCAACACAGCTTATCACCCAAAGAATATCATCCCCACAGTGAAATATGGTGGTGTCAGCATCATGCAGGGGGGATGTTTTTCGGCAGCAGGAACAAATTCTTGAGCAAATCTTTTTTCAGTCTGTCACTGATTTGATACTAGGACAGGGTTTACCTTTCAACAAGACAATGACCCAAAGCATACTGCTGAAGCAATACTCGAATGGTTTATGGGGAAATATGTAAATGTATTGGAGTGGCCTAGTCAAAGTCCAGACAATCCAATTAAGAATCTGTGGTCAGAATTGAAAATTGCTGTTCACCAGAGAAAACCATTTAAATTGAAGGAGCTGAAACAGTTTTGCCTTGAGGAATGGGTAATAGTCCCAGTGGAAAGATGTGGAAATCTCATAGAGACTTATCCAAAGCAAATTGCAGTTATAATAGCCACAAAAGAAGCTTTCAGTTGTCCTATTTGTTATTTGCTTCACAATAAAAAGAGAAACAAATGTTCCCAGCTGTAGGCATGTTCTTTACATGAACTGATGTAAACCATAAATAACAGTGAAATTCCAGGTTTTGAAGTAGAAAAACAAGAAAAATGCCAAGGGGGTGGGAATAATTTCACAAGGGATTGCGGATAGTACTGTGTACTGTGCGTACCACGGCGAAACACAACCAGGCACAACACTTCACAATGTTATTCAGTATGTATCTCTCGTTGACAAAATACTCTAAATAGCTACAGAATAATTAACATTTGGAGCTTCCTTGTAGGGAAATTAAACTCGTAATCCTGAAGTGCATCATGAAATCAAGTGATAACTTTTTCAATGTGTGAAAAATGAGTGATCTGTGCAACCTTGAACATGGTCGATGTGAGCTAGGCTAGCCAGGGCCAGAATTACAAAACTGCTACTCTTGTGGGAATTTCTTGTGCTTCATTGTCAAGACTATAGTCAAAATTGAGTGATCGAACAAAAGTATACAGAAAAAGGCAATCCTGTGGACATAAGCAACTCGCTGAAAAAAAGGGGTCAGAGGAGTATATCAAGCAATAAATACACTGATCAAAAATATAAACACAGCACTTTTGGTTTTGCTCCCATTTTTATATGCTGAACTCAGACTTTTTCTATGTACAAAAAATGTATTTCTCTCTTAAATATTGTTCACAAATGTGTTTAAGGCTATGTGCGCACTGGGAAATGGAATTTTCTTGAGAAAATTCCGCATGCTCTCAAAGATTACCGCACCCGCGGTAAAAAACCACGGGAAACCGCACCCGAAAACCGCATGCGGTTTGCCGCGGTTTGCTGCGGTTTTACCGCGGTATTATTCGCGGTATTGCCGCGGTTTTGCCGCGTGCGGGTTGGGATGTGCTTTATTGCATTCAATGCAATAAAGCACATTGAAAAAAAAAAAGTCATTTAATTCTGAGATAGTAGATAGACAGAAGAATAGATAGATAGACAGAAGAATAGATAGAGGGATAGATAGATAGACAGAGGGATAGATAGATAGATGACAGATCGCTGCATTTCCCACGGTCGGCAGTGAGTTCACATTACCGGCCGTGGGAAATGACCGGTAATTACCTCTGCTGTCTGCTGCATTCAGCCTGTGTCTGTGACAGTCGCGGCTGGATGTAAGCAGCGCAGGACGTCGGAGCGGTGGATTACGCCGGAGCTTTGGTGCGGGAGGGGTTAATAAAATGGTGAACGAGGCTTGTTTGTTTTATTTAAAATAAAGGATTTTTCGGTGTCTGTGTTTCTTTCACTTTACTTACGGGTTGATCATGTCAGCTGTCACATAGACGCTGCCATGATCAAGCCTGGAGTTAATGGCGGTGGTCCCCCACCATCATTAACCCCTTGTATTACCTTGCTGCCACTGCTACACGGTGGCAAGAAGAGCCAAGGACACGCCGGTGCTGCCGCATAATGTATGCGACAGTGCCGGGGCAGCTGCGGCTGATATTCTCGGCTGCCGGAGGGGGAGTGAGGCGGGGGACATTACCCCTGCCCCTCTCCCTCCCCAGCCTGAGAATACCGGGCCGCCGCTGTGTGCTTACCTCGGCTGGAAGGTAAATATGCAGCGGAGCTCACGTTCTTTGTTTTCTATATTTCCGTTTTCTTTCTATGTGTGTTCTATATGTCTGTGTCTATGTGTTCTGTGTCTGTGATGTGTCTGTGTCTGTGATGTGTGTGTGTTTACTCTCTGCTTTGCTTCCTCTTCCTGTAATGACATCACTTCCCTGCAAACCGCAGACAAGCGATGTACATTACCGGAGGTAAACCGCGAAATACAGCAGGGAATAACGCAGGAAAACGCAGTTAACCGCACAGAATTTGCTGCCTGCGTTATTCCCTGCGGGATTTCATGATTAACATTGGAGTCAATGGAGTGAAATCCCGCAGCGACGTGCGGAAAAGAAGTGACATGCACTTGTGTTTGCTGCGGGATTCCCGCAGCAAAACATGCAGCTGTCAAATTCCGCCCAGTGCGCACAGGATTTTTTTTCTCCATAGGATTTGCTGGTGATTCACTGCAGAGATGTTATGAACATTTTCTGCAGCGAAACATGCAGCAAATCCGCGGAAAATCCGCGGCAAAATCCGGTAAGTGCGCACAGGGCCTAAATCTGTTAGTGAGAACTTCTCCTTTGCCAAAATAATCCATCCACCTCACAGGTGTGGCATACAAAGATGCTGATTAGACAGCATGATTATTGCTCAGGTGTGCCTTAGGCTGGCCACAATAAAAGGCCACTCTAAAATATGCAGTTTTATCACACAGCAAACAGATGTCTATTGAGGAATGTCCACCAGAGCTGCTGCCCGTGAATAGGACGTTAATTTCTCTACCATGAGCTGTTTCCAAAGTCGTTTCAGAGAATTTTGCAGTATATTCAACTTGCTCCACAACTGCAGACCACGTGTATCAACACCAGCCCAGGACCTCCATATCCAGTATCTTTACATCAAAGCTCATATGAAATTAGTCAGGCTGGTTTCACACTACGTTTATTTAACATGCGTCAGGAACGTTTTTTTGCTGCAAAAGCGGATCCTGCTTTTACAGCAAAAAACGCATGCAAACGCATCTGTTATTTTGCAGGATCCTGTCACTGGATGTTTAGGGGCGGGCATTGGAGTCATGTGATCGGGAGTGAGGGGAACTAGACTGGGAGCCGGCTTCTGACAGCTGCAGACGCTCGTAACCAAGGTAAACATCGGGCTTGGATACCCGATATTTATCTTGGTTACGAGTGTCTGCAGCTGCTAGGAGCAGGGCTGTCTGCACACGTAACCAACGTAAACATAGGGTAACTAAGAGAAGTGGTTACCCGATATTTACCATGGTTACGAGTGTCCGCAGCTCTCAGGTGGGAGAGAGAGGGAGGGGAGGAAGGGGGAAAGACAGAGATAGAGAGGGTGAGGGAGGGAGGAGGAGAGAGAGACAGATCACGCGACACTGGTTCTGTGCATGCTCAGTAGAGCAAGCAGGATCCTGTCTATCAGCACGCCAGCGTTCACCTGCGTTTGCGTGCTGTTTAGTCAGGATCCGGTGACATGCAGTATTTGGACGCAGCTCAAAAACGCTACAAGTAGCGTTTTTGAAAGATGTTAAAAAACTGCAAGTCGCTGGATCCTCACTATAACGCACGCAAACGCAGGTGAACGCATGTTAACGCGAGTCCATTGCAAATGCATTGAAGTGAAAACGCATTTGCACTGGATCCGTTTTTCCGCTAAAAAAACGTTATGGACGGATGTTAAATAAACGTAGTGTGAAACCAGCCTCAGCTGCACAGCTGCTGCAACAATCGTTGCATAACCAAAGAATTTCCGCAAAAAACTGTCAGAGACTTTCACAGGGAAGTTCATCTGCAAGCTTGTCATCCTCATTGTGATGAACACCTGTCTGCAGTTTGTTGTTAAAACCGACTTTAGTGGGGAAATGCTCACATTCAATGGTATGTGGCACGTTGGAGAGGGGTTCTCTTCACTGATGAATCCCAGGTTTCACTGTATAGCGAAGATGACAGACTGCATTGTATGAAGTCATTATTTGCTGATGTCAATGTTGTTAATCGAGTGGCCCATAGTGGTGAGGTTATAGCATGGGCAGGTATAAGTTCTGGACAATGAACACAGGTGCATTTTATTGATGCTATTTTGGATTCACAGAGATACCATAGCAAGATCCTGAGGCCCATTGTTGTACCAGTCATCCACCATTACCCAGCATGATAATGCACTGCTCCATATTGTAAGATGGGCAGTGAGCCCCATAGGGGCGAATAGGCCCCATGACGATCGGGAGGGTTAGGGTAGGAAAGGGTTAAGTGCTAGTTCAGAGGTGTACGTGGGGGCTAACTGATTGGTGGGGGAGTTAGGAAAAGGGATTGGGTGAGGGATATTTTATGGGAGGGGTGTTGTGCCGGGTATAAAGGGGTCAGTGCAGAGGTCACTGCCCCCTTTTGTCCTGCATACAGTGTGTCCTCCTGTGCTGCTGCATCCCTCACCTGGCATGGCTGAATTAGCGGCACTGATGGAGCTCGTGCATGGGGCCTCTGAGGCCATAGGAGTGGACGCGTTGCGGGAGCAGCTGGAGGCTGTCTGTGGGGCTGGAGCGGTTATGGCTCCTGCTTCTACGCCCGGACCTGCGACGCCCGCTCGGCGGGCGCGACCACCGGAGCGCTACTCCCCCGGCGTGGGGAGAACAAGATCTAGGAGCCCCCTCGGGGACCCTCCGGGGCATCGGAGCCCTCCTCACTCACCTGCTGGAGAGTTACCGGCCGCCGGGAGGAATCCTCGCCGGAGATCCCGTGGGCCGGAAGTGGGCGGAGCATCGGCGAGGCCTACTTCCAGTTTGCGGCCTGCACGGCCCCGGACCGGAGCGGCGGCAGCCCCCAGTGAAGTGCCGGCTGGGGGTGGTGCCCAGCATCATAGACCGGAGGTGGAGACTCCCTGCAGGCGGCAGGGGAGAGGGAGCGGACGGAGCGGCGGCGCAGAGTGGGACAGCAGCAGGAGGGGACCGGAGGTAGGGTCCAGCAGTCCGCAGGGCCCTGTGCTGCGGTCGGTGATTACGGTCCCCCCAGCGAGAAACGGGCTGGGGGGAGTTCCCTGCACGCGGCGAGAGCGGCACGGCCTTCCTGCACTCGGCAGGGAGGGTTAATCGCAGGAGCAGCCAGCGAGACTGGGACAGCGCAGCAGGCAGGCCGGAGACCAGCCAGGAAGGATGGCGGCAGGACGCCGCGTCCCGCCAAGAAGAGTAGACCCAGCAGGAGACCCCCGGAGGCGCAGGGTGCGGTGACCGTGGGGGTTGACGGCCGCCAGGTGCAGGCTGTCCCCTCGCTGGTCCCCCCTGAGGACCTCAGCAGCAGTTCGGACTCAGGAGAGGAAGAAGGACCGGAGGAGGCGGCAGGACGGATGGATCGGCTGAGGGACGTTTGCGGTACGGCTGCTCCGGCTTCGGTTCAGAGGCAGCTCGGTGAGAGGACGATTGATAGTTTTAATGTTGCGGGTAGTGGGGGCGGGGGTGTAAGTTCCTCCGCGGGGGGCAGTATGTTGGGCGTGAGTGCGGTTGGGCAGTTGGGGTTACCCAGATCGGAATTTTGGGGTCAATTGTTAGGGGTGTTGCAGGGATTGTCGGCTGAGAGGGTATTTCCTTGTGGATGCGATTAATGACAGCTCCGGCTCAGCCCTTTCGTGGGGGTGCCGGGAGCCCGGGTGCGAGTGGCGGGTCCCCGGCTGGCCAGAGAAAAGGTGCCTGTTGGCAATTTAATGAAGGGCAATGTAAGTTTGGGGCGTCGTGTCGGTTTAAACACGAGTGTTCCGGTTGTGGAGGTTCCCACTCTTTCGCCAGGTGTTTAAAAAAAGGGAAAGGAAAGGCAAGAGAGGGGTCTGGTAAAAGGGAGGACGCCAGTGAGGGTAGAGGTGATGCTTCCCTATTTAAATAGATATCCGGATGTTCGGGCGGCGGAGCTGTTGGCAAAAGATTTTACTGAGGGTTTTCGGATTCCGTTTGAATCTGAAGCGCCGGTGTTTTGCCCTGGTAACTTGCGGTCTGCAAAAGAACATTCAGGAGTGGTGAGACAAAAGCTGCAAAAGGAGGTAGAGTTGGGGAGGATGGCCGGCCCGTTTAAGGACCCGCCGTTCTCCAACTTACGGATTTCGCCACTGGGGGTGGTACCCAAGAAGGAGCCGAATAAATTTTGGCTCATTCATCATTTGTCTTATCCGGCTGGGTTGTCAGTGAATGATGGGATCTCACCTGAGTTGTCAGCGGTCTGTTATGTATCGTTTGACAAGGCATTAGAGTTAGTGCGGGTAGCTGGGCAAGGGGCCCTGATGGCGAAGGCGGACGTGGAAGCAGCTTTTCGTTTACTTCCTGTGCACCCGGAGAGTCTTCATCTCCTAGGGTGCATGTGGGATGGTGAATACTATGTGGATCGGTGCCTGCCCATGGATTGTTCAATTTCGTGCGCTTATTTTGAAGCGTTTAGTTCTTTTGTGGAATGGGTAGTCAGAGATGTGGCGGGTGTTCACTCAGTGATACACTATTTGGATGATTTCTTTTGCGTTAGCCCGGCGGGCTCCTCGGTTTGTTCATTGTTGTTATTTACGTTAGAGAGGATAGCGGGAAGCCTGGGTATTCCGCTGGCTCAGGAAAAAACGGAAGGGCCAGTGACGTCTCTGTGTTTCCTGGGCATTGAAATTGACATGGTGGCTATGGAATGCCGATTGCCGGAGGGCAAGCTGCGGGATTTGAAGGCGTCGGTGCAGTGGCTGCACCGGGCTAAGAAGGTGCGGTTACGGGATTTGCAGTCAGTGCTCGGAAAATTGAATTTCGCCTGTCGCATTATGCCGATGGGGCGAATATTTAATAGGCGATTGGCGAGCGCGACGGCGGGGGTGACAGCCCCGAATCATTTTGTCAGAGTGACAAAGGTGATGACAGGAGATTTGCTGGTGTGGGATGCGTTTCTCGACCGTTACAATGGAAGGACGTTATGGATGAGCAAGGCATTGGCAAATAGCCAGCTGGAATTGTTTACGGACGCGGCGGGGGCCTCAGGTTTTGGGGCAATCTTTCAGACGCACTGGTGTGTGGGCAAATGGCCACGGCAGTGGGTGGAAGTGAAGCTGGTAAAAAATTTGGTGCTGCTGGAACTTTTTCCCATCATAGTGGCAGTGGAGTTGTGGGGCCCCAAATTTGCAGGCAAGAAGCTGTGCATGCATTGTGATAACATGGCGGTGGTGCATTCTATCAATTCCTTGTCGGCAAAATCACCCCCGGTAGTGGGGTATTTGAGACATTTGGTGTTGCGTTGCTTAGAGCTAAACATTTGTGTGGTGGTGCGGCATGTGCCCGGAGTGCAGAATGAGGTGGCTGATGCACTGTCTCGGTTTCAGTTCCGCAGGTTCAGGAGTCTGGTGCCAGGAGCGGACGAGGATGGAGAACTATGCCCGGAATGGCTGTGGGACCTGGCGTCGGTGTAGCATTTGAGGGCATCAGGAGATCGGTGGCTGAGGCTACTTGGCGCCGATATCAGGCTGTGTGGCAAGAATGGGAGGAGTTGGTGAAGGCGAATTTTATGGAACCCGGGTACACGGGCCGAGTGCTGGCGGTTTTGTCATTGATTAGTGAGGAATTTTCAGCAGGTCGGTCGGTTTCAGTGATAGGTTACAAGTTGGCGGCATTGGCTTTCTGGTTTAAAATGCAAGGGGTTCGGGACGCGACGAAGGATTTTCTGGTGCGGCAGGCGATGAAGGGTTTTCGAAAGGGGGCGCGGTCGCGGGACAGGAGGCGGCCGATAGCGTTCCCGTTGTTGGTTCGATTGGTGGGGTGTTTGGGGGACATATGCTCATCCGGTTACGAACGAGCCTTGTTTACGGTTGCCTTCGTATTGGCATTTTTTGGGGCCTTCCGTATCGGAGAATTGGTTAGCCCTGCCAAGCATGCAGTAGGCGGGTTGTTGTTGGAGGATGTTATGCTTGGGAGAGATAGAGTCGAATGCCGGCTACGGTTCTCAAAGACTGATCAAACAGGTCAGGGACGTTTGGTGGTGTTGTTCGAATTGCCAGGGCACCACTTATGCCCAGTGGTTCAGGTGACGGAGTTTTTGAAGGTGCGGGGCGGCTACCCCGGTGTTTTCCTTAGGCATGTGGATGGATTCGCTTTATCGCGATTCCAGTTTGTTGCAGTACTCAAGACAGCTTTGTTACGGGCAGGGGAGGAGCCAAGGGATTACGGTTCCCACTCCTTCCGGATTGGGGCAGCGACTGAAGCCGCTAGGTGGGGGCTGAGTGAGGATTGGATCCGGCGTATTGGGAGATGGGAATCGTCCAGGTTTCGTTTGTATATTAGACCACACCTGATTAGGTAATGGTTGGTGACATGGGTTTGTTTGAGTGTGTTATGGTTCTTGTGGGCGGTGTTGCTTGTTCAATTGTGGTTTTATTCATGGTCTTTATATTTTGTAGGTCCATGCCTTGTGTGGATTCTCGGGCACTCCTTTGTGTTTCGGGGAGCGTTGCGGGCGGATGTTCATCGGGATGGTCGGCAGCTCGGAGTGGCGATGTCGGAAGCCCGTGTGAAATGGCTCGGAATCCGGGGCATGACCTGGGGGAGAGTTCGCCCTGAAGTCACGTATTATAGCCGTATTGACAGGGAACCGGATGTTTTAATCCTTCATGTGGGGGGGAATGACCTTGGAGTGAGGACGGCGAGGGAGTTAAAAAGGGATATCAAGTTAGACTTGCTGCATTTATGGAAGGCGTTCCGTGGCATTTTGATTGTGTGGTCCGATATCGTAGCCCGGGTGAAATTGAATCGGGCAATTGGCAGGTTCGTAGCGCGGAACGGAGGATTGGTGGTCCGGCATAGGGAACTGGAAGAGTCCACCGGGCAGTATTTGAGGTGTGATGGGGTTCATCTTACGGACATAGGTTTGGATTTGTGGATGTTGGGTTTGAGGGATGGATTGGAACAAGCATTGGGGGTGTGGAGGGCCCGGGCCAAGTAAGGTGTCACTTGGCCGGTCTGTGGCGGGGTGATAGGTCCGTTCAGAGAGGTTTGGTGTACCGACCGTAGGTTGGTTGGTATGAAGCCACTCACGGGGAGTGGCTTCGATTTGGATGGGAACTTGTGGGCAGAGGTCCTGCAGGTTCTGGGGAGGGGTAATTAACGATGGAACGTTGATTACCCCACACCTCGGGTCGGTTGGTCACGGCCGAGGTGGTTCCCTGGGCCGGTTGGAAGTTACGGCCGGGGGATAGGAATGATGGTTGCCCTCTCGGATGGACCTATCAGGTGTCATTTTGTGGTGAATATGTATATATGTACAGGTTCAGTTGTTAATGGGGGGGGCATGTTGAGCCACGAGTTTGGTGCATATATACTCTTTTAATAAAGCTGTGGCCATTCGGCAATAAAGTCGTAGTCTGTGTCGTTATTTTAAGTATAGTGGTAAGGGGAAGTTTGTCATTGGAGACCCGGTTATCCCTATAGATACGTCAAGGATCTGTACACAATTCCTGGAAGCTGAAAACATTCCTGTCCAGCAGACTCACCAGACACGTCACCTATGGTGAATGTGTGGGATGCTTCGGATCTGCATATACAACAGCATGCTCAAGTTGCTGCTAATATCCAGTAACTTCGCAGCCATTGAAGAGGAGTGGACCAACATTCCACAGACCACAATCAACAACCTGATCTACTCTATGTGAAGGAGATGTGTTGCACTGCAGGAGGCAAATGGTGATGACACCAGATACTGACTGGTTTTCTGACTCCCATACCATTCCAATACTGTAAAACGGCACATTTTATTGTGGCCAGACAAAGGCACACCTCTGCAATAATCATGCTGACTAATGAGCATCTTGATATGTCACAACTGTGAGGTGGATGGATTATCTTCGCAACTGAGAACTTCTCACTAACACAGATATAGACAAAATTGTAAACAATATTTGAGATAAAAAGGCCTTACGTGGACATAGAAAAAAATCTTAGATCTAAGGGCGGCTTTGCACACTACGACATCGCAGGTGCGATGTCGGTGGGGTCAAATCAAAAGTGACGCACATCCGGCGTCACTTGCGATGTCGTAGTGTGTAAATCCTAGATGATACGATGAACGAGCGCAAAAGCGTCGTTATCGTATCATCGGTGCAGGCTCCATCATTTCCATAATGCCGGTGCTGCGACAGGTACGATGTTGTTCCTCGTTCCTGCGGCAGCACACATCGCTGTATGAGAAGCCGCAGGAGCGAGGAACATCTCCTACCTGCTGCCGGCCACAATGCGGAAGGAAGGAGGTGGGCGGGATGTTTACATCCTGCTCATCTCCGCCCCTCCGCCGCTATTGGCCGCCTGCCGTGTGACGTCGCTAAAACGCCGCACGACCTGCCCCCTTAGGAAGGAGGCGGGTTGCCGGCCAGAGCGACGGTCGCAGGGCAGGTGAGTGCATGTGAAGCTGCCGTAGCGATAATTTTCGCTACGCCAGCTATCACAAGATATCGTACCTGCGACGGGGGCGGGGACTATCACGTGCAACATCGCAGCATCGGCTTGTGATGTCGCAACGTGCAAAGCCCGCCTTAGAGTTCAGCTCATAAAAATGAGAGCAAAAAATGTAGCGTTTACATTTTTGTTCAATGTAGTAAAGCTGTTGCACCATGTTCAATTGCATAAGGCAACATTCTTAAAGACAGATGGATGGTAACAGCAGATGACCAATTGAATGCTATTGTTGTCTAAGGAACACATACAGACAATACTCCAGGTGATAAAGGAGCTCAGAAATTGGATTACCAAGGAATGTAAAAACATGGCAGTGAGGTGAATCTAAATTGTTGTAGCACCATGCCATGGGAAGGTTAGAATATAATACAATATACGTGAATCTCATCAGGTGTCAACAGTTCAGGCTGTTGGAGGTGAAGTGATGGTGTGTGGAAAGTTTTCTTTGCACAACTTGAGTTCTTTGATACCTTTGGATTTGGATAATGAGGCTTATATAGATATTGTCCATCCCTTTATGGGGGCTTTTATCCTATAACACTTTGAGCATGGCAAAGTGCCAAGTGTCAAATAGACATGGATTAGTTCAAGGAACATGACAATGAGTTTTTCTTGCATCGCTGGCCTTTGCAGTCTCCAGGTCAAAATCTTATGGCTCTTATCTAGGAAGATGTAGAACAAGCTGTCGAGATCATGAGTAGAGATGAGCGAACCGGCCGTGGTTCAGCTCGAGTTCGGTTCGCCGAACGGAGGACTCGTTCGAGTTCGGTTCTGCGAACCGGTTCGGCGAACCACTCGAACCGCATAGGAAACAATGGGATGCAATCACAAACACATAAAAACACCTAGAAAACACCCTCAAAGGTGTCCAAAAGGTGACAAACAACTCACAACACAACACAAACACATGGGAAAGTGACAAGAACAAATTCTCATGCGAAAACAAAACAGCGTTACAAGGAAAAGAGGATGAGACACAGATATAGGCATGGCATGCCCTTCTAAAATCATGTAAAACACCGCAAGGTTACTCCAAGCGGAGTCTCCCTTTTTTCCAAAAATTAAGGCACACACACACCCACCCCTTCAGTGGCAGCACTTGTGCCCCAGTTGTACACTTCACAGGTAGATTTGCATTAAGCACATTCAAAAATACGCCATCCTTAACCGTCTCCAGGATGACACCGGGGTAGGTAGCTAAGTCTTTCCTGATCCCAGCTCTGTTCATCTTGGATCATTTTTAAAAACAATGTAAGCAAGGGTTACTCCAAGCAGAGTCTCCCTTTTTTTCCAAAAATTGGGCCACACACACACACCCACCCCTTCAGTGGCAGCACTTATGCCCCAGTTGTACACTTCACAGGTAGATTTGCATCAAGCACATTCAAAAATTACGCCATACTTAACCGTCCCCAGGATGACACCGGGGTAGGTAGCAAAGTCTTTGCTGAACCATGACTTGTTCATCTTGGCTCCTTTTAAAAAACACAGCAAGCAAGGGTTACTCCAAGCGGAGTCTCCCTTTTTTTCCAAAAATTGGGCCACACACACACCCACCCCTTCAGTGGCAGCACTTGTGCCCCAGTTGTACACTTCACAGGTAGATTTGCATCAAGCACATTCAAAAATACGCCATACTTAACCATCCCCAGGATGACACCGGGATAGGTAGCTAAGTCTTTCCTGACCCCAGCTCTGTTCATCTTGGATCATTTTTAAAAACAATGTAGGCAAGGGTTTCTCCAAGCGGAGTTGATTTTGATGAACGTTAGTCTGTCCACATTGTCACTGGACAGACGCGTGCGCTTAACAAAATCTCCAAGGCGTAAGTGGAGAGCTCTGGCCATTTTTCAAGATTTGAAGCCCAAAATGAGCAAGGCTCCATTTGCAAAGTCATGGCATCGATGTTCATTTGGAGATACTCCTGTATCATCCTCTCCAGCCGTTGACTATGTGTCAGACTTGTTGTCTCTGGTGGCCTTGCAAGGGATGGTCTAAAAAAATTATGAAAAGATTCAATAAAATTGCTGTTACCAGCACCAGATACGATGCTGCTGGTACGGGTAGACTGTTGAAGATGACGAGACCGTCCCATGTTTGTCAAGTTGCAACTGGGAGATTCACTCCCTGCACCACGGTTGTTTGGTGGAAAAGCCGAGCTAAGATCGAGTAACAGCTTTTGCTGATACTCCTGCATACGTGCGTCCCTTTCTATGGCTGGAATTATGTCACAAAATTTGGACTTGTACCGGGGATCTAATAGTGTGGCAAGCCAGTAGTCATCAACACTACTAATTTTGACAATACGAGGGTCATGTTGGAGGTAGTGCAGCAAGAAGGCGCTCATGTGTCTTGCGCAGCCATGTGGACCAAGTCCACGCTGTGTTTGTGGCATAGAGGTGCTAACCGTTCTTTCTTCCTCTGACATCTCCCCCCAACCTCTTTCAACTGAAATTTGACCAAGGTCTCCCTCATCTGCTGAGTCTTCCATGTCCATGGACAATTCGTCCTCCATTTCTTCATGTTCTCCTGCACCTTCTTCAACATTTCGCCTGCTACCATGCGCCCTTGTTGATCCCTGTCCCCCATGGTCCCATGCCTGCCGCGTTGGTGATGATGAACGTCTGGACCTTGGTGATGTTGTTGTTTCTTGCGCATATGAATCCTCCTGTAGTTCCTCCCCTTCCTGTTGTCCCACCCCTGACTCCGAATAGTGTTTAGCGTGTGCTCCAGCATGTAAATGACTGGAATTGTCATGCTGATAATGGCATTGTCAGCGCTAAACATATTCGTCGCCATGTTAAAACTGTGCAGAAGGGTGCATAGGTCCTTGATCTGAGACCACTCCATCAGGGTGATCTGCCCCACCTCTGCATCTCGTTGGCCCAGGTTATACGTCATGACGTATTGCACCAGGGCTCGACGGTGCTGCCACAGTCGCTGTAACATGTGGAGAGTCGAATTCCAGCGTGTCGGCACATCGCATTTCAGGCGATGAACCGGCAGGCCGAAAGACTTCTGGAGCGATGCAAGTCGCTCAGCAGCGGTGGTTGAACGGCGGAAGTGAGCAGACAGTTTTCGTGCCCTGTTCTGAAGGCCATCTAGGCCGGGATAGTGTGTTAAAAATTGCTGGACAACAAGGTTGAACACGTGAGCCATACAAGGCACGTGCGTCACCTTGCCCAGGCGAAGGGCCGCACCCAGGTTTGCAGCATTGTCGCACACGGCCTTACCAGGCTGCAGGTTGAGTGGAGACAACCATTTATTAACCTCAGTCTCCAGAGCTGCCCACAACTCAGCCGCTGTGTGACTCTTATTTCCAAGACATTTCAAGCTAAAGACCGCCTGATGCCGTTGCGCTCTGCTGCCAGCATAGTAATGAGGGGTGCGTGATTCCTTCTGCGTAGTTAGAACGCTGGTGGCCTGACCAGGCAGGCTTGGGGCGGAGGTGGAGGACCCAGACGAGGTGGAGGAGGCAGAAGCAGTGGCGGAACTTGGACACACAGAGGATGGACACACAAGTCGTGGGGACGGCAAGACTTGTGCAGCAGACCCTTCACCATCTATCACCATAGTTACCCAGTGCCCAGTCAGCGACATGTAACGTCCCTGTCCATGCTTACTGGTCCAAGTATCGGTGGTGAAACGCACCCGTTCACACACAGAGTTTCTCAAGGAAGCGGTGATGTTGTGTGCGACATGCTGGTGTAGCGCAGGCACACCTTTCTTAGAGAAGTAGTGGCGACTGGGCATCTGGTATTGGGGCACAGCGACAGACATAAGGTCTCTAAAATCCTGTGTGTCCACCAGGCGGAAAGGCAGCATTTCGGTAGCCAAGAGCTTACAGAGGGATAAAGTCAACCTCTTAGCTTTGTCATGGGTCGCAGGAAATGGCCTTTATTTGTCCACATCTGAGGGACAGAGATCTGGCTGCTGTGTGGAGACGGTGGTGAGTAGGGTGTCCCTGGAAAAATGCAGGTTTGTGAGGAAAGTGCAGGCGTAGACATGATGTTGCCTTCATCCAACGTTGGTGGTATCGATGTCTGAGAGAGCTGTACACACGCACTTGTTTCCCCTTCCAAACCAACTGACGACCTACCAAGCAAACTGCCTGTTGCGGTTACAGTGGTGGAAGTTGTGCGTGGAAAACCAGGTGTGACAGCTGTCCCCACAGTCCTAGAAGATGAAGAGCGCGCGGATGCATTTGAAGGGGCAGGCGGTGGATGGTTCGCTCCGCTAGACCGCATTGCAGCACGGTGAGCTTCCCATTGGGACATATGATATTTATTCATGTGACGATTCATGGAAGAAGTTGTCAAACTCCTGAGGTTTTGCCCTCTACTAACAGAATCACGACAAATTTTACATATCACATGATTTGGGCGATCTTTTGCCATGTCAAAAAAGGTCCAGGCTAGGCAAGGCTTAGAGGGCATGCGACCTGCTGAGCCCCCCCGACTAGTGCTCAGAGGCAGAGTGGTGGCTGAGGATGCAGTTGTAGACATGCTACCAGTACTACTCCTCTGTCCAGGAAGGCGCAACGTAACTTCGTCGTCAGTAGCATCCTCCTCCACCGCCTCTGTTGACCTCCTCGAGTGCCTGACTGTGGGTTGACAGTAGGTGGGATCTAGAACTTCCTCATCAAGCGTTGTGTTTGCACTCCCCTCACCCTCAGACCGAGCCTCTTCCTGACGTGAACCAATATTTAAGTTGTCATCCCAATCTCGTATCTGCGTCTTATCGTCATCAGTATGTTGCTCATTGTCTATAACAACAGGTGTTACAGTTTGTGAATAAGGGTCAACATTATGCTCAGAAACTTGGTCCTCACGGCCTGAATCAGTCACAAAGGTTCTGGGCATCACTGCAGACCATTTCCTGGTCTGTACTCACTGTAGCTTGGGAGCAGACCTCTGATTCCCAGGCTATAGTGTGACTGAACAGCTCTGCAGACTCAGCCATCTCAGTTCCACCATACTGTGCAGGGCGGATGGAGACTTCAGAGCTGGGAGAAAGCAAGTGTGATTCGGATGACAACTCAGAGGACTGGTGTTTTTTGGATGCGGTAGTTGAGGTGGCGGAGAGGGAACTTGTTGGACCACTTGAGATCCATTCAAGCATTTTCTTTTTTTGGCCATCATCAACCTTTGTTCCAGTTGTTCTTGTCCGTAAAAAAGGGAGCACATCGGATTGTCCACGGTAAGTATTAGACATCTTACTTTTGCTGGAAGATGGTCTATCTTCAGCAGATGTTAAATGGAGCTTTGCCACCTTCCCCACGGACAAACCCTTTTTTTCCTTTTCCAACACGCCTCTTCCCCTTTCCACCAGCATCTGTCATTTTGCCACTCATTTTGATTGTGACAAGATTGTGCACTTAAAATGTGGTAGTAAAAATTGAGAGGTGGTGTAGATTGCAGCAGTGGTCTAGCTTTATTAACAGCAGAATAAACAACAATAACTATCCGTGACAATGCAACTACGGCCCTTAAACTGGCAGCATAGTTTGCTATTAGAATGCCTTAGTAACAATGAGTTTCAGTGTGCAATGCAGAGGTGCTGCAAATATCTTTGCACCAGTGGGACAATAATGAAGTCCAACAGCCACTTTTAGGATGCCACTAAGTTTCCTAAGTGTTTGCTAGTATAATGGCTTAGTAACAATGAGCTTGAGTGTGCAGTGCAGAGGTGCTGCAAATAGATTTGCACTAGTGGAACACTAATGGAAGTCCAACAGCCACTTTTAGGATGCCACTAAGTTTCCCCAGTGTTTGCTAGTATAATGGCTTAAGGGGGCTTTACACGCTACGACATCGCTAATGCGAACTCGTTGGGGTCACGGAATTGGTGACGCACATCCGGCCGCATTAGCGATGCCATTGCGTGTGACACCGATGAGCGATTTTGCATCGTTGCAAAAACTTGCAAAATCGCTCATCGGTGACATGGGGGTCCATTCTCAAAAATCGTTACTGCAGCAGTAATGAGGTTGTTCCTTGTTCCTGCGGCAGCACACATCGCTATGTGTGACGCCGCAGGAACGAGGAAGCTTTCCTTACCTGCCTCCCAGCCGCTATGTGGAAGGAAGGAGGTGGGCGGGATGTTACGTCCCGCTCAGCTCCGTCCCTCCGCTACTATTGGGCGGCCGCTCAGTGATGTCGCTGTGACACCGCACGGACCGCCCCTTTAGAAAGGAGGCGGTTCACCAGTCACAGCGACGTCGCCGGGCAGGTAAGTATGTGTGACGGGTCTTGGCGATGTTGTGCAGCATGGGCAGCGATTTGCCCGTGTCGCGCAACAGATGGGGGCGGGTACCCACACTAGTGATATCGGGACCGGTATCACAGTGTGTAAAGCCCTCTTTAGTAACAATGAGCTTGAGTGTGCAATGCATAGGTGTTGCAAATAGATTTGCACTAGTGAGACACTACTGGAAGTCCAACAGCCACTTTTAGGATGCCACTAAGTTTACTCAGTGTTTGCTAGTATAATGGCTTAGTAACAATGAGTTTGAGTGTGCAATGTAGTGGTGCTGCAAATATCTTTGCACCAGTGAGACAATAATGAAGTCCAACAGCCACTTTTAGGATACCACTAAGTTTCCTCAGTGTTTGCTAGTATAAAGGCTTAGTAACAATGAGCTTGAGTGTGCAATGCAGAGGCGCTGCAAATAGATTTGCACTAGTGGGACACTAATGGAAGTCCAACAGCCACTTTTAGGATGCCACTAAGTTTACTCAGTGTTTGCTAGTATAATGGCTTAGTAACAATGAGCTTGAGTGTGCAATGCAGAGGTGCTGCAAATAGATTTGCACTAGTGGGACACTAATGGAAGTCCAACAGCCACTTTAAGGATGCCACTAAGTTTACTCAGTGTTTGCTAGTATAATGGCTTAGTAACAATGAGCTGGAGTGTGCAAAGGGCAGGAGGGTACAGTGGCAGGGTTGTGGGTCTGTGTAGAGGAAAGGAAGCCTCACTTTATATCCCTCCTAATGGGGAAATGCAGCGAGGAAGTCCCTGACCTTAGCTACACAGACGCTCTTATCTGTAGCTGTTAAAATCTTTTTCCACGGACCTGACTGTCACCTATAGCTCTGAGCCTGCTGTTATTAGCCCTTACAAGGGCTAAAAGAAACTTCTATCCCTATTCCGTATAGCGCTGTGTGTAGAGCGTACACAGCAGTATCGGAGACAGGAGCTACGCCAGCGGTGACTGACACCCAGACGCAGAAGGCAGATAATGGCGTCCTGACGGGCAGATACCCGTTTTTATAATGCAGGGACATGTGACATGGACATCCTATCACACATACCGTTGCTTCTCTGGCTAAAAGTCCACTTAGCTGTGTGTGTGTCTGGGATTGGCTGCCATGCTGGCCCGCCCCACTACACGCGCGCGCTTAGGGAAGGAAGACAAGGAAAAAAAAAAAAATGGCGATCGCCATTGTCCCAGCAGCAGTGATCTGAATTCGCTGTTCCCGTACACTATACGCTGACATTTCATAATAGTGTGAGTCACAGAGTGACTTACACTATTACAGCGGAAAGCCAGCTAGTAATTAGCTTGGTTTTTGATGCTAGAACCGTTCTCAAATGTAACTAGAACTATCGAGCTTTTGCAAAAAGCTCGAGTTCTAGTTCGATCTAAAATAGCCCCCAAAATCACTTGAACCGGGAACTGGAGAACCACGAACCGCGCTCAACTCTAATCATGAGAATATTTTCATCTAATTTGCTGCAAATGCAAGAAGCCATACTGTCCGCATGGGCCAACATTCCTACAGAATCTATACTACAACAATTACTGTGGTTCTGGAAATGAAATTATGTCCAATGTGCTACAGTACCAGATCTAGACTGGTTTCGTATGAAGTAAATATTCAGTGTACACAAGTTAACAATACAAAGCAAACAATGCAGTCTATTGAAGTAAAGTACAGATTTTACTACGAGAGGAGCATCTACTTTCATAATCACCAGTTCTGTCTGTTCCCCTATTCCGTGATGTACTGCGGCATTGTCCGTTGCACAGCCGCAGTTCGAACGATGCTCCACCTTCCGAGTCCTCACTGCATGCACGCACGCATACACACATATACACACACACACAGCAGATGTCGCGGGCGGAGGGGACGCGCTCGCCACACTCGGGTCCGGGGCTTCTGCTGCTGCTGCTCGGTGACTCGAGCGGTGGACCGGACCCGGGGACTCGAGCAGCGCTCCTCACCCGTGAGTGAAAAGGGGGTGGTATGTTTAGGGAGATTGTTCGTGACGCCACCCACGGGACGTGGTGATGATGGCACCACCGCTGCTGGTAACGGGGATCCCGGGAGAGATGGTAGGGTGCACCTGTTATGTTGTCCCCTCCGTGGGTAGGGGGTTGGTGATCCCGGGGGCCAGTGATGTAACGGGGAGGCTGGATAGCTGGGTTGCAGGGTCTGCACGGCGCGGTGCCGGACCGCACTGGTGTACTCACTCAGACAATCACTGACAGTCTCTGGTAAACCAAAACGGCCGGATGGACGGGTCCCCCAGCCGGCTGCAGCGTTGTTGTTGTGCTCTCCCCGGACGGCTGATAGTGGCTGTCTTTCCCTGCACGTTTTGGAATGTTCTGACTCCTGTGGTTGCCCACCGGTAGTCCGCTCCCCGACGTACAGGTGCCGTAGAAGCCCGTTTTTGCCCGCAGGCGCTGGCCCTTGGATCTCTAGCCTGTGGCGGTGGCTGTATATCCTTTCTGGGTGGACTGTTGCCTTCAATCGGGACTTGGTTGTTAGGAAACCCCTGGGGTTCCTGTCACATTTGGATTTGACTATTGACGGCGGCTCCAAGCCTGGTCGGGGTCCGATGGCCCTGCCTGTGTGCTTAGCTTTACTCCATTCCACGGTCCGGTACCGGCGGGCCGACGCCCAACCCCAGTCCTTACGGCTCTGCGGAGTTCCACCAACTCCTGCAGACGACCACCATCATCTGCCAACCTTGCTGTCAGTGCCTGGGCTCCTACCCAGACACCTCAAGTGTTTACTCCTCTCACTTTCACCTCCAAGACTGATCTGTCTCCTTTTCCCGCCTCCAGGCCTGTGAACTCCTTGGTAGGTGGGGCCAACTGCCTGGCTCCGCCCCACCTGGTGTGGACATCAGACCCTGGAGGGAGGCAACAAGGGTTTTTGTCTGACTGTTGTTACTGTCTAGGGTGGGGGGTGTGTGCATGTTATTATGTATGTGACTACCTGGCTAGTCCAGGGCGTCACATTCCCCCTTGGTAAAATGCAGACCATCCGCGGGCTGCCCGTCCATCACTGGTTTTATTTTTTTTTCAAACTGCAAAAAATAAATAACATTTAAACATTCAACATAAGCATGTGTAGAAATCTTCCCTTATGGGAGGCACGGTACTTTAATGTTACAATGGTAAACATTTTTATTAAAATGGACAGGTTCATGGTCATCCGCTCCCCCACCCAAGCAACCTAAACCTTGATGCTGCCCCTAAGAAACGGGCATCACCCCTTTACCCCAATCCTGGTCCAGGTTACCCGAGCGAGAACGGGTACGGTGTCTCGCACCCGGCTGTCACTTCAGGGGACCCCACGTCCAGGGGAACCCCTGACCCCCGGAGGATGGCCACCGGTCCTGGTGGTGGCCGGGCCCCAGCCTGCTCTGCTGCGGGTTCTTCCTCCAATCTGCCTCTCCGGAGGCGGTACGGAAAACAGAAAATGGCCCACAAATTATTTACAAACCCACAAGTTCGTGGGTTGCCTGCTAGTTCTCGGCCATGTCCATGAGCAGTTTCTCATGTGGGCGGTAAACACAGAGAGTCCCTCCGGGGACAACTTGCTGGCAATGGACGGAATAATCACTGTCGACAATCAGATGAAAACTCAGGTTTGATTTGTGTTCATTCATTCAGCTATTTACACAATTAACATACGACACCCCTAGATGGTAGTTTCCCTGTACCTAAGCGGGGCCGACCTAGGTTGGGGAGTGTGGACCTTCTGGGCCCACTGTCATCAGTGAAAGGCAAGGGGATAGAGGAGACAGTCAGTTCCTCTTCCCTTATGGCAGGTATGGCAGTGGAGACCCAAGGGGAGGGGGTATAGGTGCATCCCTGGGCGCTTGTTCGAGCGGCTCACTGGCGGGCGTTTCCGTCTCCATTTCTTCCACATGTTGTGGGAACATTATCACTGGAACAATCACCGCACCGTTTTGCATAGGCCAGTCTGCTGGAAAATCACCCATCACTGTGTGGATCACCTTCTCCTCTTTTTCCCCGCTCGGCGTAGGAACCGGAACTTCGTTTGTCACTCTCAAGGGGTGAGGACATTTATTCAGGTGGTCCCTGGAAACCGTAGTGGCAGTCCTCCCCTGGTCGCGACTGATCAGATAAGCCTTCTCATTCTCCCATTCAGTGGGCTGTATGACATACGGGGTCCTTTCCCACTGGTCATCCAGCTTATGGGCCCGTCTCTTCCGTTTCAGCACGACATCTCCCGGCTCAAAGGGGACAGCTGACGCTCGCTTATTGAAGCGTTGCGCTTGTTTCTCTCGGCTCTGACTGAGATTCTTCTCCACATACTCCTGCACTTGTTGGTATTGGATTTGCCGCCGAATATCCCAGCCAGCAGTCGAAGGGAGGGCCTCAGGAGCTTCCAAGCCCATTTCCAGGTCCACCGGCAGCCGGCCCGGTTGGGCTCTCATCAGATACACCGGGGTGCATTTGGTAGAACTACTGGGGATGTTGTTGTACATGTCAACCAGGTCGGACAGCTTTTCTGGCCACAGGTTCCATTCTTCCAACGGTATCACCTTGAGGAGGTCCAGGACCAGATGGTTCATCTTTTCGCACATCCCATTAGTTTAGGCATGATATGGCGTGATCCTGATCTTCTTACAACCGTACAACTGGCAGAATTCTTGAAACACCTCTGCTTCAAAGGCTGAACCCTGGTCCGTAAGTACCCTCTCCGAGTATCCGTGCGGTCGACAGAAGTAGGCCTGGAATGCCCTGGCTGCGGTACGGCCGGTCAAATCCTTGACTGGGACAACCACCATGAACCTGGAGTAGTGATCCACGATGGTCAAGGCGTAGGTATATCCACTCCGGCTGTGTGTAAGCTTGACGTGTTCCAAGGCAACCAACTCCAGTGGTTGATGGGTGATGATCGGCTGTAGAGGGGCTCTTTGGCTGACTTCATCCTTCCTTCTCAGCACACAGGGGCCGCAGTATCGGCACCAAGCCTCCACAGATTCTTGCATCCCACTCCAACAGAACCGCTCTCTCAGCAACATCTCAAGCTTTTTCCAACCGAAATGCCCGGCGCCATCATGATATGCCCGTAGGACTTTGGACACGCTGGCCTGAGGGACCACCAGATGACGAACTTTCTCGTGAGTCTTCGGGTTGATCAGCCCTCGATACAGCTTCCCCTCGTACAGGTATAGCCGGGCTCGTTCTTTCCACAGTCGCTGGGCCTCAGGGGGCGCTGCCAGATCCATTCCGGAGGAGCCTTGTTCAATCATGGTCTTGACCAATTGGACGGCAGGCGTTTGGTCTTGGGCTTATCGCCATCCCTGACTGGGTAGCGGGTCCAGGTTCGCCTGTTGTTGTTTGACATGTAGTTCTTCGACCAGTGGCCGATGGAACGCGGGCAACTCGATTTCTTCGAGGTCATCGTCTTCCGACCCCCCATCCGGCAGGTGGGGCATCCAGGACAACGCATCCGCATTGGTGTTCTTGCGGCCGGCTCTGTATTTGATAGTGAAGTCATAATTAGACAGCCTGGCCACCCACCGCTGTTCCAGAGCGCCCAGTTTGGCCATGTCCAGATGGGTCAACGGATTATTGTCCGTGTAAGCCGTGAACTTTGCCACTGCGAGATAATGTCGGAACCTCTCGGTGATTGCCCACACCAAGGCCAGGAACTCAAGCTTAAAGTAGCTGTAATTTTCGGGGTTCCTTTCCGTGGGCCGGAGTTTTCTGCTGGCATAGGCGATCACCTTTTCTCGCCCGTCCTGGACCTGGGACAGGACTGCTCCCAAGCCCACATTGCTGGCGTCGGTGTAGAGGACGAACGGGAGGCTGTAGTCGGGGTACGCCAGGATCTCCTCTCCCCTCAAGGCCGTCTTCAGCTGGTGAAAGGACTCCTCATCCTTCTTCTCCCACACAAAGGGAGATCCAGAGGACCTGCCACCCTTGGTCTGTCCCACGAGGAGGTCTTGCATGGGGGCGGCCATCTTCGTGTACCCCTTGATGAAGCGACGGTAGTAGCCAACCAGGCACAGGAACTGCCTCACCTCTCTCACTGTGGTCGGTCTCCTGGATAGCAGTGATCTTCTCGGGGCGACACCTTCTGCACCCACCATGTGTCCGAGGTACTGTACCCTAGGCTTCAGTAGGTGGCACTTGGAGGGCTTCAGTTTCATCCCGTACTTGGCTAGGGACGCGAACACTTCAGCCAGATGTTCCAGGTGGGCCTCATACGTCTGGGAGTATACGATCACATCATCTAGATACAGTAGGACCGTTTCGAAATTGAGATGTCCCAGGCAACACTCCATGAGCCGTTGGAAGGTTCCGGGGGCATTGCACAGCCCGAACGGCATGCTGTTAAACTCGCAGAGTCCCATGGGAGTGGCGAATGCAGTCTTCTCACGGTCCTCTGGTGCGACCGCCACCTGCCAGTATCCGCTGGTAAGGTCAAGGGTGGAGAAGAAGTTAGCAGTTCTCAGCGCAGCTAGCGACTCTTCGATACGGGGAAGAGGATAGGCATCTTTATGCGTTATCTGGTTGATCTTCCGGTAATCCACACACATTTTCATGGTGCCATCCTTCTTTTTCACCAGCACCAGTGGGGCTGCCCAGGGACTACAACTATCCCGAATGACCCCTGCCTCCTTCATGTTCCTCAACATGTCTTTGGCGTATTGATAATGTGCTGGCGGGATGGGCCTATATCTTTCTTTAATGGGTGGATGTATGTCTGTAGGTATATGGTGTTGAACCCCTTTAATCCTCCCAAAATCTAATGGGTGTTTGCTGAAAACTTGTTCATACTCTTGCACTACCCTGTATACCCCTTCTTTGTGATGCGTGGGTGTGATTTCAGTGCCTACGTGTAGTTCCTGGCACCACTCCTCTAACTGTTCAGGGGGTATATGGTTACTGGCAGGGGATGCTGAGGTAGGAGGGGCGGCTTCGTGAATGGTGTGAGGGTCTAGGGTGAGCAGTTTGGCAAGGGTAGCGTAACGGGGAAGGCTAACTTCCTCCTCTCCACAATTCAGCACTCTTACAGGCACTCTCCCCTTTTTGACGTCAACCACCCCTCTGGCCGCCATCACCGTGGACCAGTGTTCGGAAGGCGTGGGTTCCACCATCGTCGGGTAGTCGCGCCCTGGGGGCCTACTGCTGCACTGCACCAAATCATCATCTCACTTCGGGGTGGCACTACCAAGGGGGCCACAACCATCACCCTTACTCCACCAATGTCTCCACCAGTCGAGTTCACTTGCTGACGATATAGAAGAGCCCGGATCTCACGCTGCACAGCTCTCTGTCGGCCTCCTCCTGCTGTGGCGGCCAACTGCTGCAACAGACTCAGCACCTCACTCATACAGTGCTCCATCACATTGGTCCCTAAGATTACTTTCGGGGTATGATCACTGGGTTCATTCATCACCGCTATCATCCCTTGATCCTTTAACTCCGCATGTCCCACGGTCAGGGTCACTTGTTTGTATCCCACTTGCGTTAGAGGGAGTCCATTGGCTGCGACCAGGGTCAGGCTATCATCAGAGGGGGCAAGTTCATCAGTACCCCAATACTGCTGGTACAGTGTATATGGTATAGTGGTTACCTGTGATCCGGTGTCCAAGAGGGCCATGAGCAGGATGCCGTCCACTGCCAGAGGGATGATGGGGCGAGCTCTGACATACTGGTCTCGCCAGAGGATTGGCTCTTGGCCCCACGGGTTACTCGTTTAACGGGCATCGCCTAGAGTAGTGGCCAGGCTTGCTGCACCTGTAACAAATAGGAGGCCCATACCGTGAGTCATTGGTCCTTCTCCGCTGCATCCAGGGGACGTCCTCCGGGTTGTCGGCGAGCTGGATCCTCCCTGGGGGCTTGACTCTCGTCGGGCGCTGGAGTGCGGCGAGGATCTTGGCTAGGTCTCCATCCATACGGCGGACCTGGGCAGCTAGCTCCTCCATCATCCCGACAGGCGCTGCAGGGGCCGGTAGAGCCGGGAGAGGAGGTGCCACCGTGATGGGGGCGGTTTCAGCCGGCCACGGGGCCGCCTCAGAAGCGTCAGGCGTTGGGGCCTACAGGGCCTTGATGGCCCGCTCCTTCAATACTGCAAAGTCCAAATTGGGGTGTTCCAGGGCCCACAGTCGGAGTTGTTTGCGGTCTTCCGCAGTCCCCAGCCCTTGCAGGAATTGCTCCACTAGCATCTTATTACTGTCCGCATCGTTGATAGTGTCCACCCACTTCAGCGTACGGAGGGCTGTTTGCAGACGCAGGGCATAGTCCCTTATATTGTCCGCAGGCTGCTGTTGACACTGATAAAACTGCATCCGCAATTCCGCTTCCGTGCGGGTCGCAAAAGCAATTTGGAGTTTCTCAAAAATGGTAGTCACTGAGGCCCGGTCCGCGTTGGTCCAGGTCTCCATCTCCTGCTCAGCCGCTCCGGTTAGTTGCCCTAGCACTACTGCTGCCCGTTGCCTATCAGTCAAGGGATATAAATCAAGGACCGGGCTAATTTTTTTCCGGAACACCTGCAAAGCATCAGGCTTCCCATCGTACTGCGGTAGCCAGGTAGCATCGGGCACACAGGGCAGGGAGAACGGCATCACCTGAGCGACCGGTGGGCCTGCGGCCTCCCCCGCTCTTGCGGCCGGAGCACGGGCTATCCCGTTTCCATCTACGGGCGCTGCTGCGGCTGCGACCGCCACTTCCTCCAACGGCTCCGTAGGGTGCAGACATCCTTTTTCCGTCCCCCCTTGGTTCTCTTAAGCACTTCCCTCTTTAGGGGCGGGGCTTCGCTTTCGCGCCTTCCCTGCTCGGGGAAGACGCTCGAGCGGGAAATCTTCGCGCCAAAGATGGCGGCGCTTCAAATTTTTCGGCCGGACGCCGCCGGCGGGGACTGCAAGGCGTACTTCTACCAGTAGGTAGATCGGTTCTATCCTGTTCGTGACGCCAAGTTGTCGCGGGCGGAGGGAACGCGCTCGGCACGCTCGGGTCTGGGGCTTCTGCTGCTGCTGCTCGGTGGCTCGAGCGGTGGACCGGACCCGGGGACTCGAGCAGCGCTCCTCACCCGTGAGTGATTGTTCGTGACGCCACCCACGGGACGTGGTGATGATGGCACCACCGCTGCTGGTAACGGGGATCCCGGGAGAGATGGTAGGGTGCAGCTGGGATGTTGTCCGCTCCGTGGGTAGGGGGGTTGGTGATCCCGGGTGCCGGTGATGTAACGGGGAGGCTGGATGGCTGGGGTGCAGGGACTGCGCGGCGCGGTGCCGGACGGCACTGGTGTACTCACTCAGACAATCACTGACAGAGTCTCTGGTAAACCAAAAAGGCCGGATGGACGGGTCCCGCAGCCGGCTGCAGCGTTGTTGTTGTGCTCTCCCCGGACGGCTGATGGTGCCTGTCTTTCCCTGCACCTTTTGGAATGTTCTGACTCCTGTGGTTGCCCACCGGTAGTCCGCTCCCCGGCGTATAGGTGCCGTAGAAGCCTGTTTTTGCCCGCAGGCGCTGGCCCTTGGATCTCTAGCCTGTGGCGGTGGCTGTATATCCTCTCTGGGAGGACTGTTGCCTTCAATCGGGACTTGGTTGTTAGGAAACCCCTGGGGTTCCTGTCACATTTGGATTTGACTATTGATGGCGGCTCCAAGCCTGGTCGGGGTCCGATGGCCCTGCCTGTGTGCTTAGCTTTACTCCGTTCCCCAGTCCGGTACCGGCGGGCCGACACCCGATTTCGGTCCTTACGGCTCTGCAGAGTTCCACCAACTCCTGCAGACGACCACCACCGTCTGCCAACCTTGCTGTCAGTGCCTGGGCTCCTACCCAGACACCTCAAGTGTTTACTCCTCTCACTTTCACTTCCAAGACTGATCTGTCTCCTTTTCCCGCCTCCAGGCCTGTGAACTCCTCGTTGGGGGGCCCAACTGCCTGGCTCCACCCCACCTGGTGTGGACATCAGACCCTGGAGGGAGGCAACAAGGGTTTTTATCTGACTGTTGTTACTGTCTAGGGTGGGGGGTGTGTGCATGTTGTTATGTATGTGACTACCTGGCTAGTCCAGGGCGTCACACAGACATATATAGATACACCGAGCACATACACACACATAGCGCACATACACACAACACAGCCACACACACTGCTGTATACTCACCTGTCCGAGGCCGCCGCCGATTCTGCTGTTAGACCTTTACTGCAGTTGAATGCTTTGTGGCGCCGTAAAGCATTCAACTGCAGTAAAGCCATGACATCAACCTGCAGCGGCCGCTCCGTACACCGCACGCTATCACGGAGGAGTCTGTCTGCTGCAGCTGGAGGCTCTGCGGGCACGGAGGACAGGTAAAACACGGCATAATAGGGGACATAAGGGAACCAGCAGGAGCACAATACTAAACAATGTGCTCATTGCTGCAGGGGACATCAGCCTCCCTCCACCAGATCTGTATACCCCAGCCCTCCCACCAAATCTGTATACCCTCAGACCCCCTCCACCAGATCAGTATAATCCCAGTCCCCCCACCAGATTTGTATACCCCCAGCCCCCCACCCACTAGATCTGGATATCCCCAGCCCCCCCACCAGCTGTGTATACCCCCAGTCCCCCCCCACCAGATCTGTATACCCCCAGCCCCCCACCAGATCTGTATACCCCCAGCCCCCCCCCATCAGATCTGTATACCCCCAGTCCCCCCACCAGATCTGTATACCCCCAGCCCCCCACCAGATCTGTATAAACCCAGCCCTTCCACGAGATCTGTATACCCCAAGCCCCCCCACCAGATCTGTATGCCCCCAGCCCCCCCACCAGATCTGTATACCACCAGCCCCCCACCAGATCTGTATGCCCCCAGCCCCCTCACCAGATCTGTACACCACCAGCCCCCCACCAGATCTGTATGCCCTCAGCCCCCCCACCAGATCTGTATGCCCCCAGCCCCCCTACCAGAACTGTATGCCCCCAGCCCCCCACCAGAACTGTATGCCTCCAGCCCCCCCCACCAGATCTGTATACCCCCAGCCCCCCTACCAGATCTGTATACCCCCAGCCCCCCCCACCAGATCTGTTTACCTCCAGCCCCACCACCAGATATGTATACCCTCAGCCCCCCTACCAGATCTGTAGCCCCCTCACCAGATCTGTAGCCCCCCCCACTTGATCTGTAGGCCCCCCACCAGATTTGTAACCCCTCGCCAGATCTGTAGTCCCCCCGCCAGATCTATATGCCCCCAGACCCCCCACCAGATCTGTATGTCCCCAGCCCCCTCACCAGATCTGTATGCCCCCCACCAGATCTGTATGCCTCCCCCACCAGATCTCAATGCCTCCAGCCCCCCTCACCAAATCTGCATGCCACCAGCCCCACTCACCACTGCTCCTGTCAGCACCACTAAGCATCGGGGCCGCCATCAGGGCATTACTACTGGGACTCCTGTACTGGGCCCGGTGAGCAGCAGGCAGGAAGGGTGGCCCGGCTGACAGCCTGGGCCCCTCCCCTTTCATTCCTCTGCTCACCGGGCCCCAGGGGCAAGGGTCGGGACATTGCACTGGCTGATAAATCGCGGTGCGGTGCAGCACCTGGAGTCGCACAGGGGCTCCAAGCGGGAGGGGGCCCCTAGAGACTGAAAATGTGGTGCCCCTGACCTGGTCAGGCACCACTGAGTACTACACCCATGCTGGGGGCAGTACAATACAGTTAATCCAGAAGGCTGATTGAGGTGTGACTACACAGGCGCATAGTAATCAGGTCTCACACATCTACCTTTGGGAGGACCCCTGGGGAATCCAGGAGGGGGCATGGCCTCCATATCCACTCAGGGGGTGTGGTAGAGAGCCTGGTTGCTAGGTTGCGTAGGCAAGAACAGGAGAGGAGGAAGTAGTGAGCCAGTTAGTAAGTGCAGCTCAGGGAGAGCAGACGTGAGGAGCAGACCCTGCATGCTGTTACAAGCTGACAGCGTACACGCAGTGACTACTGATGGGGGAGATCAGTCACCTGGTAGTGCCACCCAAAATCCACCCAAGGCTAGAGAGAGCAAAGCGGTGGCAGCAGAGTAAGGGGACTGCCAGGGAGGTACCAGGCCCGCAAGGGTAACAGGTCCCAGTGCAGAGATAGATTCACCTTTCTTCTGCCAATCCTGCCGGTGGGGGCACTTCAGACCCACACCATACCACCACAGAGTCCGGAGCCACGTAGCATAGAGAGAACCCGTAGTTCACATGAGGCAAGTAGCCGGAGTGACCTGGTCCAGGCTACAAGCAAATGGGCCGAAACGAGGGGAGAACAGGCAGCAGCAACTTCCCTGGGTGACCCCCGTAGGGACTTCAAGTCGGGGTCACCACAAAAACACACAGGGCTAAGGAAGGCGAGTTGGTAGTCACCCTCATCAGCCAGCCGGAAGGATACCTGGTTCCAGCCTAGTTCATCCCAGCTAAGCCCGGGTTACTCACCCTGCCATCAACTGTGAGTAAAAACATTGAAAGACTGCCTGGACTGTGTTTGAGTCATTCTGCGCCTTGTGGTTCCAGACACTTAAACCGGGCCCTGGTGCTTGCCTCACTCTCGGGAGGCCACTACAACTGACTGCACCCACCATCAGCCCCAGGCACCCCTTAATCTGCAGTGGCGGTCACCCTGACCGCAATACCGAGAGTGGCATCACGAAAATCCTAAAGAAAAGGTACCCTACCTGTGACCAGACTGTTCCATCCACGTGGAGTCCCTGAAGGTAATGCACCGACACAACACCTGTGGGGCTTCACAAAAAAAGAGGAGAAGCAGGGGCCCGATCAGCTGAACGCATATGATTATGCTGAGCTGACAGGGGCACCTTTCTCACCTGTTAGGGCCCTCTGCAGAAGCTGCCGATCTCGCTGAGGAAAGAGACTGTCTGTGTCTGAAGCTAAATAGAAGGCTCTGCCCACAGCTCCGTCTGCAGCAGACAGGCCTCTACTGGATACAAACATGGCTCCTGCCTCCCATGCTGTCCTCATAAATCGCTGAGCTGCTCACACCCTCCTGCATTGCAATTACTCCAGGAGGACACAGCATCAAACCCCAGGAGAAAAGGAGGCTGCACCTCAGAGAAGATAGAAGTGCATGCTCCAAACGGCCATCCTGGGCACCATGGTCAATCATCTGCAGAGATGGTGAGTCCATGTGTAATGTGTGGGCATCTATCTATCTATCTATGATTCTATCTATCTATCTGTGGTGCCCTGGACAAGCCAGGGGCCACAGAGAACAACACCAACACACCCCACACTCCCGGTAGGCACATCAAAGTCAGACACAAAAACCCTTGTCGCCTTCCTCCAGGGGATGATGTCCACACCAAGGGGTGGAGCCAGGCGGTTGGTCTCCACCCACCGAGGAGTTCACAGTCCTGGAGGCGGGAAAAGCAGGCAGATAGAGTTTGGAGGAGAAAGTGAAAGGAGGTGAAGTGGTAGAAGAGCAGCCTGAAGTTAGTCCGGGTGTGTGGCCCTGACGGATCAGCAAGGTTGGCAGACGGTGGTGACCGTCTGCAGGAGTGGCCTGTCGGAGTTTACCACAAGGACAGTGGACGGGCGGTGGCCCGGCGGTACCGGACCGGTACACAAAGAGAAGTCAGCACCATTTGGCAGGGGCTTACGGACCCCGGCAAGGCTAGGAGTCGCCGTGAATTTGCCAAATTCGTTAGCGAAGGGAACTTCCTGGGTTTCCCAGCAGCCAAGTCCCGACAGAAGGCAAAAGTCCAACCAGGAAAGGGAGACACAGCCACCGCCAAGGCTACCATTTCAAAGGGCCAGAGCCTGCGGGCAAAAGGGGCTCCTCCGGCCCATATCCAAGCCGGGGAGCGGGTTACCGGTGGGAACCCATTGGAACCGTTACACTACATAGGTGCAGGGAAAGGCAGTCACCATCAACCTGCCGGGAGAAACAACACCGCAGCCGTCTGTGGGACCCGTCCATCCAGCCGTGTGTTTTACCGAGAACTGTGTCCTCATCATTGACTGAGTGAGTACCACCGTGCCGTGCGGCACAGCGCTGCCCCTGCGACCCTGCACCTCACCAGGCCCCGCAACCCGCCTGTCCATCCTACCTACCCCATCACCGGGTCCCGGGACAACCAACCCCCTACCCATGGAGGGGAGAACTAACATCAAAGCTGCTCCCTGTCACCGCTCCCGGGATCCCCGTCCAGAGCAGCGGTGGTGTCACAACCTCACCACAACCGTGGGTGGCGTCACGGACAATATCCAAAACCCCTACAATCAATTCCCCCCTTTTCACTCACGGGCGAGGAACGCCGCTCGAGTCCCCGGGATCCGGCCCACCGCTCGAGCCACCACCGAGCAGCAGCCGCAGCAGCCGGACCCGAGCAGTGGGAGAGTGCAGCGCCACATCCTCCGCCCGCGACATATCTATCCCTGTATCCCTCTATCTATCTATCTATCCCTGTATCCCTCTATCTATCTATCTATCTATCTATCCATCGATCTATCCCTCTATCTATCCATCTATGATTCTATCTATCTATCTGTCTATCTATCTATCTATCTATCTATCTGTCTATCTATCCCTGTATCCCTCTATCTATCTATCTATCTATCTATCTATCCACCGATCTATCCCTCTATCCCTCTATCCCTCCATCTATCCATCTATGATTCTATCTATCTATCTATCTATCTATCTCTGTATCCCTCTATCTATCTATCTATCTATCTATCTATCTATCTATCTATCTATCCCTCTATCAAATCAAGTCAAATCAAATAAGCTTTATTGGCAGGACCAAATACAAATTAGTTTTGCCAAAGCAAGTGTACATTAGGGACTGGGACTGTGGGGATGGTGGGTGGGGACTGTAGGAAGGATGAATGGGGCACATCCAGGGTGGGGACACATCTAGGGTGGGAGCTATGGAAATCCATGGCTTATGATGGGGCATATCCAGGGTGGGGACTGTAGGAAGGATGGATAGGGCACATCCAGGTTGGGGTCTGGGGGGCCACATCTGGGATATCTATCTATCTATCTATCCCTGTATCCCTCAATCTATCTATCTATCTATCTATCCCTGTATCCCTCTATCTATCTATCTATCTGTCGCGGGCGGAGGAGGGGATGCTGCGCTCTCCCACTGCTCGGGTCCGGCTGCCGCTGCTGCGGCTGCTGCTGCTCGGTGGTGGCTCGAGCGGTGGGTCGGATCCCGGGAACTCGAGCGGCGTTCCTCGCCCGTGAGTGAAAAGGGGATTTTGATTGTGGGGGTTTTGATTATTGTCCGTGACGCCACCCACGGTTGTGGTGATATTGGTGACACCACCGCTGCTCTGGACGGGGATCCCGGGAGCGGTGACAGGGAGCAGCTTTGTTGTTAGTTCTCCCCTCCGTGCAGGGGCGGACTGGCCCACCAGGAGGTCGGGAGAACCCCCGGTGGGCCCCTGCTATTGATGGCCATGCCCCCTAGGCCCCGCCCCCCCTACCCCCCCCTGGGCCCCTATGGATGTGTGTGAGAGGCCCCCCCCCGGCCGGTAATTTCACTAATCATATCGACACATTGCCGATATGATTAGTGACAATCCCATTCCCTCTGCAGCGGCAAGCAGGGAGAGCGATCTCCAGCTCTGCGTGCTGTCACTGTCAGTGCCGCGCGGCTCTGACTCATCTGCGCAGCGACACTGCAGGAGGAGGCAGTCTCAGAGTGATGACTGCTTCCTTCCTGTGCAGGTGCTGGCAGCATCACACTGCGCGCTGCGGAGGACGGACCGGCGTCACCCCACTGGCTGCAGCAGCACGTGAGTATAGAAGGCGGGGGCCCCGGGGGAGGGTGTGGGGGCCCGGGGAGCGAGCAGGGTCTTCGGGGGGGGGGTGCGGGGGCCCGGAGAGCAAGCAGGGGCCCCGGGGTGGGAGTGCAGGGGCCCAGGAAGGGTGTACGGGGGCCCCGGAGGGGGGGGTGCGGGGTCCCGGTGAGTGGGCAGGGGGCCCTCATACTCACCTGTCTGCAGCCTCCCGGTGCCATGTCCGCTCCCGGTACCGCGGCTCCGGCTGTGTGCAGACGGCCGGGACACCTCCGATAGCTGCAGGACCTGGCGCTGATCACCTGATGCGGTCACCTGATGGAATCAGCTGACAGTGATAGTGACAGCGGTGACGCCAGCTTTTTACTACCCGGCCGGCTAAACTATCAGCTGATGCCGTCAGGAGACTTTATCAGCTGATTACCGCCGGGTCCTGCATTGATCGGTCTGACAGTAGTCTGCACAGAAGTGTGTGGGTTTTTTTTCTTTTTTTTTTGCACTGATGCATCAGCTGATTGTATAAACGGCTTTTATACAATCAGCTGCTGTGTCATGGAATTCTCATCCTTGATCCTGACACATCATCTGATCGCTCTGCCTTCCAGCAAACGATCAGATGATATTGGATCTGGATTGGACGGCGCGGGACCCTGACCCAGGATTACTGCGGAGGGGGGTTCTTTATTTCAATAAAGATGGAGTCACTAATTGTGTTGTGTTTTATTTCTAATAATATTTTTCTGTGTGTTGTGTTTTTTTTTATCTTTACTAGAAATTCATGGTGGCCATGTCTAATATTGGCGTGACACCATGAATTTCGGGCTTAGGGCCAGCTGATAATATACAGCTATCCCTAACCCCATTATTACCCAGCGAGCCACCCGGCATCAGGGCAGCTGGAAGAGTTGGATACAGCGCCAGAAGATGGCGCTTCTATGAAAGCGCCATTTTCTGGGGTGGCTGCGGACTGCAATTCGCAGAGGGGGTGCCCAGAAAGCTTGGGCACCCTGCACTGCGGATTCCAATCCCCAGCTGCCTAGTTGTACCTGGCTGGACTCAAAAATATGGCGAAGCCCACGTCATTTTTTTTTTAATTATTTAATGAAATTCATGAAATAAATAAAAAGGGCTTCCCTATATTTTTGGTTCACAGTCGGGTACAAATAGGCAGCTGGGGGTTGGGGGCAGCCCGTACCTGCCTGCTGTACCTGGCTAGCATACAAAAATATGGCGAAGCCCACGTCATTTTTTTGGAGGGCAAACAACTCCTGCATACAGTCCTGGATGGAGCATGCTGAGCCTTGTAGTTCTGCAGCTGTCTGCTCTCCTACATACACTAGTGGAGAATGAAGAACATATTGAAGAAGGAAATGACATCAGATCTTTTTTTTCAACAATCTTTAATGGCATTGTTCACTGATAAAAAACGCATAAAAAAGCAGTGAGCAAAAACGCAGCCAAAAACGTGGTAAAAACGCATCGCGTTTTTACCGCGGGTGCATTTTTGTGCGTTTTTCTGCGGCCAAAAACTCACAAAAAACACCTAGTGCGCACATACCCTTAGTGTGCAGAGAGCGGCGGAGGATGGAAGACAGAGGAGAGCATTAAGATGGCAGCTATATGTGGCTATATGGGGAGAGGAGCCGCATTAAGATGGCAGCTATATGGTGAGAGGGGCCACATAAGATGGGAGCTATATGGGAAAAGGAGCACATGGGATGTGATCTGCTGGGGAAAGAGGCCATAATGGGATGGGATCTGCTGGGGAAAGAGGCCATAATGGGATGGGATCTGCAGGGGAAAGAGGCCATAATGGGATGGGATCTGCAAGGGAAAGAGGCCATAATGGGATGAGATCTGCAGGGGAAAAGAGGCCATACTGGGATGGGATCTGTATGGGGAAAGAGGCCATAATGGGATGGGATGTGTAAGGGGAAAGGAGCCACATGGGATGGGATGTGTAGGGGAAAAGAAGCCATAATGGGATGGGATCTGCAGAGGAAAGAGGCCATAATGGGATGAGATCTGTATGGGGAAGGTCGTCCATTCCTATTTTAGCAGGGCTCCTTTAGTAATAATTTTTAAAAACTGTAGAAAAATCATTTAATACAATAAGCGTGACAGTGACTGGAACAACTGGTGCTGGACAGAAGAGTGCAGGTATTGGAGGGAAAGGAGATTTTACTTTAAATTACTTGTATTTTTTGGTTGAGGAAATTGCGTGAAAATGGGTGTGGCTAACAGAATGGATGTGGTTACAGAATGGGTGTGGTTTTCAAATGGGCGGGGTTTACAGAGAACCTGTTAAAAATTTGAATCCCACCCCTGCTATATACAGTACGGTAACTGCATGGTGCTGGTGGGCCCCAAGATTGATTTTTCCTGGTGGGCCCCAGGTACTCCAGTCCGCCGCTACCTCCGTGGGAAGGGGGTTGGTTGTTCCGGGGCCCGGTGATGCGGTAGGGATGAATGGCAGGCGGGTTACGGGGCCTGGTGAGGTGCAGGGTCGCGGGGCAGCGCTGTGCCGCACGGCACGGTGGTACTCACTCAGCCAATGATGAGGACACAGTTCTCGGTAAAACACACGGCTGGATGGACGGGTCCCACAGACGGCTGCGGTGTTGTTTTCTCCCGGCAGGTTGATGGTGACTGCCTTTCCCTGCGCCTAGATACGGTAGATGGTTCCAATGGGTTCCCACCGGTAACCCGCTCCCCGGCTTGGATATAGGCCGGAGGAGCCCCTTTTGCCCGCAGGCGCTGGCCCTGAGAAACGGTTGCCTTGGCGGTGGCGGTGTCTCCCTCACTTGGTTGAACTGTTGCCTTCTGTCGGGACTTGGCTGTTGGGAAACCCAAGAGGTTCCCTTCACTAACGAATTTGGCAAATTCTCGGCAACTCCTAGCCTTGCCGGGGTCCGTAAGCCCCTGCCAGATGGTGCTGGCTTCTCTTCGCATACCGGTCCGGTACCGCTGGGCCACCGCCCATCCACGGTCCTTACAGTAGACTCCAATCGGCCACTCCTGCAGACGGTCACCACCGTCTGCCAACCTTGCTGATCTGTCCGGGCCACACACCCGGACCAACTTCAGGCTGCTCAACTACTACTTCCTTCTGCTCACTTTCACCTCCAACACTGGCCTGCCTAGTTTTCCCGCCTCCAGGACTGTGAACTCCTTGGTGGGCGGGGCCAACCGCCTGGCCCACCCCCTGGTGTGAACATCAGCCCCTGGAGGAAGGCAACAAGGGTTTTGTGTTCTGACTTCCGTGTGCCTGCTGGGAGTGTGGGGTGTGTGGGTGTTGTTCTCTGTGGCCCCTGGCTTGTCCAGGGCGCCACATTCCCCCTTAGTTAAATGCAGACCGTCCGCGGGCTGCCCGTCCATCACCGGTTTTATTTTCACAAACTGGAAAAGATAGAAAAAAGGTAACACACATACAATTATAATAACTTCTTCCCACATCGGGAGGTACTCTTACTTCAACGTTACTAACGGTACCAAACGGTTACGGCTTCCGCTCTCTCCCACCCAAGCAACCTGGCCCTGATGCTGCCCCTAAGCAAACAGGCAGCACCCCTTGACCCCAGTCCAGCACAAGTTGCCCGAGCGGGTTCTGTCTTTTTCAGGGGACCCACGTCCATGGGGAACCCCTGAAACCCCCAGAGGATTGCCACCAGTTCCGGTGGTGGCTGGGCCCCAGCCTGCTCCACTGCGGGCTCTTCCTCCAATCTGCCTCTCCAGAGGCGGTAACGGTAGAAGCCACAACAAACATTATTTACATGCCACTAGTTTGTGGTTGCCCTGCTAGTTCTCGGGCCTGTTCATAAGGAGTTCCTTATGTAAAATGGTGAAGGGGGTCCCAACGGGGACCAGTTGCCGGCAACGACCGGTTTCAAGCAGGCTGACAATCAGGTGCAAATCAGATGACTTCATCGGTAGATTATTCACTTATCATTCCTTTTCAAACTTTTCAAACTGCATTTTTAACACACAATGTTGGTGGTCCCAACAGGGACGGTGACAACGGCATTCCGCTGCCCTTACTCTGACTCTTCGGTGTCTGCTGGGGGGGGATGCGGTGGACACCCGGGCCTCTTGGCTGCCCCTCAGCTTGGCATCCAGCGCAAACCACCCCCTCTCCCCACAGTGCCGGGTGTACTGCACCAGGTCGCCCGGCATTAGGTTACGGCCTGGGTGCTCCTCCGGCAGGTGGGCATTAACATCCCGCCGGGCTATGAATACTTCGGCCTCCAGGCCCGGTTCGTATATGAAGCCATAGCCCCGGTGGACATCAAACCGCCTCACCTGCCCTTCATACAGGGGGCCCCGGACACGGAAGGTCACTTGGCGGAGGCTCTCTTTCTCCCGGATTGCACGGGCCACCAACTCCGCCTTCCCTTCTTCCTTTCCCTTTCCTCGATTTCTGGGCCCAACGGTACCGGCTCCCTATCCCAGTATGGCGCTGCTGCGAGCTCCAGCGCACGGGTCGGGGCCCCGCGAGACCTTTTGGACACTGCTCACCGCTGGTGATCTGGGCGGAAGGTCCCGCGGTGACTTGGCCTTGGACGCCGCCTTGCAGCGGCAACAAGGCGCAACTTCAGCCGAGGTGTGGGGGATGGGCACAGGGGCTTTCCTCCGCTGGGCCTTCGGCACGGAGCGGTCTGTCAGCTCCGGCTCGGGGAATATCTCGGGGGGTGCCTCCGGTTCAGGCTTCGGGGCTTTCCATGGTAGCACCTCCGATCGGCTACGTGCTCCGGCTACAGGTCGGTCCGCCTGGGCGGACATGCTGGGTATCGCTACCGGTTGCGGGGGTAGCGGGCCTAGTGGCGCTAGTGGCGGGGTCACGGCAGCCAGGACGGGTGGCGAGGGAGGCAGCAGGGTGAGGGGGTTTAGACCGGGTCCCGCAGCCACGATGACCGACCCACTAGGGGTACCGGGGTGTGGGTCACTCACCCTCCCTTCCGCAACTTCCTCCTCGCGTCTCCGCACGGTCGCTATGACCTCTGTCATGTCGGTCTCCCACTCCTCCAAGAGGAGCTGCATTTTGACCTGCAGCCGTTGTTGGAGCTGCGCGGTCCAGATCTCCACCCACGCCGCGGTTCCAGGCACAGGGGCTACGGTGCTTCGGGACGGCATGCACATCTTGCTGGCGGCCTCTCCCAGGAACAAGATCGCCGCAGGGTCCTGGCGACCCTGCCTTTATAGCCGCGCTCACATGCGACCAGCCACCATTTCGTCACTCTTAGTCTCTTTCCGGCTCCTCCTCTATCGGGGCGGGGTTTAGGCCTTCGCGCCTTCACTACTCGAGGAGACGCTCGAGCAGGAACTCTTCGCGCCCAAGATGGCGGCTTTTCAAATTTTCCGGCCGGACACCTCCGGCGGTCACCCAAGGCGCACTTCCACCAGTCGGTAGAACGGTAGGATCCTGTTCGTGACGCCAAGTTGTCGCGGGCGGAGGAGGGTACGCTGCTCTCTCCCACTGCTCGGGTCCGGCTGCCGCTGCTGCTGCGGCTGCTGCTCCTCGGTGGTGGCTCGAGCGGTGGGCCGGATCCCGGGGACTCGAGCGGCGTTCTTCGCCCGTGAGTGAAAAGGGGATGTTGATTGTGGGGGTTTTGATTATTGTCCGTGACGCCACCCACAGTTGTGGTGATATTGGTGACACCACCGCTGCTCTGGACGGGGATCCTGGGAGCCGTGACAGGGAGCAGCTTTGTTGTTAGTTCTCCCCTCCGTGGGTAGGGGGTTGGTTGTCCCGGGGCCCGGTGATGGGGTAAGGATGAATGGCAGGCGGGTTACAGGGCCTGGTGAGGTGCAGGGTTGCGGGGGCAGCACTGTGCCGCACGGCACAGTGGTACTCACTCAGCCAATGATGAGGACACAGTTCTCGGTAAAACACACGGCTGGATGGACGGGTCCCACAGACGGCTGCGGTGTTGTTTTCTCCCGGCAGGTTGATGGTGACTGCCTTTCCCTGCACCTAGATAAGGTAGATGGTTCCAATGGGTTCCCACCGGTAACCCGCTCCCCGGCTTGGATATAGGCCGGAGGAGCCCCTTTTGCCTTCTGCCAACCTTGCTGATCTGTCCGGGCCACACACCCGGACCAACTTCAGTCTGCTCAACTACTACTTCCTTCTGCTCACTTTCACCTCCAACACTGGTCTGCCTGGTTTTCCCACCTCCAGGACTGTGAACTCATCGGTGGGCAGGGCCAACCGCCTGGCCCACCCCCTGGTGTGAACATCAGCCCCTGGAGGAAGGCAACAAGGGTTTTGTGTTCTGACTTCGGTGTGCCTGCTGGGAGTGTGGGGTGTGTGGGTGTTGTTCTCTGTGGCCCCTGGCTTGTCCAGGGCGCCACATATCTATCTATCTATCTATCTATCTATCTATCCACCGCTCTATCCCTCTATCCATCTATGATTCTGTCTATCTATCTATGATCTATCTATCTATCCCTCTATCTATCTGATTCCATCTATCTATCTATGATTCTATCTATGTATCCCTCTATTATGTATCTATTTATCCATACATACATACATTTGTTTGTATATGTGTCATATTATGTATTTGTATGCACGTGTGTGATGCCTTTATATTTATCTGTATACATTCTTGTATTCACCTATATGTTCATGTTATTTCCGTTCCATTACAAGTGTGAGAATGGTGTTTAGAGCAGGTGTGTGTTAGGACAGGAGACACCCAACATTCTCTGATACAAAGGCCTCACTGGTGCTGTATTTTCCTAAGGAGATTCTTTGCTATTAGCCAGGCTGTGATAAAAAATCTCCTTAGGAAAATACAGCACCAGCGAGGCCTTTGTATCTGAGACTGTTTGCTGCCCTCTGCCCTAATAGCCAGGCTGTAATAAAGAATCTCTTAAGGCTGCGTGCCCACCATCAGTGTTAGTAGTGTTTTTGATGCAGCATGCTTCAGCTGCATCCAAATCCTGTGGCCACTGTGCGTGTAAGGCCCGCTGCAAACACTGACCTGCGGTGCGGCTTTCCAAGGCCGCAGCTTGTCAATTATTTCCTGTGGAGTCGCATGCGTCCTCCTTAGGGAGAACACAAGCAGGAGACCGCAGCGCACCGAACCCTGTTCATAGGCACCAGCAGCTGCGTTCTCCTGCGGAGGAGTCTTGTGGCCCTCATGTCAGGATGCGCAGTGTCCAGAATGCAGCGGGTCCGGATCGTGGGCACATACCCTTAGGAAAATACAGTACCAGCAAGGCCTTTGTATCAGAGAATTTTAGGTGCCTCCTGCCCTAATAGCCAGGCTTTGATACTGAATTTCCTTAGAAAAATATAGTAGTCCAACAAGGCCTTTGTATTAGACTGATACAAAAAGGCCTTGCTGGACTATATTTTCCTATGGAAATTCTGTATCATAATCAAAGCCTGGCTATAAGGACAAGGGGCACCCAACATTCTCTGATAAAGGCCTCACTGGTGCTGTATTTTCCTAAGGAGATTTTTTGCTATTAGCCAGGCTGTGATAAAGAATCTCCTTAGGAAAATACAGCACCAGTGAGGCCTTTGTATCTGAGACTATTTTGGTGCCCCCTGCCCTAATAGCCAGGCTGTAATAAAGAATCTCCTTAGGCTGCGTGCCCACCATCAGTGTTAGCAGCCTTGTGGATGCAGCATGCTTCAGCTGTGTCCAAAATGCTGCAATGTACAGTACAAGCACAGTGGATGGGATTTGTGGAAATCCTGTGCCCACTGTACGTGTACAGACCACAGCAATAACTGAGCTGCGGCCACAGAATGTCAATTATTTGCTGTGGAGTCGCATAGGGAGAAGACAGCGAGAGACCGCAGCGCCCCGAACCCTGATCATGGGCACGAGCAGCTGCGTTCTCGTGCAGAGACTTGTGGCCCCGCAGGTCAGGATGCCCATCCGTTACAGATGGAAGATAAATAGAAATCTGTTAACGGATCTGTCCTCCATAGACTCCCATGTTAAAGAAAACGGATCCTGCAGAAATCATTTTTCCCAAAGGATGATTACAGGACATGTGGACTCAGCCTAATTCTGCCTTATGTGGCATTTCTTGTTCACAACCCTCCTCAGCTCTCATAAAGAACAACCATCAGTTTAAATCTCAGCTTAAAACGCCACGCATGGCCTTGGCACCGATCTCCTGACCTGCATCCTCATATATGCTCTGAGGGTTCTGAGGTCAGGTCAGGAGACCCATGGCCAGTCCATGCACTGCGGCCCAAGTGCAGACCGGTTTTCACTGACTGCTGAATAAGCCTTAAAGTAAATCTGTCAGCAGGTTTTTTCTCCCCATCTGAGAGCAGCATAATGTAGAGACAGAGAGCCTGATTCCAGCGATGTGTCACTTACTGAGCTGTTTGCTGTCATTGTGATAAAATCAATGTTTTCCCTGCTGCAGATCTAGCAGTTATACAGAGCTTATAAATATGCTGGACTACCTGCAGCATGACAAGAAGTCCTCTAATGATAATCTCCTGCTGATTAACCAGTGATGTTATCAAAACTACACTAAGCAGCCCAATAAGTGACAATCGCTTGAATCAGGATCTCTTCCCGTACGTTATGCTGCGCTTAGATTAGGTGTTAAAAACCTGGTGAAGGATTCCCTTTAAAGGGGTTGTCAGGTCTAAATCCACAAGTCAGCATTATCACAATTTGGTTTCAATTAGTTTAAAAACCTGTATGTGACACATTCCCTTAAAAAAAAAAAATAGATATACCAAAAATGAATATATACCAAAAAAGTTAGTTTTAAAAAGAAAAAAAAAAGTTAGAGTAGGACCCTGCCAAAAGAGTCTACCTTGTCGTGGTGACAGGCTTACAAAAATCTGATGGCCAAAACAAAATCTGATGGCTGTGTGTGATACGGTGTTCAATGTAAAGGGTTAATGTGTGATTGGTGAGATTGTAGTGCAGAAGTCCAAGAGTGGCGGTGGGACTGTGGAAGATTCGCGGGGTGGAGGCGGAGTTGGGGTGGAGCCTCAAGGGGGCCACGAAATTTTGCCAGTATGGGGCCCTGAAATTCCTAGTGGCAGCCCAGCTAAGCATAGACAGATGTTTTTTTCACCGCACTCCCGGTGCGATAGAATTGGGCCTATTTCTAGTGTGTTATATTCATGTCTCATATTTGTACTGGTTAATTTATATGTCACAGATGAAAACATGTATTCTGCGTTTAGGGAAAGCTTGTGTTTTACCCAGTAATATCTGTGGCACATGTAAAGACTATGTAGTATAAGCTATAACACAGCATAACTGCATTCAGTTCCTGTGATATATATATATATATATATATATATATATATATATATATATATATATATATATGACATCTGGATCACTTCCCAATATTACATTGTGAGATGTGCTTAAGAGATTTATTACTTTATCTATAACTTATATGATATTTTGTAAAGGAGGAGGTAAAGTGAATGCTGATGTAATGTCATTAATATAGTCATTGAAGCAAAGGCAAACTTTTTTAAGTGTTTCTTTCCAGATACCTTATTCTAAAGTAAGACACAATTCTTTATTACATAGTTTCTCAAGGTCGTAAAAGTTTAAAATAAAATCTGCCATCTCTGAACCTGATTTACATTAGGACATATTTAAGATGCCTTAATAATATTACTCTATTGGGTTCATTGGTAGTTGGAACACATTAAATAGATTCAGAAAAACACACTGAAATGAGCAAATTGAAGCATGTCATGTTAACTGCTCTACATCACCAATACAGCCTACAATGATACTTATGTATATATACACTGTATATTGTAAGAACAATATTAATAAAAGCTCCATGTCAAAAATTAGAAAAAGCTCAAGTCATGACCTAAACATACTGGAAGTTGGCAATGTAGAAGAATGGAATTATTGTGTTTGTGTAAGGTTGTTTGGAGTCATACTAATTATCTTGGTACAATATACCACTTTTGGTACTCGCTTTTGTTGACCGCGGTTTTGACATTAATGGCTGTGTGAGTTATTTAGAGGGACACCAAATTTACACTGTTATACAAGCTGTACACTGACTACTTTACATTATATCAAAGTAGTCAGTGTTATATCTTCTGCAATGTCCTATAAAAAGATGTAAGAAAACATTTTAAAAAATTTGAGGGGTGTAGTCAGTTTTGTGATATATTGTATTTCGTTATCGCTACCCCAGACTTGTATCAGCAAGCATTGTCACTTTTACAGTAGGTTTTGGAAATCGTTTTAATAACCATGGTGCTTTGAAGAAGTGTGCTCCCACCGAGTGGCAGACTGTTGGCATTTAGTGCCTAGGACAATGCAAGTCACATTTGGCCAAATGAAACATTACAAGATCATTTTGGCTTCTCAGAAGTACATATCCTGTTTAATGTATTAAGGGTGATGTGCTGCCGAAACTGCACACAGATGTCATCTATGTGTTGTATGTGTTTATGTGACTGCACCACACCCACCAGACACACCAGTGGACGGCCTGCGTGGAATTGGGTCGTCCACTTGGGGGGTTGGTTAAGGGGAGGTCAGGAGTGTCAGGAGTCAGTCAGAGAAAGGGAGAGTGTAGAGTTGGAGGTGAAAGTGAGAGGAGGTCAGGAGCTGGGCTCCTTGGAACTACTAGGTAGCAGACATTGGTCTGGGCCTGGTAGGAGCTGGACCCCCGGTCGCAGGGGATCTTGACAAGGACCACGGAACTGTCGAGGAGGACAGGCGGTGGCCTTGTGCAATCACCGGGCTGGGACCAGGGCACGACTGGGTACGTGGACCCTAGGTCAGGGAGTAGCTGCAGGCAACCTGGCAATTCGCCTGACGAGAACGGAGCCTTCAATATCTGCTCTCCACTCGCTCCAAAATCAGGGTACTAGCGCAATGAGAGGGATATGACTTTCCACAAATAAAGTCCAAGAAATCCCAAGCGTGAACCCTGAGAGCAAGCTCCCTCAGTTAGCCAGACTGGGGAGCGGGACCCGACTAGTTTTAGGCTACAGGATCCAACCAGAAAGAAACAAGGTGCAACAGGAAAAAGGTCACAGATCAACAGGCAACACCAACAGAAACGGGACCCAAATGTGCTCCCCCTCAGCGGCAGTGGTGTCCAGAACTTTGGTTTACTAAAGTTGTCGGTGTCAGCATTATTGGACTGAGTGAGTACGCATGTGACCCCCTTACCTTCCCAACGACACCTCCCGGTCACCCTCACCGAACCCCGGGGCATCCCCCCCCTAGCCGTGGAGGGGTTAAACACCTGGCTGCCCACTCCATCGCCACCAGGTACTCCCAGCCGCAGGGGTGGTACTCCATCTTACCACACACCACAGGTGGTGTCACGAACTCTCAATATACCAAACCCCCTGTAAATACCCCCCTTCATTCGAGTGTCCGCAAGACCCCCGGGTCTGGACGCCCCTTGAGCCCCCGCGGATCCAAGCAGCCCGGCTGCTGACACGGGGGCGGCACATTTACATGGACCCATAGACTTGTATTGGCTGTTGTCATTCGTGGTGCCAAAAAAAAATGGACATGTCGCCTTATGGTTCCCACAGACACATGGTCCGTCTGAAAACATGGACATGTGAGCAGCATCATAGGTTATAATGGGTACATGTAGCATCTGTGAAAAAAACGCAAACCATACATACCGGAAACGTACATGTGAAGGGGGCTTAAAGAGACTTTCACTGCTAGAGAGGTGATAATATACATAATATGACCTCAGGTCACATCCAAAAGATAGCTGTTGAAAGATGGGTAAGTGACCATACAAATGATTTAGTATCTTCCACTGGAACAGTGTCCTGTAAGCTAGCACGGGCACTATGATGGAGGCTATGTGCATGTATGGTGACATGCCCTTCATGAGCAGGCACCCTGTGGAGGGATCACTCTACAGACAGTACAAAAACTGACCACTCCAGAGGGCAATGCTTCAGTACTGAAGACAACAACACAGATATATCCATGTATTGTATGCTAGTATATTAGTATGATACACATATTTTAATTTACACATATTTCAGAACTTTTTAAAGTGCTGGGTAAGCAAAAAAAAGAAAGACTTGCAATTAATTCACTTTTTTAAATGCATATTAACCAAACTAAGTATCTCCTAGGTGTAGTGGTTGTTTAGGGGCATAGGGACTAAGGTTGCTCCTTCTCTGACCCTGGCAATCGTGTATCTTTCTATACTTGAAGTTATACTGTAAGCTGTTTTACACAGCGCTTATTACTTCTTTAAAAACGTAGCTACATTTTGTGTATTGGATTTTCATCCATTAAGCATATTACTACTATTATTGTATAATTTGCTTCTGTAATGTACATTGATACATTACATTTTATTAACAATTAAATGTACAGCATTCCTCTGCACTCCTTTTATCTCTAGTCATAGACATTTTATGGCTGAGTGAGTGGGGGGTGCCGAATATTACGCATATAATCCTCCGTTCCTTAGGACACCTTGATAATTACTATGTTGTTGTTAATTAACTGCGCCTTTCTACAGTCTCCTGCCCACAATTTCAGCATATGAAAATCATCAGGAAAGCATTTTTTACATTATTCAGCAATATAGAACTGGGCTATGGTAAAATTTTCTTTGCTCATGGAGTTGGTAAACCTTGAAATTCTTTTTTTTACTAAATAAATTACTGAGAATTAGATACAACATTTTGGGAATTTTATAAATTTAGTAAGATGTCGAAAGTCTAAAATTCAAGATCTAGAGAAATCCAAAACCACTGATTGACATGTCCATGACTACTAACCACTAACCACGAGCAAGAAAAGATTGCCACTTTCCAATGGTTCTAGAAAGATGCTAAAGCTCATTACATAGGGTACGGCTGATTTAGGGCTCTTTAATAATGACTTACAGTTCAATAAGATTTTTATGACGAATGTAGTATTTAAAAATGTTGGGTATTTGCTTTTTCATTTTATTTTTCATACCATGATAAGTGACGCACCAGGTCTGGTATGCCAGCATGAGGAGACTTAAATGCCGTGTATGCTCCTTAGGGAAATTTAATATGCAAATTGCCTCTTCAGAGAAGAAGAGGACTTTAACTTAATAGTTCAAGTCCTCTTCCTCACTGAAGAGACAATTTGCATATTTAATTTCCCAGAGGAGCATACAATGCATTTAAGTCTCCTCATACTAGCATGCCAGACCTGACATGTCACTCTCCATAAGGAGAAAACTTCCCCCTTAGATCCCAGTATTCACCTCTCACCTAACCAAACCAGATCTCATACTGTGTACTGAAGAGGGGCAATACCCCGAAAAATGCTGTCTGCAAATTGAGATTCTGGTTTGGCTTTTATCCTAAGTCATATAGCAAGGCTTGTTTAAAGGGTCAATATTGACTTTTTAGATTGCTACTTCCAATAGGTGGCTCTAGAGTTCAAGTCTTCTTCCTCTTTGAAGGGGAAATGTTCATCACATGATATGCATTTAAAAAAAAAAAGAGAAATCTTGCAATTTTAGCTCTGACCACTGAAACTGTTCTGGAATCTTACTTCCTGTTCTTTCAGGAAGTTTACCTCTACATTAGAAGCAGATCCGTATCTTTTGTATTGAAATATCCAATGAATGCTAATATGAACACATGATGAGCAGGGGTAGCTGTGACATACCTATTGTGAGTGCTGATTACCATGTTATCAGCTGTATAGAGACATTTTACTAGTCATTATATTCATGCCTGTAATGATAATGAGACTTCTGAAAGCTCTTATTGAAAGCGCTTTAGCTATTGTGAAAATTGCAAGATACCTAATATTTTGAAATACTGATCAAAATATGAAAAAATAGCCATTTTTTTTAAATACGTTAAATCCACACAAAAAAGTATTTTACTGATTATGCATTTATTTTATGCCATCAGTGCTTGGTCAGTATGTCATCAGTGTTTTTTATATATAAATAAATAAATTACAAAACCTTTCCTATTCATTGTGATGTCATCAGCTTTATGTCACCTAATCTGAGTTCAGCATAATGTAGAAACACAGACCCCAATTCCAAAGATGTATCACTTACTTGCAGTTTTGATAAGTTTTGATAAAATCACTGTTCTATCAAAAGGAAATCATCATTAAAGGACTAGTAAACCTGCTGCCAGATAGTCCTCCATATTCATAAGTTCTGTTTAATCTCGCCCCCACCACTGATTGGCAGCTTTATGTATATACTATACATTGGTAGTAAGCTGACAATCAGTGGTGTGGATAGGGTTAGATAAAGCTCTACATTCAGAGGACTGCGAGATCTACAGCAGATAAAACAGTGATTTTATCAAAATAACAGCAAGTAGCAAAGTAAGTGACACATCGCTGGAATCAGGGTGTCTGCCCCTGTAGTCATCTTGCTGCTCTCAGATGTAGTAGCAAAAACCTGCAAAAGGCAATAATCAATCAGATCAGAGCTCAATTCTTGGAATTAGTGGGGGTCCCAGTGGTGAGACTTTATTACACAACAATTTGTCACCTAAGTTGGTATGCTGGGCCAATACCTTATTATTTTTTAAATTTTACATACAATGAGACTATTAATTAGTTAGAATGTAAAAATATCTGTAGTGGACGTAGTCGGTTATACATTTCCAACTGATACAAGAGCAGGCCTCTTATCCTAAAGGCACTCATACACATTAGACTAATGTTATCTGAACCCACTAATATTGAAGGGTTCGGCCAATAGTGTAATGTGTATAGGGGTGTTGGCTGACTGATGGTTGGGAGAAATGTCTATTCGACATATTCCATTATTATCCTGCTAATTGCATTGCTCTTCCTGACGACATGTAAGTTGGCAGCTTTCTCATAGAGAACCAAGGAGTGCTAGCTGGAGTGGCCCTACTGCGTATGGGAGAATTGGCTGTCAGTGCAATGGTCGACCAAAACATCGTTCATCAGATAGCCATCTAATGTGTATGGCCAGCCTAAGTCATGTGGCAGGGTCAATAATGACTTTTAGGATTGCTGCTACATCCAATAGGTGGCACAAGATTCCTGTCTTCTTCTCTGAAGAGGCCATTTGCCTACAACTGATACAGTTTAATAGTTTCATAGTTTTTAAGCTTAAAAGTAGACTTAAGTCCATTGAGTTAAACCTATAGCCTAACATGGTGATCCAGAGGAAGGCAAAAACTCCATGGGGCAGACACAAATAGCTCCATATTAGTGGAAAAATTGGTTCCCAACTTCACATATGGCTATTAGCAGACTATTTCCTGGATTAACGCCCCATCACAGAATTTAATGTCCATAACCAGTAATATTATATTTTTCCAGAACGGCATCCAAACCCTACTTGAATTTTAGCAGTGAAACAACAATTACTTCAGAGAGTTCCATAGTCTCACTGCTCTTACAATAAAATATATGCATCTGTGATTATGATTAAAGCTCCTTTCCTCTACATGTAATGGATGCCCCCTTGTCCCCATCACAGACCTATATGTAAAAAGATCATTACAAAGATCTCTGTAAAGTTCCATCATATATTTATACATTGTAAGAGGATCGCACATAAGCCTTTATTTTTTCAATCTGAATAACCCAAGTTTCATAAAATATCTTGGTATTGCAATCCACCCATTCCCTTAATAACCTTCGTTGCTCTTCTCAGCACCTGCTAAAATTTAGCAATGTCCTTCTTGTACACCGGACAACAAAAGTACACACAGTATTCTAAGTGTGGCCTCACTAGTGACTTGAATAGTGGCAAAACTATGTTCTCGTCATGAACATCTATGCCTCTGATAATGCATCCCATTGTTTTATTAGTCTTGGCAGCAGCTGTCTGACACTGCTCACTAAAACTGAGTTTACCATCCATCCATACACCCAAGTCTTATTCAGTGATGGTTTTACCCAGTGTTTTACAATTCAGTACATAAATATACTATTATTTACTCTTTCCAAGAGCATGACCTCACATTTATCCACATTAAAATTCAATTGCCATTTCTGAGCCCAAGACTCCAGCTTACATAAGTTCTTCTGTAATATTAAATCATCCTCCTTTGTGTTGATTACTCTGCAGAGTTTAATATTATCTGCACATATTGAAATTCTACTCTGTATGTCCCCTACAAGGTCATTAATAAATATGTTAAAAAGAAGAGGGCCCAATACTGACCTCTGCAAGGTCCCACTGTTAACTGCAATCTAAGAAAAAGACTGATGGAAAATCCTATCTTTCTAATGTGAACAGGTGCAAACTGAACATAAAACATAGTAACAAAAAGGAGACAGTTGCACACAGTACACAGGTACCCAACAAAAATGAGGTCGCCTTGCCACTGGCTGTTGGGCTCACATAAAATCTGGGATTTAAATAGTCCCAAAACAGCGTAAGTGCATGACACTTTATCAATTATTTACTCAACAATACCATTATTATAATAAAACAATGGATACAAGAGATTCATGCATAAATATTTTTATTATAATATTTCATATAAGAATCAAAAATACAAAAGTACATCAAACAGAGACATTCCTATGAGGGACAAAGAATGCATGCAGATAATAAGTTAATTTAATCTGTGTTACTCATCATTTAAATGGAGTTCAAAAATTTTGTTTTACAGCACATAGTTTACACATAAAATGCAAATGAACATAGAATTAGTTCACCGTAAAAAGTTATTATGCTGAATATTGATACAATAAAAAAAATCCACATAATCATTGTATTTTATTTTAATAAAGGTATGCCAACTCAATAAATATTGCTCTTAAATTATTTGTAGGTATATAGATATAGTAAAAAGCAGCAATTTATTTAGTAGAATATAGCTGCAATATAACTATCAAAATTCATTAGGTCCACTGTTATTTGCAGACATAGTGTGATTTCCACGTAGGGAAAAAGGAATTAATATGACACATCATTAGATGATATAATATTAGTATGAGAAAAACACCTAAATAATTTGAAAGGACGATGTGCAACAAATTAAATTCATTAGATGTTACCAATATCAGGTGTACATATTATGGTAAACTAATTCTATGTTCTATGTTCAATTGCATTTTATGTGCAAACTATGTGCTGTAAGACAACATATTTGAACTCCATTTAAATGATGAGTAACACAGATTAAATTAATTTATTATCTGCATACATTCTTTGTCCCTCACAGGAATGTCTCTGTTTGATGTACTTTTGTATTTTTTATTTTTTTGATTCTTATATGAAATATTATTTTTTAAAATATTTATGCATGAGTCACATAAAATCTGGCCAATTTTGTGTGCCACGTATCTCAATTTTTACATGTTTTTCATGGTAGTATTGCATGTCTATATTGCCATATTCATTGTTCCACATATGTTAGCACTGCTGTTTTCATCTATCTCCTTTTTGCCACTGTTAATTGTGACCCAATCAGAGTGTATTCCATTAATAACAACCCTTTGTTTCCAATCACTTGTTAACCTAGTCACATATTGTCCCTTAGTTCCATTAGGGTACCGTCACACTTTAGCGACGGAGCAGCGATCCCACCAGCGATCTGACCTGTTCAGGATCGCTGCTGCATCGCTACATGGTCGCTGGTGAGCTGTCAAACAGGCAGATCTCACCAGCGACCAGTGACCAGCCCCCAGCCAGCAGCGACGTGCAAGCGACGCTGCGCTTGCACGGAGCTGGCATCTGGAAGCTGTGGACACTGGTAACTAAGGTAAACATTGGGTATGGTTACCCGATGTTTACCTTAGTTACCAGCTCACACCGCTTAACTTAGCGTGTGCAGGGAGCAGGAGCCGGCACTGGCAGCGTGAGAGCTGCGGAGGCTGGTAACGAAGGTAAATATCGGGTAACCACCTTGGTTACCCGATGTTTACCTTGGTTAGAGCTTACCGCAGGCAGTCAGATGCCGGCTCCTGCTCCCTGCACATTCAGGATTGTTGCTCTCTCGCTGTCACACACAGCGATGTGTGCTTATCAGCGGGAGAGCAACAATAAAAAAATGAACCAGGGCTGTGTGTAACGAGCAGCGATCTCACAGCAGGGGCCAGATCGCTGCTCAGTGTCACACGCAGCGAGATCGCTAATGAGGTCACAAAAAACGTGACTCAGCAGCGATCTCAGTAGCGATCTCGCTGTGTGTGAAGTACCTCTTAGTCTCATGTTATGTACCAACCTTTTGAATGACATGGTATTAAACAGCTTTGAAAATTTTCCTGGTCCATTCTGGAAATTACCTCCTTATAGAAGCTGATCAGACTAGATTGACAGGAATGTTCTCTTATAAACTCAAATTGATACTGGGTCATGAGGCTAATCTTACTGAGATACTACAGGATGGCATCTCTTAGGAAACTCTCTGGGATTTTATCCACGGTAGTGATTAAATTTACCAGCCTATAATTTCACGGCCAAGATTATGTCCTCATTTTAAATATTGGCCCTGTGGTATGAAATCTGTGAATATTAAAAATAGCGGTCTGTCTATCACCGTACTTAGTTCTTGCGGTACTCACGGGTGTATGCTATCCAGGCCCAGGGATTTGTCTACTTTAGTGATTTTCAGGTCAGTGCCTTCCTGGTGAGTTAAGCAGGTGACATTTAATGGAGAATTTAAGGTATCATTGATCATGTCATGGGATTTATTTATTTTTTTAAATACTGTATATAAAAAGGTATTTAGCAGATTTGCTTGTCCCTGATCCTCTTCCACCATTTCACCTAGACAGTTTTACAGCTCTAAAATGTTACAGTTTTTTTTAATCACTACACTTACTGTGATCCTATCTTCACTTATACAAGTTTAACATTTAATAGGCTTTAATGAACGAGCATGATCTTTATAGACCTAGTCATAAGTAAACCTCTTATATCATTAGCAGAAATCCATTGTGTGGCTCTTCAAGCATTTTTTTTATCTTCTTATAGAATTGTGTAGTGTAAGAGGTTACCGATATTCCATTCCTTGAAAGTGTCCAGTGCCATGTCACTGTGCCAATTAACCCCCTACAATAAAGGCCGATCTTCACTGAAAGGTTGTCTTCAACAAATCAGCCATTTAAAAGAACAAGTCCATGGGTTATTGATTGTCATGTAAAACTCGCTATCTAGATAGAAAGAACATCTGATCGGCGTTGATGCACCTTGTACACCGGAAGACAACACTTAAGCACACTGTGCAAAGGTTTCGGATACTTCTGTATATGACATTAGTGGAACTTTTTGGACTCTAATGTCCATATTCAGACTGTATATGGATTCTGGAAATATATGGCTTGCCTGATTTAATTAGTAGAATTGTTCTGATTACAGACTGCAAACACTGTTATCTTGTAATTATCGCCAGGAGCACGCCATTAGCACATGATTAAGAGCACTGTCTGCCTGCCTAGACCTCTGCTTGCAAGATGCTTTATGATCTTAATTAGCAGGAGATGATGGAGGAGGAAAGAAGATGTTTCCAAAGAGTAAGTAGATGTCTCTTTTTCAACAATAGGAAATGTTTAATGAAGGCTACTGCAATTGCTAGTATATTGCATTATATTCTAGTTCTTTACAATTGTTTGGGCAAAATAACTACCAATGCTATAAAGCACTGAGACAATTAATATATATTATTATCAGTTTTTGTAATTATTTCTAAGTGAAGACTTAACGACATTCTCCCAGGAAAATACTGTTCAGTATATTAAACTAGGACAAGGCACGGAAAAACTCACCGAAGATTTCCAATAAAGTTATACTCACGTATATGACAGCTTAATGTGTAATTATAATTTTAATTTTTATTTCAAAAATCAATAGTACACATGAAACTAAGCACATTTGTAATATAACTTCTTTGACATATTTGCTTCTTTTTCTGCAGAATTCATCAGTCATTATCAAAATTTTCAATTCTTAGGTAAAATCTGTATTCAGTGAAGACTTTCTCATTACTGAGATAGGAGACCCCAGTAGAGCTTCTCATTCAGCCAGATCAGATTTCATACTTTGCACTGACGAGCGACAATCAACCCGAAACACCGTGTCTGCAAATTGAGGTTTTGATCTCGCATAAATCCTAGGTCGAAGAAAAGGCTTGTTAAAGGGCCACTTTTCACTTTTAGTATTGCTACTTCCAATAGGTGGTGCTAGAGTTTGTCTCTTTCCTCCTTGGAGAGACAATTTGAATATTTCCGAGGAGCATTACAGCTATAACACTCCTCACCGTTGACAACCAGACTGGTTTGTTAGTCTCCGCAATGAGAACGTTTTCCCCTTAGACCTGAGATAGGAGATAGTAGTTGTTACTGAGGAGAGTCTATGTAGATAGAAGAGGGAGGAGGGGCGGAGCTCTTCCTCTAGCTCCTCCCTCTAGCTTCTCCCTCTGCATCTAGCTCCTCCCTCTGTCTCTAGTACCTGCCTCTGCATCTAGCATTTCCCTCTGCACAAATAAGCGCAAAATAAATAAACAAAAAATATCGTACTAAATTTACCACTAACATGAAGTACAATATGTCACGAAAAAAAACAATCTCAGAATCACTGGGATCCGTTGAAGCGTTCCAGAGATATAACATCATAAAGTGTTACCAGTCAGAATTGTAAAATTTGACCTGGTCATTATGGTCAAAATTGGTCAAAATTGGCTCCAACACTAAGAGGTTAAAGGTGCGTTCAAACATTAGATTCCTATTTAATTATTTTTAACAAAAAAAAATCACTATTTTTCCCTGTTTTACTTCTGTTTTCATCGATTCTGCATTTGGTTTCTTCTTATCCATTTTAAAAAATGAATGTACTGATAGGGACTTCAGATTGTGAGCAGTAATGGGGACAGTGATAATGATGGCTGTAAGTTTTGTGAAAATTTATAGTGCCAGATCAGACTCCCCCATACTTTGCACTGACGAGGGGCAAGCACCCCGAAACACCGTGTCTGCAAATTGGGATTCTGATCTGACTTATTTATCCTGAGTCATATTGCAAAGGATTGTTAAAAATCCACTTGGGACTTTTAGGATCGCTACTTCCAATAGGTGGCGCTGTGCTAAAGTTTGTCTCCTTTACTGGAGAGACAATTTGAATATTTCTTAGAGGGGCGTGGCAGCTATAAGTCCCCTTACTTGGCAGCCAGACTGGCTTGCAAAGTCTCCTTAAGGAGAATAGTGTTCCCCCGTGGTCCCCACATAGCTTTCTCATGAGCCAGATCAGACACCCCCATACTTTGCACTGACGAGGGGCAAGCCCCCCGAAACACCGTGTCTGCAAATTGGGATTCTGATCTGGCTTATATATCCTGAGTCATATTGCAAAGGATTGTTAAAAATCCACTTTTGACTTTTAGGATCGCTACTTCCAATAGGTGGCGCTGTGCTAGAGTTTGTCTCCTTTACTGGAGAGACAATTAGTGCAATATAAACAAGTAAAAATATACTAACGCCCAAAAGGACAAGTTCATATTTAGTGATGAATAGAGTAGCAATCCGATTTGCAATTGCAGAAGAAATTCATATGGGACATACTTTAGATTTTAAAATCTACAGAATTCCCCAACATGTATTTTATTTCCGCATTGCATGAACATGTTACACCCTATTGATATTCATGGTAGTGTAGAAAAAAGTCACTGAAGATAATTGGCTACACAAAGGGTGGCTCAGTTTCTACTGCCTAGATAAATGTACTCCCAGTGTATATATCTAATGTCAGATCAGGAGATGGAGTAAGCCTCAACAACCTGAATAGTATACATTTCTATATACCGTATTTTTCGCTTTATAAGACGCACCTGATTATAAGACGCACCCCCAAATTTGGTGAAGGAAAAGAGAATTTTTTTTTTAATGTTAAATGGGGTCCATCTTATAATGCCAGTGTCCGTCTAACACATCATATAGGGTATATGTCCCTCATAGCCCCCCATCCTAAAATTAGCCCCCTTAATCTGGATATGGCCCCCTTATATTGAATATAGCCCCCTTGTGCTGGCAAACGTTTCCCTGTGCTGCCTATGGCCCCCTATGGATTGCACACGTTCCCTGTGCTGCCTATGGCCCCCTATGGATTGCACACATCCCTCTGTGCTGCCTATGGCCCCCTATGGATTTCACTCGTTCCCCTGTGTTAGATATCGCCCCCATGCTGCTGCCCATAGTAAAATAAAACACTCTTTCCTTACCTCCTGCAGCGCTGATCTCCCTCCTGTCTCCCTCCGTGCTTCTGTTCCTCCACTTCCTGGTTCTTGGTGCCGGTCATGTGATCGGGACAACAGAGTGATCTCATCTCTCTGTGCCTGCCTGATCACAGTGGAAGCAGGAGACCGGGGAGAAACACTGGAGGGGGTAAGTAAAGCTTTTTTATTTTAGGATGAGCAGCAGCATGGAGGCCATATCTAACACAGGGGGGGCATGTGCGATCACAGGGGGGTGCAGGCTCATATAATATGCACAGCTTCCCCAGCCCATCACTGCGGTGCGGTTTCAGTGATGGACAGCGGCTGTGCATATTATATGAGCGGGAGCAGGAGATCTAACGCTGCCGCCCGCAGCGTTCACCTGCCCCCAGCAGTGCTCCAGAGTGGACCCTGCAGTGTATATATATATATATATATATATACACCCCCTCCGCCCCCGTATATTCGGCTTATAAGACGCACCCCCTACTTTCCCCCAAAATTTGGGGTAACAAAAGTGCGTCTTATAAAGCGAAAAATACGGTATATTATGTAAGATGCCACTCAGTAATATTGGAAATGGCTGGGATGTGTCGCAGAGAACCTCTGCCATGAACCTGGAGTGTTCGCTGGAACTTGTAGGTCCACACGTCTGTTTGGTAACATGTTTCTGAACTAGATTCATGCGATGGTCACAAGTGATAGGCAGGACTGACCATCCACATAGCTCCCACCCAGGGGTGTGTCTGGGAGGATATCATGTGTCTGGTTGTGATCACATGGCAGTTCCTCCAACTAGTTGGTCCTCAGCATGTTAGCACGCCCACATGCCTATGAGTACTAATCTGTGCACTGCTTGTGCTATACATTATTTACACAGTTATATAGTGTTATAAGCACTGTACTGATCACACCTGGACCCACAGGACCTCACATAATATATACAGTGCCTACAAGTAGTATTCAACCACCTGCAGATTTAGCAGGTTTCCACATTCGGAATTAACTTGGCATTGTGACATTTGGACTGTAGATCAGCCTGGAAGTGTGAAATGCACTGCAGCAAAAAAGAATTATTTCTTTTTTTTTTAAATTGTGAAAAGTTTATTCAGAGGGTCATTTATTATTCAACCCCTCAAACCACCAGAATTCTGTTTGATTCCCCTAAAGTATTAAGAAGTATTTCAGGCACAAAGAACAATGAGCTTCACATGTTTGGATTAATTATCTCTTTTTCCAGCCTTTTCTGACTAATTAAGACCCTCCCCAAACTTGTGAACAGCACTCATACTTGGTCAACATGGGAAAGACAAAGGAGCATTCGAAGGCCATCAGAGACAAGATCGTGGAGGGTCACAAGGCTGGCAAGGGGTACAAAACCCTTTCCAAGGAGTTGGGCCTACCTGTCTCCACTGTTGGGAGCATCATCCGGAAGTGGAAGGCTTATGGAACTACTGTTAGCCTTCCACGGCCTGGACAGCCTTTGAAAGTTTCCACCCGTGCCGAGGCCAGGTTTGTCCGAAGAGTAAAGGCTAACCCAAGTACAACAAGGAAGGAGCTCCGGGAAGATCTCATGGCAGTGGGGACATTGGTTTCAGTCAATACCATAAGTAACGTACTCCACCGCAATGGTCTTCATTCCAGACGAGCCCGTAAGGTACCTTTACTTTCAAAGCGTCATGTCAAGGCTCGTCTACAGTTTGCTCATGATCACTTGGAGGACTCTGAGACAGACTGGTTCAAGGTTCTCTGGTCTGATGAGACTAAGATCGAGATCTTTGGTGCCAACCACACACGTGACGTTTGGAGACTGGATGGCACTGCATACGACCCCAAGAATACCATCCCTACAGTTAAGCATGGTGGTGGCAGCATCATGCTGTGGGGCTGTTTCTCAGCCAAGAGACCTGGCCATCTGGTCCGCATCCATGGGAAGATGGATAGCACGGCCTACCTGGAGATTTTGGCCAAGAACCTCCGCTCCTCCATTAAGGATCTTAAGATGGGTCGTCATTTCATCTTCCAACAAGACAACGACCCAAAGCACACAGCCAAGAAAACCAAGGCCTGGTTCAAGAGGGAAAAAATCAAGGTGTTGCAGTGGCTTAGTCAGTCTCCTGACCTTAACCCAATTGAAAACTTGTGGAAGGAGCTCAAGATTAAAGTCCACATGAGACACCCAAAGAACCTAGATAACTTGGAGAAGATCTGCATGGAGGAGTGGGCCAAGATAACTCCAGAGACCTGTGCCGGCCTGATCAGGTCTTATAAAAGACGATTATTAGCTGTAATTGCAAACAAGGGTTATTCCACAAAATATTAAACCTAGGGGTTGAATAATAATTGACCCACACTTTTATGTTGAAAATGTATTAAAAATTTAACTGAGCAACATAACTTGTTGGTTTGTAAGATTTATGCATCTGTTAATAAATCCTGCTCTTGTTTGAAGTTTGCAGGCTCTAACTTATTTGCATCTTATCAAACCTGCTAAATCTGCAGGGGGTTGAATACTACTTGTAGGCACTGTATGAAGCCATGCAGTACAATCTGTGATGTCCTGTAGGTTCAGGGTTGATCAGTTAGTGTAGATTGATGTCTGTGGCCGCTCTGCCGAGGCTTAATGTGATTTATTGCAGGAGACTGAATTTTCCTGGAGGTCTGGAGACCCTGAGATCAAAGCTGCAAGACCCTGCAATAACTCATACAGACCCCAGCACAGTGGTCACCACTGCAGTCAATCCTAAGTGACCTTTACGAGAAGGTGAGCAGCATGCAGCATACACCTCACTGAGACCTCTGGCCCTGACACTGTGACTGATCACATCCACAAGCTCCTCTCTGGCAGGATGAAGCTCCAGGCGCGCTGTGTGATGACACACCAGCAGATAGAGTCTCCACAGCACACAGTGTGGCCGTGACTGATCAACGCATGCAGCCATATATCTGGAAGTGATTTTTATATAAGTGCATGAATTTTAAACTATTCTCTAAAGGAAAAGGGAAGGAAAGGGAGAGAGCAAAAGGGGGGAAAGAGGGAAAAAAAAAAATTGTGTTTTTAATCTGAATAATTTATGTGTTTTATATCACCGCATATTTTAAACACCAACATTTTCTTTATTAATAATTAGAATTTTTATTCTTTTTCATTCATAATTTGTATCATGCATGCATAGCAGCAATATTTGCTTGCCCCTACACATGATCCATATAAGGATTTCAGCACAAGAACCACCATTTACCTCTTGAGGATGAGTGATGGGGGGGCGTGGCCTGGACGGCAATGTGAAGAGACGTGTTTGTGGAGCTCTCCTGCAAACTCCCTTGATAAATCCCTGAATACCGCTGTTATCACTGCCTCAGCCGGCTGTCAGGAAGATAAGGTGGTGAGGACTTATCTGGAGTGAGTCTGGTGGATGCAGAGAGGTGCCATGGTCCGTCACAGGCAAAAAGATAATGGAGGCGGGAAAGTCCCCAGCTCTCAGGATGGTGCCATGATAAGGCAGGAAGCTGAGAAAGTTAATGCAGCCTGTCAGGAGAGGATGCAGGTCGCGGCAAGGCTGGAGAAATTTGCCCGGACTTCAGAGAAATCACATCAGCATACAGATAACAGAGGTGAGGAGGGAGAAGACAATGCCAGCTCTGATGAGATGGGGGATGGTGAAAAGCAGCAAGATAAGACAGGAGAAGTGGAGAAAGCACATAGTGCAGACCAGGCTCCAGAAAACCCCACTTTAAAGGACATTTTTGCAGTGGTGTCTTTTTGTAAGGAGGCTCTGACTTCCCTGACGAAGCAAGTTAAGGGATTACAGGCAGAGGTTGCTGACATTAAGAAAGACCTCAAGAAAGCAGACCTGAGAACAACGGCTGTAGAGGAGAGAGTGGGGATAACAGAGGATCATATTACAAAACTACAAAAGTCTGAAAAAACATTTGCACAGCAGATAGCTGAAATCATGGCAAAAAATGATGATTTAGAGAACCGCTCTAGAAGAAATAACATCCGAATTGTCGGCATCCCTGAGAAAGCGGAAGGAAGAAACCCCACTGAATATGTAGAAGACTGGCTCAGGGGGAAAATGGGTGCTAATGTCTTATCCAAGCTCCATGCTGTGGAACGTGCACACAGAGTCCCGATGCAGCCACAACCAGCAGGCAGGGGCCCTCGCACTATGCTAGCCAAGCTCCTCAACTACAGAGACAGGGACACTATACTGCGAAAGGCAAGAGACATGGAGGATCTTATGATTGACGGCCAGAGAATTTCCATATACCCGGACTACTCCATTTCTGTTCAAAAGCTACGTATGACTTTTACAGGAGTAAAGAGGCGCCTGCGAGAGATGGGGGTGCAATACTCAATGATGTTCCCGGCAAAGCTAAGAGTGACGGCGTTGGAGCGGGTGCACTTTTTTACAACTCCAGAGGAAGCCATGCAGTGGTTGGACGCAAACGAAAAGCGGATCCGTTTGAAGGAATGAGCTGACTGTCTGAATCTGCAGTGTGTTGGAGAAGGCCGGCTGAGGCTCTACAACATCCTTAGGAGCTTACAGGGGACCCTTCTTGTTTTTTCTTTTTTTTTTGTTTTTCTCCTTCCCTTTGGGATTGAGGTAGTATGCAGGGGGAATGCGAAGGGTTTGATGTGAGCTTCGCAGGACATGGGGACTGCCTAATTTGGCGCGGTGGTGGTATTTACAATTTGAGATTCCAGTTTAATTACTGTTCGCCATTTTACTGTTATATTGGTTGAGTGGAATATGATTATACATAGAAAGGGGGGGAGTGGAGAATTGTTGGAAAAGGGACGAGTTTTAAAATGTGTCTAAGAGGGGAAGGCGAGGGAGGTAGGGGGGAATTTAGTAGGGATTATGGACCAGGTTTGGAAAACCCGATGCTTCACGGGAGTACTCGAAAACAGGAAGTGGTGGGGAGTAGGAGGGGAGGGGAGCAGGGGGGGAGGGGGGAAAGGGGTAGGGTAGAGGCAGCATGGGGAGATACTACAAGGTTTGATGGTTTTACTGGGTGGGATAATGGGGGATAGAATTAAGGTGTTGAGTTGGAATATTAGAGGGTTATCAGATAGGTCTAGGAGAGCGGCAATAATTAAATATGTTCAAGACCAGAACCCGTCAGTAATATGTCTACTAGAAACGCATCTAACAAAGGAGACAACACATGTTTTAAATAGGAGATGGGTGCAGAAGGCCTATCACTCCACCTTTTCCAACTATGCAAGGGGTGTATCACTGCTGATCCATAACTCTGTGCAATATGAAGAGATAGAAGTGTATGTGGATAAAGAGGGACAGTGTGTGGCCGTCAAGTGTAAAATATTTGGCAGACTCATGTGTATAGCTGCAATATATATACCACCTCCATATAAGTGCACCAAACTAAGGGAGATAAGGGAGTTCTCTGAGAAGGGGGGAGTAATCCCTTTTTTACTGGTGGGGGACTTCAATAATGTGATAGACCTGTACTGGGATAGGAGTAGTAGACCTCCAGGTATTCAGGATAGTTGTATGACTTCGTTTGGCACTCTTATTGGGGAACTTGGAATGGTGGATGCCTGGCGAGTGAGGAATGGGAGGGTATCCTGCTTCTCTTGTTATTCGGCTTCGCATAACACTCTGTCCCGCATTGACATGGCTCTAGCTAGTGATCTGATGGATGCAATGATAAGTGACGTGCAATATCTGACAAGAGTGATTTCAGATCATAGCCCAATTCTAGTGTCCATACGACGGGGGACCCTGACAGGGGGAAGGAGGGGAGAGTGGAAGCTTCATCCAACATGGATCCGTCATATTAATATGGGGAATATAGAACGGGATCTTTGGGATTTCTTTATCCACAACGAGGGTAGCACTGGTCCGCTGGTGGTATGGGATGCGATGAAGGCATACCTCAGGGGGCTCCTGTTCAGGGATATCTGTAAACGTAAAACACAGACGAGGCAGGATGAGAAAGATAGGCTGGAGGCCTTAGATAAGGCAGAGCTGGAAGCAATCCGGAGTACTACTACGGACGCGAAGCAAAATCTTAGGCAGGCGCATGAACAGGTTAATAAGATGTTCATGCGAAAAAGGAGAAAAGTTCAGGGCACTGCCCCAACACCAAAAGACTTTCAGAACATCCTATACTGGGCCGAAAAAAGTGCACATGCTCTGCGGTGCCGTTGATGTGAATAGACATATGAACATCAGAGCGATAAAAGAGGAAAAAACATCAGGCACTCACCAGTTGTTGCTTGTGCAAGTTTTGTTGTTTTATTCGTGCAGGTTACAAGTGCATGGAGTGGAGGGGAGGGAGCGGACGCTACACACGTCTTTGGACGTGTGTAGCGTCCGCTCCCTCCCCTCCACTCCATGCACTTGTAACCTGCACGAATAAAACAACAAAACTTGCACAAGCAACAACTGGTGAGTGCCTGATGTTTTTTCCTCTTTTATCGCTCTGAGGTTAATAAGATGCTTTTGGAGAAGGCGGTAAGGAAGCAGGCATTCCAAAAATTGCATTTTTATGAGGAGGGGGAAAAAGTTGGTCATCTATTATCGGTCATAGCTGCAGCTCAAAGGAGTAGTTCATTTGTGCATGGTATGGACACGGTGGAGGGGACTGGACACGGTGGAGGGGACACAGGTCACTGAGGTTGAGGCGATCCTTGAGGTCTTTAAAGATTTCTATCGCACGCTATATTCTTCTAGCGGAGAGATGAGGGTGGAAGAGGTGGACTCATTTCTTGAGCGAGGTGAGCTTCCGGTGTTGTCTGTGGCGGATAGAGATAAACTGGAGTCACCTATTACTATTGATGAACTGGAGGGCGCTCTGCATGGCATGAGCAATGACAAGGCACCGGGAGCAGACGGGCTACCAGTTGAAATTTATAAACAGTTAGAAGAAATCCTATTACCCAAACTATTGAAAGTCTTTGAGGTGGCGGAGGGGGAAGGTGTATTGCCTGAATCTATGAGAGAAGCAATAATAGTAGTAATTCCTAAGGAGGATAAAAATCCGAGGCTTCCAGACTCATATAGACCCATCTCGTTATTAACAGCGGACGTGAAGCTTCTGGCTAAGGTGTTGTCAAACCGGCTGACTGGAGTTATATCTAACCTAATCCATATGGACCAATCAGGGTTCATGGCCAATAGGTCGACAGCTGCTAATATCAGGAGATTGTACCTTAATCTACAGTTGCCGCCTGACAACCCTGGCCGGAGGGTGATCGCTTCGTTAGATGCCCAGAAAGCGTTCGATAGTGTTGAGTGGGGGTATCTGTGGAAAGTGTTGCAGCATATGGGTTTTGGCCCACGGTTTGTAAAGTGGGTGCAGCTGTTGTATAATAGGCCTACTGCTAAAGTTAGAGTTAACGGTATGACCTCCTCAGCGTTTGAGTTGCACCGGGGAACGAGGCAGGGCTGCCCACTATCGCCGCTCCTATTTGCTATTGCAATAGAGCCTCTGGCGGCGGCCATTAGGAAAACAAAGGAGATCCATGGATTTAAGTATGGGCATTTAGAGGAGAAAATAGCTCTTTATGCTGACGATTTATTACTTTTCTTGGGGGATCCATCAGCCTCATTGGATCATGCCATGCAGATAATAGAGAAATTTGGAGAAGTTTCGGGACTGACCATTAATTGGTCTAAATCGAGCCTCTTTAAGGTGGATGGGGAAGTAGCCTGGACAAATGAGGATACTGGGGCTAACAAATTGAAGAATGTGGACGAATTTAAATATCTAGGTATCCAGATATCTCTGCCAGTAGAAAAATACATACAGGTGAACTTATGGCCGCTCCTTAAAAAATTGAGAACCAAGGTGGATGCCTGGAACAAGCTACATTTGTCAGTTGTTGGAAGGGTTAATTTACTAAAGATGGTAGTAATGCCTAAACTCCTATACATACTGCACAATGCCCCTGTTTGTATTTCAAGGAAAAGATTTAAAGGGATAAACTCGCTGTTTAGGGACCTGGTGTGGGGTAAAAAGCAGCCTAGGGTGCGATTAGAGACTTTACAAAGGCCGAAGGATGAGGGGGGTCTAGCAATCCCAAATCCGGAATTGTATTATATAGCGGCGCAATGTCAACACCTCAGGGGTTGGTCTGATCGAGAGAAAGATGGGGGCATTAAAGAGGTACTGGAATACATAGTGGGTAGAAGTCCATTGGTAATGGGACTAGAGGATGGTGCGGTGGGGCTCCTGGGTAGAACATCTCCTACAATGGCACTTATAAATAAGACCTGGGATAGGCTGAAAAGGGTGAGAGGGGTGACCCGGTTAACTAAGTTTACACCTATCTGGGATAACAGTAATCTCCCGGAGATTCAGAAAATGGGGAATATTGAGGAGTGGAGACGCAAGGGTGTAGTATACATGCATCAGATATTGGACGGGGGAATTGTGAAATCGTTCCCGCAGTTACAGAGTGAGTTTCAGTTACCGGCGTCCGGCTGGCTCCACTACAGACAATTAAAACATGCGATTGCAGCCCAAGCGGCTAAACAAAGTGTGGCCATACAGACTGACCTGGTACTTATTTTATTTTATTTATCTAGTCTCTCACTATGTTCCCTCTCCTCCCTCACAGTGTCTTTATCCTGATGTGTATCTTCTCATGTGGCCTATGAATACCTCCAGGACCAGAATGTTTTACACCTTTATTCCATCTTAGGCGGACCCAGAATTAATTTCCAAAAATCATATTGGTTCATGAATTTATCTCAAATGCATTTATGTTTTATCTCTCACAGTCGTGTTTGAACAGATTTATAATATTTATATCTTTCCACATATATTACACTATTTTGTGCACTGGAATGTATATTTTTCTTCTTTACTGCCCCCCCCCCCTCCCCTTCTTTCTCACATCTGCACTCTGCCACACATTCACTCAGTTGCAAAGAGACCCTCACATTCACTCAGTTGCATAGAGACCCTCACATTCACTCAGTTGAATAGAGACTCTCACATAAAAATTCATCAATCATTCTCAATACTATACATACTCTTTAGTTTTTTCAAACAAAAATGATATATTTTTTTATTTTTGTCTATGCACAGTTGATGTTTGTTGACATTTTACATGTAAACCTTATTTATACTTTTATTCACCTTACATCTTCACAGTTTTACCATCTCACCTTTTCATGTTCAGTTTATGTGCACTAAATCAAATTTATTTATTTTATTTTATTTATTTTCTCCCTCTTGCATTTACTTTTGGGGTGTGATATATACACAGTTTTTTATACATCCAGTGCAATATTTACACTATGTTTGCTGTTTGAGTATATACACTTCTTTGTATGTACGCATTGTATCTATATTATGTGTGCTCTTTTGTACATATTCGTTTGTGTACACAGGAACTCAAACACACGTGTGTTTCTTTTTAAATATGCATGTCGTAAAAAAGGTGTGCACACTCCACACGTGTGTTTCTCTTTAAATATGCATGTCGTAAAAAAGGTTTTTTTATCTTTGGATTATATGTTTTATCTCTGATTAATGCACATATGCACTTTATTTCTTGATCTGACCAATATTTGAATATATCTTATTGGGAAATAAGCACTTCTTTAATATACTAGATGTTTTGGTCTTTCCGGGTCTAGAGCGCATGCGCGGTCTCCGGGCAACACTCACGCTGTGGGCGTATCTGTATCGTCTGGGCTCCGTGCTCGCCCCTCTGATGTCGCTGCTCCACGTGACTGTTTGTCACGTGTGGCGATGACTCATAGTGGAGCGACTTCGGTTGCCGGGTAACGATGACGCGCTTCCGCTGCTTGAGTCTTGCGCCGATCTGCACTGAGCATGCGCCGTACTCTTGACCTGGTCTTTGATTGGTTAGTCCTATATATAAATACGTCTACCCTGCCGATATGTCGCCACGCCCCCTCTCCCTGACGAAGGCTGACGCTGAAACGCGCGTCGGATGGGACTTGGCGCCATCATCAGCTGTGAGTACATGTGCTTATCGATAAATATCTGATTGCCACTGGTGGATGCCTTTTATACTCTTCTTGAATTGGGACCGTGCCTGCATATATGCAATGACACTGGCCGGCGTCCCCTTCACCTTTCAGCAAGGCTAGTTTGTGGTATTCATCTTATATTGCACACTCTTTTGCTCCCAGCTGGTTTGGTATGCCACCTTTTGTGTACCCTCTCTGTTATTGCACCCCTTCCTTTTAAATCTATTGATTAATAAAGATTTTTCTTACATTATCTTTGTCATCTGATCTTTTTGTGAGTTGGTTGTTTATACTAATTTAGATCAGAATATCCATCTTCATTTATGAAAAAGTGGGTGGTGGTACCTTTTTCCTATGTGTGGAGACCACCTTATTACATATAATTCCCAGTTTATTCATATCTTACCTAGGCTGATTGTTGGTGTTATGCATCAGATATTGGACGGGGGAATTGTGAAATCGTTCCCGCAGTTACAGAGTGAGTTTCAGTTACCGGCGTCCGGCTGGCTCCACTACAGACAATTAAAACATGCGATTGCAGCCCAAGCGGCTAAACAAAGTGTGGCCATACAGACTGACCTGGTACTGGAGTATGTGTGTAAGGGCGGAGGAAGCACTAAAGGGATCATTTCTGGCACGTATAAAGATATACTACATACCTTTCTGTTAGAATACCCAATTAAAACTAAATCTAAATGGGAGGAGGAAGTTGGGCCGATAACGGAGGAGGTGTGGGAGAGTATCCTGGAGTATGTCCCTAAACTTTCCATGAGCGAACCGGCCAGACTGTCTCACCTATACGTGATTCACCGGGTATATAGGTCTCCCTTACTGATGTTTAAAATGGGGTTGAAAAGGAATTCGGAGTGTCCAAGGTGTCAGGGATCTGACGCAGGTATTTTTCACATGATGTGGTCTTGTCCGAGACTGGTCTCCTTTTGGACTAAGGTTATCCACAAGATAGGAAGAACATATGGGTGTGTCCTCCCCAGGGAACCAGTGCTATGCCTATTGGGATATGTTGAGGAGCTTGGGGTGGAAAATACTATGAAAATTGTCATTGCTAGGCTGCTGTATGCGGCAAGAAAGCTAATCGCCAGGTCCTGGATTAAAAAAGACCCCCCGACCAGGGGAGAGTACATTAAAAGGGTGAAATGTATTCTTCAGCTGGAACGGGGAGTGTATGAAAGAAGGGGGAATGTTAAAATGTTTGAGAAGCTCTGGTCTCCTTGGCTGCAATGCGAATAAGACGAGTGATGGACCAGTAAACTGATATGGGACGGGGATAGCCGTCTGAGACCTCTGATGTGTATGTTTTGTTTTATTTGTGTTACTAGTTGTTCCTCCTGCACAACGGGATGGTTGCTATACTACAGTTGAAGGGTATTATAAGTGTGTACTATATGGGATGTAGTATCGGGGAGAAGTGTTGCTGCCGGGGTGGGGGAGGGGGCGGGAGGGGGAGTTAAAGGGGTAATAGATGTGATAAATTTAATTTGGATGCCGATTTGTTATTCTGTTGTATGTACTCTGTTTTAATAAAAAAGTATCTGATTTAAAAAAAAGAGGATGAGTGATAATATAATTGGAAGTACACACCCATGTTCCTCATACCCACCTACATCATACACATAGACAGATCAGTCTATAAATTAGATTTTCTTAAGACCAGCAATGTAGACTATACCTGATGAAGGCTTTTGTTAGCTGAAACGCGTTGTCCGTAATTGTCCTTTTTTTTATTGAACCTATTAATAAACCCTTGTTCTTGAAGTTTTTGCAAACTTGCACTGATATCCGATTTATCCTCCGGAAGCGCTGAAAGGGATTTTTTCTTTACTTCAATGATTCCTTATAATACTAAACTCTCACCTTTTTTGTGCCTACAGTGTCAGTCGCAATAGATTGTATCATATTAGTGTTCTATAAATTAAGATCTGATTAAAGTCTCCAATTTTTAGACTTTTTAATTGTTCAGGATAGCAAAAACATTACACTAACATGAATCTTGGCAAATGTGAACTAATAAACTAATATGTTTTTGCAGTTGTTATAGAACAAAATAGAAACAGTTATAAAGAAACAATGAACAGCTGAATATAAGTCTGCCTTCACATTTAAGACAAGTTAATTTTATAAATTGTGTATATGCATGAATAATGGTTGTTTTTTGCAAAAATGAAAGAGTTAACTTTATAAGAAACCCCAAACACATGTATTTTCTTCTTCACGACATCTCACGCATTTTCCCAGCTGCCACCTTGCCTCATCGCCTCTTTAATTAAGAGTAATGGCTGGTCACCTACCAGTAATAAGGTGTCCTCCCTGTGACAGACACTAGGGTTTATAAAGCCTGACACAGAGAAAGTCTGTAGGGCCTTCTCATGGGACCTCACTTTTGGAGGATTGGCTAACCTGTCATGGGCAAAGGATCTTTGTGACAAGTGACACTCCCATATGTACTGAGCTAACTTTATGTCTAGAATACAGAAAGAACCTGTAGGATTATCTGTCATATAAACTAACTCTTTCTTTGATATTGCCTTTTGGCATTCCAGCCTTTTTTCCTTTTCTAATTTTATATCAAAGCACTTATATGAAGCCTTGATTTTGTCAGACTGTTTTCTTTTGGATAAATATATGATTATTTCTACACGGATGTGAGCAAACCCTAAATATTATTTTTAGTAAGAGTTCAGTTTAATGGTTCTGATACTCCAATTAGTATTGAGAATCTTCTCAGAGTGGATAATTACAAAGAAGGTGTGAGATGATGGAGTCAAACATGTTCATTGATTAGAAATGAGCAGATCTGTGGAAGTGTTGGCTGGACTTTAGTTAAAAGTTCAGTTCGAGACTAGAGATGAGCGATGTTCGAGGTTCGCCAATTTCATGTTCGAGTGATTTTGGGCGGTGCTCGAGATCGAACTCGAACTCGAGCTTTTTGCTAAAAGCTTGATAGCTCGAGTTACGTTCGAGAACGGTTCGATCAGCAAAAAGCCTAGCTAGTTACTAGCTGGCTTTTCACTGTAATAGTGTGAGTCACTGTGATTCACACTATTATCAAATTTCAGCGCATAGTGTGCGGGGGGGGACGCGGTTTAGATCTGTGATGCAGCTGAGTGCTAAGATAATGCCGATCGCCATTTTTTTTTTTTTCCTAAGCGCGCGTGCAGTGGGGCGGGCCAGGATGTCAGCCAATCACAGACACACACACAGGTAAGTGTACTTTTTGCCAGACAAGCAAGGGCATATGTCATAGGCTGTGAATGTCACATGTCCTTTCCTTATAAATACGTCCATTTTCCCTCACGCCGCCATTATCTGCTTTCTGCGTGTGGGTGACAGTCACTGCTCATGCTGCTCCTGCCGCCGCTCCTGCTGTGTACGCTATACACACAGCGCTCTACAGATTAGGGACTGCAGTTTTTTTCAACCCTTTTCAGGGCTGATTTCCAGATTTTTGCTGCCATCCTAAAAGTGTCTGGAATACTAAGTTACTGTTCCTTTCCTGTCCTGGTACCCACAGAACCCGGGCACTGTACCCACCTGCCCACTTTTGCCACGCAATTTTATTTGCTCAAAGAGCTGACACTTTTGCTGCCATCCTAAAAGTGTCTGGAAGACTAAGTTACTGTTCCTTTTCTGTCCACTGACCCACAGAACCCAGGCACTGTACCCACCTGCCCACTTTTGCCACGCAATTTTATTTGCCCAAAGAGCTGACACTTTTTCTACCATCCTAAAAGTGTCTGGAATAGTAACTTAGTTTTCCTTTCCTGTCCTGGTACCCACAGAACCTGGGCACTGTACCCACCTGCCCACTTTTGCCACGCAATTTTATTTGCCCAAAGAGCTGACACTTTTTCTGCCATCCTAAAAGTGTCTGGAATAGTAACTTAGTTTTCCTTTCCTGTCCACTGACCCACAGAACCCGGGCACTGTACCCACCTACCCACTTTTGCCACGCAATTTTATTTGCCCAAAGAGCTGACACTTTTGCTGCCATCCTAAAAGTGTCTGGAATACTAAGTTACTGTTCCTTTCCTGTCCACTGACTCACAGAACCCGGGCACTGTACCCACCTGCCCACTTTTGCCACGCAATTTTATTTGCCCAAAGAGCTGACACTTTTGCTGCCATCCTAAAAGTGTCTTGAATACTAAGTTACTGTTCCTTTCCTGTCCTGGTACCCACAGAACCCGGGCACTGTACCCACCTGCCCACTTTTGCCACTCAATTTTATTTGCCCAAAGAGCTGACACTTTTTCTGCCATCCTAAAAGTGTTTGGGATTACTACCTTAGTGTTCCTTTGCTGCCAAGCAAGGTACACCACATGTGCAGTTTACACTCCTCTCCATTACTGCTACGCAAGTTTAATTTACAAAAGTGCTGCCACTGTTAGGGGCATACTCCAGTTGTTTGGGATACTACCTTAGGGTTTCTTTGCTGTCAAGCAAGGTACACCACATGTGCATTTTACACTACTCTCCATTTCTGCTACGCAATTTTTAACTGCAGGTAGTCCAGCCAATCTGTGATGAAGGTGCAGGCGTGGATATAATGTTGCCTTCATCCAAAGGTGGTTCTCTCGATGTCTGAGAGAGCTCAATACCACCAGCTATTTCCACTTCCAAAACAACTGACGACATGACAATCACACTCCCTGTTGTGGGTAAAGGGGTGGAAGATCAGCGTGAAAAAGCATGTGTGACTGGTGTCCCCACAAAAACAGAGGATGAAGAGCACGCAGATGCCATTGATGGGGCAGACGGTGGTTGCACCGCCCTGCTAGGCCGCATTGTAGCATAGTGACCTTTCCACTGCGACTTATGCTTCATTTAAAGTAGTGTACAGGGTGGGCTCCCCATTATACAGCAAAACCACACACTAGGAAAAGGACTCTAGGCAGTTGGGTTGATAAATGATTCTTTAATTTTCCCAAACCAAACAATAAGAACCATGCATAAAACTGAAAGAATAGAACAATCTATTCACAATTCCAAAAGCCTACACCCCTATACTGCGACACTTGTAATGGCGATATATACCCCCTGCTCACCAACATTTGCCTAACCAAGGGACTGTCTAAATAGTTGCCTACTACCTGGTAATCCCTCTGCGTAGCAGGAGTAATTGTGTGTGTGTATGTGTGTGTGTGTGTGTGTGTGCGTGCGAACACGACTTACCAGTGTCGCATCACAAGAGCTTACAACTTATCTACCTAAACATAAACAAAACCCATTAATACCCCTGAATACCCTTGTTAGCTGAAGCCTCACAGATAAGGCAGATGATAACAGTGTGAATGCAAACCACACAGCTCAGCAACAGAGTCCTGGAGATCTTGTAGTCCATGCAAACGTGTTGCTGTCCCTCTATGATTTTAACTGTAAGTGACAATTTGACAGTGCAGAGGCAGCAAGTCTTATTGTCTATATAGTCGGCCTAACCAGAACAGATATGTGTTTTGCTAAGAAAGCAAAGTGTTGCGTGCACGCATTACTGTCTGGGCCCAGCCTACCGTACACGGGTACTGTGGTGTCCAGTTGCCATAAATACAGAATTTACATTCCTCTCACGGTAAACAGTATAGACAGCACCAGAAGAATGTCGGTCTGTGGCACAGGATGCTGCTCACAGGCATTACGGTCCTCCTCACCAAACTCAAACACGACTCCTCTCACAATTGACCGAAGTGTTTCCGCGGAGGCTCCTTGCTGTAACACACACCTTTAGCTTTTCCTTCTGTTCATAGACAGCATCTCCTCCGCTCTCCAAGTCCACAGCCGAAGATCGTTTTGCTATTGCTATATTTACCAAACGGTCAAAGGATGATGGAAAAAAACAGCAGCCCCTTGTGGGTAGTCTGCAACAATGCATGCAATGAACAGCAAGTAAGAATGTTGCATTCACAGTGGATAAAGCTGATCAATACACCGTCACGCTATCAATTCATGTGACACTTGTGACACATATGACACTTCATGAACGAAGTACTCTAAGTAGTGAGTTTTTGGCCTCTACTTAGAAATTGGTGACAAATCTTACAGATGACATGACTTGGGTGATCCTTTGCGATGTCAAAAAAGCCCCAGGCTAAACAAGGCTTACAGTCCATGCGACCTGCAGAGCCACCACGACTTCTGCTCAGAGGCAGAGTTGTGGCTGAGGATTCAGTTGTTGACGTGCTTCCAGTACTTTGTCTCTGTCCAGGAAGACGCAACGTAACCTCGTCATCAGTAGCATCCTCCTCCACCTCCTCTGCTGACCTCATCGACTGGGTGACTTTGGTTTGACAGTAAGTGTGGTCTCCAACCTCATCATCACCCTGTGTGTTTTTACTCACCTCGTCCGGAGTCCTCCGAGCCAAACTCTTCCTGCCCTGAACGATTAGTAAAGTTGTCGTTCCAATAAGGTATCTGAGTTTCATCAGCGTGTTCCCCATTGTCTCCACCAGGAGGATTTATAGTTTGGGAATGAGGGTGTACATTATGCACAGCACCTTCTTCATCGGGGCCTGGATCCGACTCACAAAGCTTCTGGGCATCAGTGCAGATCATTTCCTTGTCGGGATTCACAGCAGCTTTGGAGCAGACCTCTGATTCCCAGGCTATAGTGTGACTGAACAGCTCTGTAGACTCAACCATCTCTGTTACCCCATACTCAGCAGGGCTGTTGGAAACTTGAGAGCTGTTAGGAAGCAAGAGTGATTGCGTTGACACCACAGAGGAATGGAGTTTTGGGGATATTGAACTTGAGGTGGAGGAGAGGCCACTTTATGTAGCACTTGAGATCCATTGAAGCAGCTGCTGTTATGGTGCCTCATCTACATTTGGTAGCGATGGTCGTGTCCGTGAAAAAAGGATCATATCAGATTATCCATGGGAAGAAATACACCTCTTATTTTGGCTGGTAGTTGGTGTTACGAATTGGTGCCGCTGTAGACGCTTGCAGCCTGCTGCGGTTCCAGTTGCGCCCAGGCGTCAGCTGCTATTTTTGTCGGTGCCTCGGGTCGTCCACCTGGCTGCTTTCTCCTCCACGTCTAAGTGTAGAGAGGCAGCTAGTGCGCATGCGTTTGCCGATTTACCCCAGCCACAGCCTAAGTCCAGTGTTTCTCCTACTGAGTATGCTCAGCCTCACTGTGCCATTCCTGAGGCTAAGTCCTCAGTTCGGGCTACAGCGCATGCTCCCACACTTACTGCGAAAAGCCTCTTTGCACAGGTAGTTGGACCCCGTGCCATGTCTAAGTCCAGTGTTGTGCCTAGAGAGCATGCTGAAGCTGATAGTCTTTTTTCTGAGACTGTTGTTCAGGCTACTGAGCATGCTCAGGCACTTACTGCATCAGAGGCTAGGTCCGGTAATGAACTCTTTGGCCCTGTCCGTGACGTGGCAGGCCCAGATAGGCCACAGGGCATCAGGTGTCCTGATGATGTGGCCATGCCACTCCGGACTGGCTTGAAAAGGCCTGCCCCTATGACTTGTCACCTCATTATTGTTCGTCAAATGATGACTGGTGAGGTGTTTGAATCGTGGCTGCCATGAGGTCATCATTGAAGTGGTGGATGAGGACATCATTGAATAGGCCGCTGGTTATGCCACTGATTATGTGGCACTATGCTTTTGGCTCCTGGAGGTGCATTGTGGTCCACCCTTGGTTGGGGCGGACCCAGGTTATAAAAGGGGCTGGAGACAACAAGGAGGTGCGTAGTCTTCTATTATGCTCAGAAAGAGCACACCTCCATGTGTTGAACCAATTGTGGCTTTAGGCCAGAGGTAGGCAGGGATAGGGCATCGGTGCAGGCCGCCACCACACTTGCTAACGCAGAACGGTTAAGACTAGCTCCTGTCCTACCAGTCCAGCTAGTGCAGCCCAGTGGCATTAACTGGGCTGCTGCTGCTCCTGCTGTCCACAGGTGTGCCCCCTACGCACACAGACAGCGTACCCAATGGCCCCTGTGTTGTTAACAGGGAGTTACTGGGCTGGGTGTGTGGACCCTGTGACGCTAAAAGGGTTCACAGTCTCCAGATCCGAGTGTCGTCTAACTCGGTTCAGGCTACTATTTGTTTCAGAGCCACCCAGCACTGTATCCTCCGCCTAACCTTCGCGTTGGCAGTATCTCCTTTTCCATCTGGGAGCACGGTGGACCCCGACTGGCGATTGTGATATATACCACCTTATCCTAATCTGCCAGTCCCCCCACAACAGATGTTGTTTCTTCAGCAGATGTTACTGTTGCTTAGCCACCAAACCTACGGACACAAACTTTTTTCTCCTTTCCAACACACCTGTTCCCCTTTCCAAGAGCATATGGCCTTTTGCCACTCATTTTGTATATTTACAAATTTGCAACTCAGCAGGGACACCCTACTCAATGCCGTCTCAGCACAGCAGCCAGCCCTTGGTCCCTCAGATGTGGATAAGTAAAAGACCATTTCCTCCGAGCCATGACAAAGCGTTGAGATTCAGTCTGTGCAGCACTGGTGTTTAGTGGAAAAGCCGAGCTAAGATTGCGTACCTTCTTCTGCTGATACTCCTGCATACGTGCGTCCCTTTCTATGGTAGGACTTATTTCGCCAAATTTTGTCTTGTACCAGGGATGTAACAGTGTGGCAACCCACTAGTCAGCATTACTTCGAATTCGGACAATCAGAGGATCATGTTGTAGGTAGTGCAGCAAGAAGGCGCTCATGTGTCTTGCGCATCAAGGAGGACCAAGTCCTTGCTGTGTTGTTGACGGAGAGGTGAGAATCATGCCTCCTTCCTCTGCCCTCTCCCCCCAACCTCGCACAACCGAAATGTGAGCAAGCTCTCCCTCATCTGCTCAGTCTTTCATGCCCATTGCCAGTTCGTCCTCCATTTCTTCATGGGCTCATGCACCTTCCTCAACAGTTTTGCTGATACTATGCGCACTTGTTAATCCCTCACCCCCACCGTTTCATGCCTGCAGCCTTGGTGCAGCTGACAGTCTCTACCTTGTAGATCTTGTTATCCCTTCCGCATATGACTCCTCCTGTACTTCCTCCCCTTCCTTTTGTCCCACCACCTGACCCCGAATAATGTTTAGAGTGTGCTCCAGCAGGTAGATTACCGCAATTGTCATGCAGATAATGGCAACGTCAGCGCTAAACATCTTCGTCGCCATTTTTAAACATCGAAGAAGGGTGCATAGGCCCTATATCTGAGACCACTCCAGCAGCGTGATCTGCCCCACCTCTGGATCTCTTTAGCCAAGGCTATCCATCATAACGTATTGCAGCAGGGCTCGCCGGTGCTGCCACAAAAGCTGCAACATGTGCAGATTAAAATTCCTGTGTGTCGGCATATCGCATTTCAGGCAGTGAACCGCCAGACAGAAAGACTTCTGGATCGATGCAAGTTGTTGAGCTGCTCGGTGTGAACGGTGGAAGTGAGCACATAGAGAGCGTGGCCACCGCAGAAGCCCATGTAGGCCGGGATGGTGGTTTAAAAATTGCTGGACAACCAGGTTCAACACGTGAGCCATACAAGGCACGTGTGTCACATTGTCACAGTGAAGGACCGCAACCATGTTTGCATCATTTTCGCACCTGGCCTTCCCTGGCTGCTGGTTGAGTGGAGACAACCATTGATGAAACTCGGTCTCACTCTCCAGAGCTTACCGTCCACAACTCCTCAGCGGTGTGACTCACATTTCCCATACATTTCAAAGTAAAGAGTCGACCACCTGATGCCGTTGAGCTCTGCTGCCACCATAGTAAGGAGGTGTGCGGGATTCCTTGTGCACAGTTACAACGCCGGTGGCGTTACAATACAGGAGGACCTAGTTGAGGTTGAGGAGGCAGAAGCAGTGGAGGAACTTCTACATACAGAGGAAGGATTGACACACAACTCGTGGGAACGGAAAGACTTATACAGCAAACCCTTCTCCATCTCTCACCATAGTTACCCAGTGTCCAGTCAGCGACATGTAACGCCCCTGTACATGCTTATTGGTCCAAGTATCTGTGTTGAAATGCAGATGCTGAAAGTCAACCTCTTAGGCATGTCATGCCCTTCTAAAATCATGTAAAGCCCAGCAAGGGGACTCCAACCACAGTCTCCCTCGTTTCCAAAAATTGGGCCACACACACACACACACACACACACAGACACACACCACTTGACTGGCATCAGTTGTCCACCATTTTCAATCCTAAAAAGATGCTTTGCATGAAGCACTCTCAAAAATACACCTGCCTTTTGCCTCCCCTCGATGACACAGAGGTAGAAAAGTCCTCTGTGATCCATGACTTTCTCATCTTGATGAACGTTAGTCTGTCCACATTGTCAGTGGACAGATGCGTGCGCTTATCTGTCAGCACACCCCCAGCAGCACTGAAGACACGTTCTAAGAGAACGCTGGCTGCGGGACACGACAAGATCCCCAAGGCGTAAGTGGCGAGCTCAGGCCATTTATCCAGATTGGAAGCCTAAAATGAGCAAGGCTCAAGTTGCACAGTAATGGCATCGATGTTCACTTGCATATACTCATAGATTTGTGTCTCCTGCTCTTTTTCCTCGTCCAGCTGTTTTGTTTTTGCATGAGTATTTGTCCTTGTCACTTTCCCATGTGTTTGTGTTGTCTTGTGAGTTGTTTGTCACCTTTTGGACACCTTTGAAGGTGTTTCTATGTGTTTTTATGTGTTTGTGATTGCCTCCCATTGATTTCAATGGGGTTTGAGAGGTTCGTCGAACGGTTCGCCAAACCGAACTCGAACGCGGCCTCCGTTCGACGAACCGAACCGAACTCGAGCCTCTAGAGGTTCGCTCATCTCTATTCGAGACCCGGACTTGAACCAAACTTCATCCCAGACCCCGAACTCATAAAAGTAAATGGAGATCCGAACTTCGATGCTGTAAAATGGCTGGAATAAGGTTGTAGTAAGGGCTAGGGGGCTGAAAAATTAAGCAAAATAGTGTCAATTGCCCTACAAACAATTGTGGATAGAGAATAATACAAAAAAATGATGTGGGGTTCTGCTTATTGTTGATAACCAGCTCAGGTGAGACCAACAACCCTATTTATGAAAAATATAGGGAATTTCACACCGTCTTTCTTAATTATTTAAATAAATTATTTAAAAAATTGATGTGTTCGCCTTCCTTTTTTTGATGAACAGCCACAGTAAAGTAGGCAGCAGTGGGCTGGTATTATCAGGCTGATAGGGCCCATAATTATAAGGCGCCTCTTAGCCTAAAAATAGCAGCCTGCAGCCACCCCAGAGGTGGCGCATCCATTAGATGAGCCAGTTCTGGAAGTTTGCCTGGCTCTTCTTGATAGCTCTGGTGCAGTTGCATTCGGGGTAATACTTTTGAGGTTGAAGTCAGCTATGAATTGACAGCTGACATTAAGATCAGGGGTTAGTAATGGATAGGTGTTTAACATAATCCTATGGTGAAAAAACACTCCCCCACTCACCAAGAAATCCTGGAAGTTCCAATGTAATTCAATGTAGTAATGTCCCACAACATTCATCAATTTCTATGGAGTTGCCTTGTGAAAACATTATCAGAGGGGGCTCAGTAGGTCACTGCTGGTCAGCTCTCTGCTTTGCAATATTTTTCAACTGTAGGCGCATTCGAGATGAAACCTCCAGGTTAAAATTGCACCAGCAGATGTGGCCCTCGCCACAGGCCCAGTTGCAATTGCGCCCCCCCTGTTACCATGAGCTTTGTGTCCCTTCGCCCTGCAACCAGTTCTCTGAAAAGTTATCTTCTGGTCACTTCAAAGCAGCTAATAGAAATATATTTCTGCCCTGCTTATCAGGGAAGGAGCAGAGCCTCTGCAGCAGCATGGTGATATAGCAGAGAAGACTCTTTATGAAGAAGTAAGACAAAGAGGAAAGGAGACTGATTCTGCTCAGAACTTATCCTTAGCAGTAATAAGAGGGATAAGGGGAAGAAAATATAATATAAGCCAGAAATATTGCACATTACTTAAAACTGGTAATAACATTATTTTAGCTCTTGCAAAATAACAAGGATTAGTTTTAACACTTTAAAGGCGTTGTCGCATAATGGATTTTTAGTAGGGTACTTTTCCCTATCCATCTGGCTTCCTGCTACATACCACTCCTCAGCCTCTCAGCTTCCTGCTCACCAAGGGGTGGTCAGGTAAGCCCTCCTAATTAATTAACCATGGTGAGCAGAGGAAAGGTTATACAGCTGGCCCGAACTGTATACTTTCCGATACAGCAAGCAGAGGCAACATACTTGGAGTGTAGTAACACTGAAGCTGACTAGATCCAGCAATCTGGTTAATTTTTGAGACAATAATTAGTTCAATTTTTCCAAATTTACAAATTTTTATTAGAAAATAAATTATCACACCACCAGTGTACAATGTGAATATAGATATAATGACCAGTTCGGTCGCTTGCATATAGACAAAAAGACAAGGTATAAGATATACATAGACAGTTGTCAAAAAGTGAGGGTTCACATAAAAGGGATCAAGTCAGAGCCCAGGACTTAACTTAGGGGCCACACTTCAATAGTTCAGGCAGCGCCACACAGTGTTAAAGGAAGATTTCAGTCCATATAGGTCCAGATAGGTATATAATGGTGCTCTCCAAATATCCCTTTTTGTTAATGAAAGTGAGCCATCAACTTCAATGATAAACGGACAATCTCCAGCCCAACGTGTTTCCCCATACAAAAAAACGTATGGTTCATCAGGAGGCTAAAAGATAAATGCACTATATCAGCAACCAAGTGAATTACAATAAAACCAACAGTTAAAAGTGCACCACATGTGGTATGAGAACATAACAAAAATTAGAGATGTAAGAATAAGGTACTTGCCCAAAGAGATATGGTATCAGATATGCAGGTCCATGGCGCCAGTCAGAAGGGATCCATAGCCAAACAGACAATGCTGTAGATATGATGCTGCCACAGTCCAGAGAGGCGTCATGGAGCTGCATATCACAGTGGATTTAAATAGCCATAGGCAGCTGAAAATTATCAGGGTAATCATGCAGGTGCCGTAATCCCCGCAAATGCGCATGCCCGATTCATCGCGGGCAGTACGCACGCGTGACCGGAGGTCCGGCCGCACCAATATTCAGGACAGTCCAGCACTGCCGTTAGCATCGCGAGTGCGCATGCCTTTTGGAGACAAGCTGTATTAGATTGAGCTTGTAAGTGCTGCTCTCTCTGCCTCGGAGACCAGTTACCTCTGATACACAACAGGAGAGGATAATAACTAGAGATGAGTGGATCTTTTAAAATTTGAATTACTTACGTTTTAATTAGACCTCCTAAAGTAGCATCATTACAACAGAAATTGGAAGACAAGAAGCACAAACATAGGTCCTTATCAGATGGTACTGTGGGGGTAACCAACTAGGGGAACTCTGACTGTAGTGCGTTTGTATGGCACAGCTGCTGTGGCCCCACATGGAGTAGAAGATGACCATTGAATAGATAGGGATGAATTCCGCGCTGCCGTGCGGGAGAGACAGTCTATAATTTCATCAAAGTGATTTTATTTCAATGCGTTTCGGAGAGATACCCCCTGCTTCTTCAGGATAAATTCTATTTATAATTAATCCTGAAGAAGGAGGGGGTATCTCTCTGAAATGCGTTGAAATTATAGACTGTCTCTCTCCTATGGCAGCGCGGCATTTCTCCCTATCTATTCAACAGCCATAAACTTACATCATGTGATAATGAGGTACTCAGACCAAAATAGGTTTTGCATATCTGCTACACATTAACTAGATCATTATGAAGAGTGATCAGAATTGTAATGAATTGCAAACTCATTGCTCTCCATAAAAATTAACTTAATCTCCAAAAAATATTTCCAAAAATGGCTTCACAGGCAAGGACATTGCTGGTAGTAAAATTGTCCCAAAATCAACCATTTATTAAATTATCAAAACTATCATAGGGAGAGGTTTAATTGCTGTGAAAATGGCTTCAGCGCACCCAAAAAAGTCCAGGAACTGCCAGGACCATCTCCTAAAGTGTATTCCGCGACAGAATTAGTTCAACATTAGAGCAGAATTTGCTCAGGAATGGCAGCAGGCAGGTGACAATAAGTCTCATGCTTAGTGAGGTGAAGGCATTCGAAGATTGATCTTTTGTCAATAAGGGCAACATAGAAACCACTTGACTCTGCAAAAAAACCCCATGGAGAATAGACTACCATTCTGCCAGATGTACAAAGAAATGGACTGCAGAGAGCTGTAGTTTTTTTCTGATGAAGCTCCCTTCAACCCGTTTGGGACATTTGGAAGAATAATTGTTCAGGAGGAGAATAGATGAGCGCTATCATGAGATCTATTCCAATCCAATAGTAAATCATGCTGAGAGCAATCGTGTGGGGCTGCTCTTCATCCAAGGGAATGGAATCAATAACAATTTTAAATGAGAACACTATTATAAATAAAGAGTAACATCTAAATATCCTCCAAGAGCAACTTTTCCCAACTATCCAGGAGCAATTTCCATGATGATGAAGCACCATGTCAAAAAGCAAAAGTGAAAACTAAGAGGCTCTGTGAACAAATTATGGATATTTTGAGTCTAGGACCAGAAACCTCCTGAGATCTCAAAACCATTTGTGGGTCAATCCTTCAAATAAATGGGTTGACAAGTCAAAACATAAAAATTGTGGTAAACTCAAAGCATTCATGAGGCAGGAATAGGTTGCCATCAGTCAGGAGTTGGATCAGAAACTGATATCCAGCATGCCACGGCGAACTGTATAAGTCTTGAAGGATAAGGGTCAACGATGTAAACATTGACTCTTTGCATAATTTTTTTTTGTGAAGAAAAGTTTAAAAATATATCAAATGCTTATAATTGTACTTCAGAATACCATAGAAGCTTTGAACACAGGGTGCATTCACACATTCAATTTGCCCAACTACTGTTTGATTTTTTATTGGACAGCAATTAGACCCATAGAGTCTCACAGATCCATTCACACATCTGTGATTATGATGGATCTAAGGCCCCCTTCACACGTCAGTGATTCTGGTACGTATGTGCTTTTTTTTATACGTACCAGAATCACTGACATTCACAACAGACCCATTATAATCAATGGGTCTGCTCACACATCAGTGATTTTTCACTGAACGTGTCTCCGTGCAGCGTACACGCGTATCCATGATTCTGCATGAAGACAAGTCTATTTTTTTCTGGCATCACTGATGACCCACGGACCACACTATGGTGTGATCCGTGTGTGATCCGTGAAACACGTGACAGAAAAACACTGACATATAAAATAATAAACATTTTCAACTCACCTTTCCAGCGACGCGCTGTGCAGCCTCCGCTGTCTACAGCTCCTGCCCGACTCATGAATATTCATGAAAGCAGGTACAGCCGACCCGGAAGTAGCTGCAGAGAGCGGTGGGCGGATGCTGCAGAGCCGAGGAGTCCAGCACCATGGACAGCAGGAGCGAAAGCAGGTGAGTAATTTCCATTTGCAATCACGGATCAGGGATTGCACATGGACAACCCAAGTGTGCCGTGAATCATGGAACACGGAGGGACATGTGCGTGTTTTACACGTCAGTGAAGAACGTCAGTGTTTTTCACTGACGTGTGAAGGGGGCCTAAGAATGAGCTATGAAAATCAGAACATATCCTACTGGTATGATGTTGAGAATAAGAAGGTAATCAGTGGGTTGGTTCCTGTGCTGCAAGATGAAAAAAATCAGACAGCACACTGACAGTTACACGGATGTGCGACTGCACCCTAAAAGATCTAAAAACAATACAGCAGCAAACTTTGTGAAAAACAAAATTTGTGCCAGTCTCAAAACTTTTGCTCACAAGTGTAGCTATAGGCTGAAGCTGAAGAACAGGATATTAACAATGTCACTAACCCCTTTCTGGCATTTGATGTACCTATATTCCATGGTCGCATATGTGTTCCCAACAATTGCTGTTGTAAGCTCGGCTTACGTGACACCTGAGACCTGGCTCTCACAAACCCCTAAATGCTGCAATCAATATTTATCACAACAATTAGGAGGCTGGAGAGGATGTGAGCTTCCCCGTGACGTCATCGCGAGGGCTTTATTCTTGCTATGGCAACTTGAGGTCGTCATGATGACCTCTGCATCAGCCAGCTACGGAAAGCCTGTCAGACCATGCCAGGAGCATCTCATAGATTTCTGTTAATGTCTCACTGTTGGGTATAATGTATTGCAATGCAGGTGCCTTGCAATACATTATACCAGCGATCAGACTAATACAAGCTAATGTTCCATATAAGGACTAAGTAAAAAAACAAATGAAAAAAAATTGTAAAAATAGTTTTTAAAAATTTAAGATAAAAAATGAAAATAATATTATACCAATAAATACATATATTTATGTAAAAACACAACTATACAAAAAAAGTATACCCATTTTGGTATCACTGCATAATTTTCACATTATATAATTCTGAGTAGCACCTGGGGGTAATCTAGATAAGTTCCTTGAGGGGTTTAGTTTCCAAAATGGTGTCACTTGTTGGGGTTTAAACTGTTTAGGCACCTTAGGGGGTCTCCAAACATGACTTGGCATCCGCTAACAATTCCAGCCAATTTTGTGTTGCAAAAGTCAAATGGCGCTCCTTCCCTTCTGAGCTTTGCCGTGCACCCAAACAGTATTTTTTCGCCACATATGGAATATAAACGCACAAAAGAGAAATTGAACAACAAATTGTATGGTGTAATGTCTGTTACCCTTGTGAAATGCAAAATTTGGGGCTAAAGTAACATTTTTGTGGGAAAAAGTAAAATGTTCATTTTTTTTCCTTGAATATTGCTTTAGTTCCTGTGAAGCATGTGAAAGGTTAATAAACACACTGGATGTAGTTTTGAGTACTTTGAGGGGAGCAGTTTTTACAGTGGTGCCAGTTTTAGGTATTGTCTGTCACAAATGGCCTCTCAAAGTAATTTCAAATCCTGAAAAATAATGGTTTTGGAAATCTTGTTGGAAAAATGAGAAATTGTTGATGAACTTTTAACATCCTATGACCAAGGTGGGCTTTGCATGTTGCGACATCGCAAGCCGATGCTGCGATGTCGCACGCGATAGTCCCCGCCCCCGTCGCAGGTACGATATCTTGTGATAGCTGGCGTAGCGAAAATTATCGCTACGCCAGCTTCACATGCACTCACCTGCCCTGCGACCGACGCTCTGGCCGGTGCCCCACCTCCTTCCTAAGGGGGCGGGTCGTGCGGCGTCATAGCGACGTCACATGGCAGGCGGCCAATAGCGGCGGAGGGGCGGAGATGAGCAGGATGTAAATATCCCGCCCACCTTCTTCCTTCCGCATAGCCGCCGGCGGCAGGTAGGAGATGTTCCTCGCTCCTGCGGCTTCATACACAGCGATGTGAGCTGCCGCAGGAACGAGGAACTACATCGTACCTGTCGCTGCAGCATAATGATGAAAATGTCGGAGCCTGCAACGATGATACGATAACGATGCTTTTGCGCTCGTTAATCGTATCATCTAGTATTTACACACTACGATCTCGAAAGTGACGCCAGAAGTGCGTCACTTTCGATTTGACCCCACCGACATCGCATGTGCGATGTTGCAACGTGCAAAGCCACCCTAAGGGCGTGTCAGGAATGTTGGATTGTTTGTGGCTCCATGAATGTTAATTATGCTTAAATAAAGAAAAAGAAACTTTGTATCTCATTTCATTTTGGATGTGCCGATAATTCCTCTCTTGAACATTTGACCCCATCATGACCAATGACGTACCTATATGTCATTGGTCATGTCTGTCACTTTATTGTGGGCTCATGTGGTGAGCCCGCATTATTCCATGCACGTCATCTGATAAGATCTGCTAGTTAGATTGCGCTGTCAAACGCTATCATGAAAGCCAGGGGTCAACTGATGACCTGTGTCGCTGTCATGACTCACTTCCTGTGAATGACGGTACAGCACCAGCACTCACAGGAGATCAGCATTTCTGCTGTTCAGAGGGATGGATTGCTGAAGCATCGCTCTGAAATGCAGAAGCGATCAGATAGTGCAGACTTCAAGTCCCCTAAGGGGTTAAAATCAATAAAAAAATGTAAAAAGAAGTTTTTAAAAATATAAAAACACCCCTTAAAGTTCAACTCATCTGCCTTTTGAAAATAAAACGATAATAAAAAAATGCACATATTTGGTGTTGCCGTGTTCAGAAATTCACGATCTATTAAACCACAGAATCAATTAATCTGATTGGTAAAGTGTGTAGCAAGAAAAGAATCAAAACATCAGAATTACGTTTTTTTTTGTTCTCCGCAACATTACATTAAAATGCAATAACAGGTGATCAAAACATCACATCTACCCAAAAATAATAAAATGAAAAATGGCAGCTCAAGGCACAAAAACTAAGCCCTCACTGAGCCCAAGATCCTGAAAAATGAGAGCTCTACGGGTCTCCGAAAATGGTGACAAAAGTGCACTTTTTATTTAATTTTTATAAATTTCAGATTTTTTCCAGTCTATTAAAATATAAAATTAATCAATCTGATTGTTAAATAGTGTGGCAAAAAAAAAGTTCCAAATGCCCAAACTACGTTTTTTGGTCGTCATAACATTTTTTAAAGTGAGTGTAATAACAGGTTATCAAAATGTGGCATCTGCATGAAAATGGTATAATTAAAAACTCAAGCTCAAGATGCAAAAATAAGCTGACACTGAGAACCAGATACCGAAAAATGAGAACGCTACAGGTCTCAGAAAATAGCGACAAAAGTGCTATTCTTTTTTGGGAGAAACTTCTTAATTTTTTTCACCACTTAGATAAAAGTAAACCTATACATGTTTGGTATCTATGAACTTGTACTGACCCATAGAATCATACTACCAGGTCAGTTTTACCATATAGTGAACATGGAAAATAAAAAAATCCAAAAAACAATGGTGGAATTGCTCTAATTTTGCAACTGCAACGCACTTGGAATTTTTCCCTATTTTCAGTACAATACGGGGCAGAATGAATGGGGTTTTTCAAAAGTACAACTCGTCCCACAAAAAATAAAACCTCATATGGCTATATTGATGGAAAAATAAAAAAGTTATGGCCCTTGGAAAAAGGGGAGGAAACAACAAATGAAAAACGGAATATCGTCCAGGGTTGAAAAGGTTGATCAATCTACAGAAAAAAATCCAGCACTTATAAAAAAAAAATTTTTCTTTCCTCAGATTGAAATTATAATTAAACAGGGTAAAGATTCAACATGTAATGGTTTATGCATTTCAAGGCCCTTTACAGATTGGATCTTTACCCTGTTTGATTCTGTTTTTAATCTGAAGAAATACAATTTTGTTTTTAGAAATGCTGGATTTTTTTGGGGTGGATTGCTTATTTGGAACTTTTTATCTGGTGCACTTTATGCACAAGTGAGCTGGCCTTTTTCCCCACTTTTTTTTAAGCAATACATTTTTCTATTGAGGTTTTTTTTTACACAGTACAAAAACAAACCATAAAACATTTCTACATGACAAAACGGACAAAATACATATAACACCCAAATAGGAAGGAGGGAAAAAGAAGAAAAGAGGGTGGGGGGGGGAACAAGAGGAGGGTAATGCCACATAGAGCCAGTCCTAGAATTCATAATAGCTTAAGGGAAAGTAAGGCCGGCGTCAAAATTGCGATTGACTCGTACGAGTGTAATGTGAGAAAATCTCGCATTGCACTCGGACCAATGTTAAGCAATGCTCCTATCTGCTATTTTTTCCTCAGCTCAAATTGGACTGAGGAAAAAAAAAATCGCAGTATGCTGCAATTTCTAGAGTTTCTCGTGTGAGACTCTCCAATGCAAGTCTATGGGTGCGAGAAAAAAACGAATGTCACACGGACGACACACGGACCATCCTAGTGACATCCGTTTTTCTAAATACAATTCTATCATGTAGCAGAGAACACTGTAAATGCTCCTGTACATGACTGTAAATGAGTAATAGCTGCTGAGGAAAAGAAACGGATGGATTGCACACTGACAGCACACTGACAGCACACTAATGAAAAGTGAGAAAAAAATCGTCCTACTCTCTGGCATGAGAATCGGACCGATTTTTCAATTGCAAGTGTGACGCCGACCTAATAGTCATACTCAGGCGGGGTTTCCAAAAAGTATGGGGCTAAGAGAGGTCTTCCAAATCCCGGGGAGGAGGGTGGTCAAATAGTATAGTGGACATCTCCTTAGGGTAGAGTAGTAGCATAAGGAGAAGACGACCAAAGAGACTATCAAGCCTCCAAAGCAATGGGGCGTTGAAGGTCCTGGGAGAGGATAAGTTCATATAGCCTACAGGTATTATCTCTATTAATCCCCTCCTGGAGAGACCGGATTGCCGCTTGGTTCCACAAAGCAGTAATACTTTGTCTAGCAGCAGTAAAAATAAATGAGCAGGTTCATTTAATCTCTCTTGGGAGATCTGAAATTCCAATATTAAGGAGAGCCATAGCCGGGTCAGGAGGAAATTGAACATGCGTATAATTGGCTATTAGATAAAAGACCTGATTCCAGAAAGAGGCAACTTTTGGACAAGACCACCACACGTGTAGGAGCGTTCCGTATCCCCGCACTTTTTCCAACAGAGAGAGGCGTACGAAGGGTAGATATGAGATAGTCTCTTGGGGGAATGAAACCACCTCAGATGTATTTTTTTATACGTTCTAAATCAGTGTTTCTCAACTCCAGTCCTCAAGACCCACCATGTTCATGTTTTCAGGTTTTCCTCAATCAGGTTTTCAGGATTTCCTTAATGTTGCACAGGTGATGGAATTATTCCCTGTCTAACATTGAGGAAAACCTGAAAACATGATCTGTTGGTGGGTCTTGAGGACTGGAGTTGAGAAACACTGTTCTAAATGGTTAACATATGATGAGCATCCTGAAGACCAAGCTAGGGCCTTCATCCACTGCTCTGCTGAAAATGTCACACCCAGATCTTGTGCGCATTTTAGAATGTATGTATGTATGTTTTTTTCCACTTTTTTTTCATTGTTTGATGATTAAGTTTAAACCCTTCTAACTTCTTAACAAAAAAAACTTTCAAAATTGTGTTGATGTAAAGTAGACAGGTTTGTAATGTAATTTCAAGTATTTTCCGATATTTTCACAAAAAAACCCGCAAAAAATATCATTCTAAATTTACCATTAACATGAAGTACAATATGTCATGAAAAAAAATTCATAATCACTGAGATCCGTTAAAGCGTTCCAGAGTTATTACATCATAAAAAGACACTGGGGAGTTTGAAAAAAATTGTCTTGGTCAGGAATGTGAAAACAGTCTGGGTGTGAAGGGGTTAATGCATTTTTGGATCATTGATATGCAATGGCACAGGCACATTCTCCAATAGGGGTGAGCTGCAATACTAGATGCAACCCATACTCAAAAGTATAGAGAGTACAGAGTGTTTTTCTTATTGCAGACAATATTTCTGACAAAGTAACTGTTGACAATGGAACTTGGAGTAAACTTTACATTTCATTTGAAGATTTATTAATGCACTAAAAATATTTAATGTGATCTAATTTACTAATTCACTACATACTGTTTAATAATCTATTTAATAAAGAGTTAAACTGTGCAACGATCAATAAAGCAACAATCAAAGAAATACACCATGTATTGATCACTGAGCGGCCTGATTGATCACATAATACAGTATTGATTAGGATATTATGCTGTCCTTTTTTGCCCTGGTTAACCCCTTCAGCCCCCAGCCTGTTTTCACCTTAAAGACCCGGCCATTTTTTGCAATTTTGACCAGTGTCACTTTGACAGGTTATAACTCTGGAACACTTCAACGGATCCTGGCGATTCTGACATTGTTTTTTCGTGACATATTGTACTTCATGTCAGTGGTAAATTTAGGCCGATATGTTTTGCGTTTATTTGTGAAAATTTCGGAAATTTAGCGAAAATTTTGAAAATTTTGCAATTTTCAAAATTTGAAATTTTATGCCCATAAATCTGAGAGAAATGTCACACAAAAAAGTTACTAAATAACATTTCCCACATGTCTACTTTACACCAGCGCAATTTTTGAAAAAAAAAAAATTTCCGTTAGGAAGTTAGAAGGGTTCAAAGTTCATCACCAATTTCTCATTTTTCCAACAAAATTTACAAAAAAAAATTGTTTAGGTACCACATCACATTTGGAGTGATTTGAGAAACCTAGGCGACAGAAAATACCCAAAAGTGACCCAATTCTAAAATCTGCACCCCTCACTCTGCTCAAAACCACATCCAAGAAGTTTATTAACCCTTTAGGAGCTTCACAGCAACCAAAGCAATGTAGACGAAAAAATGAAAATTTTACTTTTTTAACACAAAAATGTTACTTTAGCCATAAAAATTAGTATTTTCACAAGGGTATCAGGAAAAATGCATCATAAAATGTATCGTGCATTTTCTCCTGAGTACGCAGATACCCCATATGTGGTGGAAATCAAATGTTTGGGCGCACGGCAGGACTCGGAAGGCAAGGAGCGCAATTTGAATTTTTGAGTGCAAAATTAGCTGCACTCATTAGCGGACGCCATGTCGGGTTTGAAGACCCCCTGAGGTGCCTAAACAATGGAGCTCCCCCACAAATGACCCCATTTTGGAAACTAGAGCCCTCAAATATTTTTTCTAGATGTTTGATGTGCACTTTGAACCCCTGGGGGCTTCACAGAAGTTTATAACGTTGAGCCGTGAAAAGAAAAAAAAATTTTTTTACCACAAAACTGTTGGTTCAACCAGGTAGCTTTTTTTATCACAAGGGTATCAGGAAAAAATGCACCATAAAATTTATGGTGCATTTTCTCCTGAGTACGCAGATACCCCATATGTGGTGGAAATCAAATGTTTGGGCGCACGGCAGGACTCGGAAGGCAAGGAGCGCCATTTCACAGCAAAATTGATTGGAATTATTAGCGGACGCCATGTTTCATTTGGAGACCCCCCTGAAGTGCCTAAACAATGGAGCTCCCCCACAATTGACCCCATTTTGGAAACTAGACCCCTCATGGAATTTATCTAGCTGTTTAGTGAGCACTTTGAACCCCTGGAGGCTTCACAAACGTTTGTAATGTTCAGCCGTGAAAATATTTTATTCTTTTTTTTACCACAAAATTGTTTTTTCAAACAGGTAGCTTTTTTTTCCACAAGGGTATCAGGAAAAAATGCACCATAAAATGTATTGTGCAATTTCTCCTGAGTACGACGATACCTCATATGTGGTGGAAATCAATTGTTTGGGCGTACGGCGGGGCTCAGAAGAGAAGGAGCGCCATTTCACAGTAAAATTGATTGGAATTATTAGCAGACGCCATGTTTCATTTGGAGACCCCCCTGAAGTGCCTAAACAATGGAGCTCCCCCACATGTGATCCCATTTTGGAAACTAGCCCCCCCCCATACAAAAAAAATTAGTTTGGCGAAATAAAAAATACAGACATCAGTAAAAAAAAAAAAAAAAAAGAGCGCCTGCCACTAAGACCAGTGCCAAACGTGAGAGCAATGCACGAGTCTCGTATCGCATCATCCACTGCAGTCTGGAAGTGAGCAACTGCGCTGGATAATGCGATGCGAGAGGGCGGGGCGGCAGATGAGAAAGGGCGCAGCGGATGGAAGATGGGAAAGTGCGCAGCGGGTGGAGGAGCGGCAGAGGATGGGAAAGGGCGCAGCGGATGGATGATGGGAAATGGCGCAGCGGATGGAGGAGCGGCAGAGGATGGGGGGGTGAGATGGGGATACCTACCTTACAGGATGGATCTAGGCAGCAGAATCACAGCAGACAGAAGAGGCAGCAGATGAAGGAGGGTGAAAAGGATGGGAGAGAGCAGGCAGCAGATCAGGGAGGGGGGCAGAGTCTGATGGGAGGGGGGGAGGCAGCACATGGAGGGAGGGGGGAGGCAGCACATGGGGGGGGGGAGGCAGCACATGGGGGGGGAGGCAGCACATGGGGGGGGAGGCAGCACATGGGGGGGAGGCAGCACATGGGGGGGAGGCAGCACATGGGGGGGAGGCAGCACATGGGGGGGGGAGGCAGCACATGGGGGGGGGAGGCAGCACATGGGGGGGGGAGGCAGCACATGGGGGGGGAGGCAGCACATGGGGGGGGAGGCAGCACATGGGGGGGGAGGCAGCACATGGGGGGGAGGCAGCACATGGGGGGGGAGGCAGCACATGGGGGGGGAGGCAGCACATGGGGGGGGAGGCAGCACATGGAGGGGAGGCAGCACATGGAGGGGAGGCAGCACATGGAGGGAGGGGGGAGGCAGCACATGGGGGGGAGGCAGCACATGGGGGGGAGGCAGCACATGGGGGGGGGAGGCAGCACATGGAGGGAGGGGGGAGGCAGCACATGGGGGGGAGGCAGCACATGGGGGGGGGGGCAGGCAGCACATGGAGGGGAGGGAAGGCAGCACATGGAGGGGGGGGGGAAGGCAGCACATGGAGGGGGGGAAGGCAGCACATGGAGGGGGGGAAGGCAGCACATGGAGGGGGGGAAGGCAGCACATGGAGGGGGGGAGGCAGCACATGGAGGGGGGGAGGCAGCACATGGAGGGGGGGGAGGGGAGGCAGCACATGGAGGGGGGGAGGCAGCACATGGAGGGGGGGAGGGGAGGCAGCACATGGAGGGGGGGAGGCAGCACATGGAGGGGGGGAGGCAGCACATGGAGGGGGGGGAGGCAGCACATGGAGGGGGGGAGGCAGCACATGGAGGGGGGGAGGCAGCACATGGAGGGGGGGAGGGGAGGCAGCACATGGAGGGGGGGAGGCAGCACATGGAGGGGGGGAGGCAGCACATGGAGGGGGGGGAGGCAGCACATGGAGGGGGGGAGCCGATTAGGTGCAGTGGCAGCCGATGGAGGCGGCGGCCGATCGGGTGCAGCGGCGACTGAAAGGGGACGGTGGCGACCAGGGACCGCGGCGTGGCGGGCAGCAGAGGTGGATCGGCGGGCAGGGACAGCGGCGGGAACAGCGGCGTGGCGGGCAGGGACAGCAGCGGTGGATCTCGGCGGGGAGCGGCGGTGGATCTCGGCGGGGAGCGGCGGTGGATCTCGGCGGGGAGCGGCGGTGGATCTCGGCGGGGAGCGGCGGTGGATCTCGGCGGGGAGCGGCGGGGGATCTCGGCGGGGAGCGGCGGGGGATCTCGGCGGGGAGCGGCGGGGGATCTCGGCGGGGAGCGGCGGGGGATCTCGGCGGGGAGCGGCGGTGGATCTGGGCGGGGAGCGGCGGTGGATCTCGGCGGGGAGCGGCGGTGGATCTCGGCGGGGAGCGGCGGTGGATCTGGGCGGGGAGCGGCGGTGGATCTGGGCGGGGAGCGGCGGTGGATCTCGGCGGGGAGCGGCGGTGGATCTCGGCGGGGAGCGGCGGTGGATCTCGGCGGGGAGCGGCGGGGGATCTCGGCGGGGAGCGGCGGGGGATCTCGGCGGGGAGCGGCGGTGGATCTGGGCGGGGAGCGGCGGTGGATCTGGGCGGGGAGCGGCGGTGGATCTGGGCGGGGAGCGGCGGTGGATCTGGGCGGGGAGCGGCGGTGGATCTGGGCGGGGAGCGGCGGTGGATCTGGGCGGGGAGCGGCGGTGGATCTGGGCGGGGAGCGGCGGTGGATCTCGGCGGGGGATCTCGGCGGGGAGCGGCGGGGGATCTCGGCGGGGAGCGGCGGGGGATCTCGGCGGGGAGCGGCGGGGGATCTCGGCGGGGAGCGGCGGGGGATCTCGGCGGGGAGCGGCGGGGGATCTCGGCGGGGAGCGGCGGGGGATCTCGGCGGGGAGCGGCGGGGGATCGGGGGGGGGGGGGTGCTATAACTTACCGATGGGCACCTGCAGCGACCGCTCTCATCAGCTTTCACGGACGGAGTGAAGCTGAGGGTAGCGGTGACGGCACAAGATCCACAGTGATTGGGAGAGATCGGTCACAAGGCCGGTCTCCCCAATCAGAGCTGGGGGCGGGTGAAACAAAGTTCACCCAGCTCCAGCCAGTCATCAGTGCTACAGCAGCACTGATTATGGCTGGATTGCAATGTGTTAGCCATTTTCAATGGCTGACACATTACAGTGACTGTAATTGGCTGAGCGGCGTTCGTCAGCCAATCACAGCCTCTGTAGGTTCGGGGAGGAGGCACCACCCCTCCTGACGTCAGGCAGAGGTCCCCTCCTTCCCGAATCCACCGTTTAGGTAAACAAATTTCACTCCCCGGGGCTCCGGGACCGCGATTTCGCCAGGACGTACTGAGTACGTCATGGGTCGTTTAGCACCATGTGACCATGACGTACTCAGTACGTCCAAGGTCGTTAAGGGGTTAAAAAGAGATGTCCTTTTTTTCCCTTTTAATTTGGATGATGGTTCATTTTCATGGATATTTATGTTCCCTTTGTCAGACCTCACATAATTTCTTTTAAAAGCAAACCAATAAAGGACATCAGAATTACAGCCTCCCATAATAAGCACATTGTAACCTTGGCTAGTAGAAGGAGATCGTAAAAATGGTCTTGCCTCCAATACGACCTTGAGATGGATGTGACAATTTAACAATCAAATATTGGGATGCTTCAGCAGTTACCAGGCCTGTCCACAGAGAAGTAACTGGAAATGATTGCTGTGTGGTTAGCAAAGTGGCACACTATTATCTGCTTTAGTCCATATTCACATCTATGGGGCAGTAATGCAGCAAAAATATTGTATAGACTTTTTTCTTTTTCATTTAATGTCCATTTACCTTAATGTTTACTAGTGAACTTAGTATATAATGATACGTTATTTCTTACGTATACTATACAAAAATATACACCTTGTGACATACTTTAGACTTCCCAACTACTGTGGTTTTTAAATTGTATACTACATTTGCACCCTTTTGAAATATTTATATGTCCATTTGCTATATGTCTGATTTGTAAATCCATATGACAACTTGATCACCAATAAAAATAAAGATTTCTTAATAATTATTACACGTGGGCTTTTTGATCATTTTTTTCTTTCTTTTTCTTTCAAATATAGGAAGGGTTGTACACTTTTACCCTTTATTGCCCTCCATGAGGCAGTAAAACGTGTTTTTAGCCTGGTTTAAAGTGATAAATAAATAAATAATTAGGAAAAGCGGTGTTGGGTCCCCCCTATTTTTGATAACCAGTTAAGGTAAAGCAGACAGCTGCGGGCTGCAGCCACTAGCTGTCTGTTTTACCTCAGCTGGTTATCAAAAATAGAGGGGACTCCAGGACATATCAAAAATTGTTTATAAAGATATCATTTAAAAAAACAATGGCCTGGGGTCCCACCTGTTTTTGATAATCAGCCAAAGAGAAGCACACAGCTGTGACCTATTATCAGGTTGGGAAGGTCTATTGTTAATTGGCCCTTCCCAGCCTAAAAATAGCAACCTGAAGCCACCCCAGAATTAGTGCATCCATTAGTTTCACCAATTCTGTTAATTCTCCCCAACTCTTCCCGATTGCCCTAGTGCAGTGGTAATACTTTTGAAGTTGTTGTCATTTGACTTCAAACCCAGGTGTTAGTAATGGAGGATGGTCTATCAGACACTCCCATTACTAACCCAGTAAGTGTAAAGTTAAAAAAACATGCACTGGAAAAAATAGTTAATTTGAATAAAAACTCCCCTATACTATTCCTCAATGATCTTTTTTTCTTTTTTTTTTTTTTTAAAGCCATCATAATCCAACATATCCATTGTGTAGTGGTCCGACAAAGTCCTCCGCATCCATACTCCAACCTATGGAGCTTCGTTCAGAGAATGAAGCTCCATAGGTCTCTCCCAGTCCGCACCAGACCTGGAGTTTATCACACACTGTGATGTCATCATGTGTAAGAAATTCCAAGACTGGCGCTGACCAGGAATGACCTCTGGAGTCACTCAAGGTCAGCACGAGACCTGGAATTTCTCACTCCTGGTGATGTCACTGCATGTGAGAAACTCCAGGTCTGGCGCTGATCAGGAGTGACCTATGAAGCTTTATTCTCTGAATGAGGTTCCATAGGATGGAGTATGAATTCGGGAGATGCCATGGGACCATTACTCCATAGATTACATCAGATCGTCAGAGCTTTTTTTTTTAAAAATACATTGGTGAGCATAGGACAGTGTTGGGGAGTCTTTATTCAAATAAAAAAAAGTTCAAGTTAACGCTTACTGGGTCAGTAATGGGTGTATCTGGTGAACCCCTCGTCCTTACTAAACCCTGGGTATGATGCCAGCTGAAAATTCAGAGCTCACATGAACCCTCTCAAAATATCACCCTGATTGCTACCGCACCAGGGTAATGTGATGTTCCATTTCTCGGTGGCTGTAGGCTACTATTTCTAGGCTTGGAAGGCCAAAAGTATCATGGGCCTTCCCAGCCTGATAATACCAGCCTGCAGCTGCCTGCTTTAACTTGGCTGGTTATCAAAAATAGGAGGACCCCAATGCTTTTTTAACTATTTAATTTTCACTTCCCATCAGCATGGGAGTCAGAGATGCAGCCAAGTTTTTCTCCATGCTGTTCCTATTACATTTCAGCACTGTTTCCATCCATTTCAGCGATTTTCTAAGTTCCCCAGCCTTCCTAGGGGGGTCTGCCAGGAAATCAAGTTCTCCTTAGGCTTTGATTATACTTGAATCAAGCCCATCTGAGAATCGGACCAGCTCGGTTCGAGTAACGAGCACTCAAGCACTTAGTGCTTGCTCATCACTACTTACTAGTGATGAGCGAACCCGAACAGTAAAGCTTGGTGTTTGTACTGTATACTGACTTTACAAAAAAAAAATCAGTGTTCAAGTTCGGAGTTTGGGTGCTTTATGAATGCAAACCATTCGAGTGAGCATCGGTGTTCTTGGGTATGAGCGGTGCTCAGCCCAGTACAAGACCCTTGCAGTGTTTGAATCTCTTGCATTGAGGGTAAAATCATCATTATTGCATGTAGTGTATGCAAAACCCCCCCTCAAACCCCTCCCTCCCTCTGGAAGTGCTCTATTTATGGCTGGCTGTATGTGTATGGAGAGCCGAACAGTCTAATCAGTGAATTCCAATGAGGTTCTGGTCAAGTCTTGGTCAGGAACAGAACTTAAGGCCATAGACACACTTGTAAGTGACTTGCGTGAGTTTCGCATTGCATCACCTCGCACGGCCGTACACTCTCTGGACAGAAGCTTCTCAGCTGCATGGAAATACATGCAACCGACCCGCTCCTGTCAGGAGAGTGTGTGGCTGCGCTGGGTGATGCGATGCTAGATTCACGCAAGTCACTTGCAAGTGTGACTCCAGCCTTATGTGAAGTCTTGCTGAACCCACAAAACTTGAACTTCAATGGGTCTGCTCATCTCTGCTACCAACTTGTTCTCCATATAAAATAAGGTAAGGAATGACCCCATAGAAGTCTACCTTTATATGGAGGCATTACCAATATCGTAGCTAAAAAACACTCCAATTTGCTGTACAGAACATTTTGTTTTAATACTTGCCCATTTGTGAAATACACTAAAGAACATGGCAGTGGAGGTGGTTTGCATGCTTTGTATTAAAGACATCCATGCAAGCACCATGCGATGCATGTCACACAAGTGTGAAATAGTGGCCCAAAAAAAGGTGAAGAAGCCTCGACTTCAATATCGTCATAAGAGTAGTCAGCTCGAGATTGCAGAAAAAGTATGAAAAGTGGGCACTAGAAGATTGAAAACTGTGATTTGGAGCTCTGAGACGAAAGTCAATAGACTAAGCTCTGAATGGGTGCAAATGGGGCAGAAAGAAACAAGGAAAAATGAGGCTAACGGAGCGAGAAATTAAAGGAACTCTCAAGTTTGGTGTGGAAAGACTGATGATTTTGGTCTGTTTTACTGCCAAAGGCAGTTGATATTTAACATGAATCGATGGTGATCTCAATACTGAGCTATACAGTATGTGACTATCTTACAAGATGAGTTACTTTGTACACTCAATTATTATGGGTATAAAAAGGACAACAGTGTTCCAGCAAGACAATGACTCAAAGCATACTTGGAGAGTGGTGAAAAATGGTTCAATAATAATGAAGTAGAGATGCTAGATTTGCCCTCACAGTCCCCAGACCTCAACCCAATTGAACAATTTCGAGTAGAGTTGAAGAAAAAGCTGTAGATATAGGCAAGTGAGTCGGCCAGTATACAGCAACTTTGGGAACGTGTAGAAGAGACCTGGGATAGGATTTCGGTAGAGACATGCATGAATCTGATTGAGAGCATGCCCAGAAGGATTCAGGCAATGTTGAAAGCCAAAGGTTGATTTGCAAAATTCTAAAGAAATATAAAATTTACATTTTTAGGAGCTAATTAGTTGCAAATCAAATTTATGTATGAGATAGCTAAGATGATTGTCTGTAAATGAATGTAGGCTCATGCTCCAAGCTATAGTGGATGGTGAGATATGGAGCCGGAAAGTCAAAAATTCCAAACATTGTTACTCTTTTTCTAGCCAGTGCATATGATATTAAAACCCTTACTTTATGGCTATATTTATTTCCATACAGCACAAATAAATGTTGCAGAAATGTAATTCATAATTCCTGTATGAGCTGTGTCTGTCTTTGCAATACTTGACATCTGTTACTGTGACATGCTGTAAAAGGATTTGCTGAGATCATGCTTAAGGTCTTGTATGTAATTATATAATGACTGCATACTATTGTAAAAGAGAGACCTGTCTTGAACATTGTAGTACATCATGCAAGTGTAACAGGAGCACTGGTAAACTGCAAGGTCAGTATCCCTCGGAGATGAGTGCCATATTGATTAGCTGTTCATAGTAACAAACATAGATGTAAAGTCATCGCACCAAATGTGGTACTAATGCTTCACTACCCTGTATAATTTCCCTCTGATGGCAGATATACTGGAGTAATCAGAAAACATTCCCTCATATAGAAACAACAGGGTTTCTACAAGTTCAGACAAACCCTAAAGGTTTTCCACTATGTTCAAAGAAAAACATTGTTTTGTATAGGGAAAGATGATAAAAAGACAAGTATTGGATGGTACCATACCATTTGGCGAAGTTGTCACCGACTGCCACAGCCAGGTGTAAGTTCCTAATAAACAGTGCCTTATCTTGCCTTGCAGCTGCCCTGTTGTGTTGTTACAGGCTGAATTCTTCTATAATACTAAGTAGTAGGAAGCTTGTGTCTCCTCCGACCCACCTTTCTTCTCCTTTTATTAGTAGAGCGTGCTTGGGCTCTGTAATCAAGCCCCTTATAACCCTCTCCATGTTGTTGCACCACCCAGGTCCCATGCACACCTTAAGCTACCTCTTCCATCTGCCTTCTCTGGAGCTACCGGCCCTTTCACTCTTTTTGAGATCTCTTTGTCCATCTGTTTGGTCATATATGTTTCTACTGTTATTTGTTTCTGATTATACAGCTTTTTTTGATATCTCCTTATGACAAGTCACAGCTGACAGTTAATGGTTACTGAGGATGAAGTGCTGGATTTCAAGGCAGACTTGCTGAAAAGGAGTCTGGTGATCATCCTATTGCTTTAAATATTGTGATAATTTACATGACACGTTAACTAGTTTAATGGTTCAATTTCAAATCAAAGTTGTGGCTATTCAAGAAAAGTATTGATAATTAGTGATCAGCGAGCACTAAAATGCTTGAGTGCTTGTTACTTTTACTGCTAAATTTTTTAAATTCAGCCAAGGTAAAGCAGATAGCTGGAGGCTGATATTTTCAGGCCGGGAAGGTCAATTGTTATTTGGCCCTTCTCAGCCTTAAAATAACAGCCTGCAGCTGCCCCAGAATTGGCGTATTACTTTACTTGTGCCAATTATGGCACTCTACCCAGCTCTTCCCGATTGCCCTGGTGCAGGGGCAATTGGGGTAATATATTTTGGTGTAGATGTCATCTCTTTAATGTCAGCTAGCTTCCAGCCAAGAGGTTAGTAATGGAGAAGTGTTTATGTCTATGTAATCCTCCCAAAAAACACACATGAAAAAAATAGTTTATTTGAATAAAGACTCCCACACAATACCTCGTTCACAAATTTATTATCAATAATGTTCCTATGAAGCTCTTCTGTTGTAGTCAATGATCCCCAAATGCAGCTCTGGTGACTTTGAATAGGAGTAAAGTACAGCTATTCATAGGCACTGGGTAGTGACAACAATTCATCACAGCCACTGGCTCAAATCCACTATCCAGCACCTGTGAATAGCTGTACCTTACTGCTACTAATAGTCTCTGGAGCTGCATTATGGGAACATGGAATTTGATGAAAGAGCTTTGTGGGAACCTTTTTGATAATAAATTGGAGAATGAGGGAGTCTTTATTTAAATGAACTATTTTTTCCTGCGTTTTTTTAATTACTTAAGGGTTTTTGATAGATACTTCTCCACTTCTAACACTTGGACTTTATGCCAGCTGACATTACACAGGTGACATCATCTCCAAGAAATATTATTATTTATTATTATAGCACCATTTATTCCATGGAGCTTTACAAGTGAAAAGGGTATGCATAAAATCAAGTACAATAATCATGAACAATACAAGGCACAGACTGGTACAGGAGGGAAGAGGATACTGCCTGCGAGGGCTCACAGTCTATGAGGATACAGTAGGTGAGGATAGAGCTGGTTGAGCAGTGATGTACTGACCTGAGGGTTATTGTAGGTTGTAGGCTTCTCGGAAGAAGTGGGTCTTCAGGTTCCTTTCGAAGCTTTCCATGGTAGCTGAGAGTCTGAGCTGTTGGGGTAGAGCGTTCCAGAGTATAGGGGAGGTGTGGGAGAAATATTACTCAGATTGCCACCACACCAGGGCAATAGAGAAGAGAAGGGCAAAGCGCCAGAATTGGCTCATCTAATGTACATGCTGGCTGATATATTTAGGCTGGGAAGGGGCAAGTAACTATGGAGACATTCCCAGTCTGATAATATCATCCCCCCGCTGTTTCATTTACCCAGATATCTACGGGTTTGCCCATCACGAGTTAGGAGCAAATAAATGAGCAAAGCATAAGGATTTGAGAGACAAGGTTACAATTTTTGTGGCAAGAAAACTTGGTCAGAGTGTCCTAAAACATTAGGTCTTGTAAGATATAGTCAATGGGAAGTGATTATTAAGCACCAAAGGTAGTATAAGAAAAAGGAAAACTAGTGAGCAGATGACTTGCTCATATATACATATTAACTCCTTTACGACCAAGGATGTACCAGTATGTGCATGGTTGTCTCCCTCCAGTTACTCGGGCTTCGGCAGCGGGCCCGCAGTATTCCCCACACGTCTGCTGATGTGATCACCAGATGTGTGGCTAACAGGCGAAGGTGCACCGGAGATCCACCCATGCCTGTTAACCCTTTGGATCATGCTGTCAAACACTAACAGCGCGATTTAAATAGCTGCAGCGATAGCGCAGGTCCCTGCCGCCATTGGCAGCCCCATGATGCAATCATGGGGCGCCACTGTGTTGCCATGGTAGCTCATGGTAAGCTGATTATCCCTGATGTTGCCATGACTCATTTCCTGTGAGAACGGAAAGAGTGCTGGTACTTACAATAGATGAGCATTTCTCCTAATCAGAGCGATGCTGTACTGTACAGACATAATGTTCCCTAGGGGGAATAGTAAAATTAATAAAAAAATGTAAAAAACAGTTTTCAAAAATATGAAAGAATAAAAAAAAACTTAAAGTTAAAATCACCCCCCCCTTTCGCCCTATTAAAAATAAAACAGTTAAAAAAATACTAAATATACACATATTTGGTATCGCATTCAGACATAATCAGTCTATCAAAATATAAAATCAATTCATCTGATTGGTAAACGACGTAGCGAGAAAAAAAATTCCAAATGCCAAAACTACATTTTTTAGTCGCTATAACATTTTTTAAAATGTAATAACAGGTGATGAAAAAGTAGCATCTGCACTAAAATGGTATAATTAAAAATGCCAGCTCAAGACGCAAAAAAAATAAGCTCTCACTGAGCAGTTGTGCTATGCTATATATAGGCACACCACTCACAAATTAAAGAGCAAGATTGCAGAACATATTCATGATGTAGAGGCATTTATCTTGGCTCTTGGTCTCATGACAACCCTGATAAGATTGTTGTTGCTGAGTCCAGGATTCGTCGATTTGTTCAAGGAGATCACAAAGTGGAGGAATACTGCTCAGAGTTTAGACGATGGGCTGGGGAGACCTTTTGGAATAACCCTGCTCTTCTCAGTCAATTCTGCCAGGGACTGACTGATCAGATCAAGGACGGGATAAATCCCTGTCCACAGTCTTTGGAGGATGTTATGTCTCTTGCTATTCGCCTGGACAGTTGTCTGAAGGATAGAGACATGTTTAAGTGTATTTTCGTGGCATCTCCTTTATCAGTGGACCTATGAAAATTGGTGCTTTTAGGGATCCCAGAGAAAGTATGGATCACATAACAGCAATTTGTTTTCATTTATATTGTGGTTGTTCGGGTCACGTCATGCTTCAATGCTTTAGGTACATTAATAAAATCCAAGGAAAAGGAAAAAAACCTTAAAGGGAATCTGTCATCAGGATTTTGCTAAGTAACCTGAAAGCAACATGCTGTAAGGGTTAAAACACAGAATCCAAGGATGCCTGTCTTGTCAAAGTCCGATCAGTTGGCTTCTTGCAATGTTTGTTTAAGCACCAGGATACTTTTCATTGCTGGGACTACAATGACAGTCCAATACAGGCCCTCCTCTGATTGACACCTAACTTTCAATGTACAATCTCTATTGAGATATATACCTACAATCGACTCATAGTTACATATAAAAATATATAAATTAGTCTCCAAGTGGATTTATTATGTCACTTTATGTTATTAGAAAAATTATTGTACATATAGAAAATTGGATAAAGTGCTTAACTATAGTGCTTCATTACTGGCCTCATATACTGCAATATTGCACTTTAATATATTGCACACGTCCCAAACATCATACAAAATTATTATCATAGGTAAATCTCTAATTATAAATTTATGTATATATTGCACATAAATTAGCCCAATTCAAAATTTGGTGCTCAGATCCTGACACAATCTCAGAAATTCCACTATTTTAAACACAGGTGGCTGATGATGGTAACAGATTAAATGAGCAATGGATCGGGTGATTCTAATCTTAAGGGTTCTTTTTTAATCTCTATTGAGAGCCTGGTGTAGGTGGCCCAGCTCCCTCAGCTGTCAACATGGCTAAATTTAAAAATGCTGATTGTGTCAGAACGGATGCTCCCAGTAATCTAAGGGATACATCATTGGATTCAGGATCATTGTCTACATTATGCTGCTCTCAGATGAGGTACCAAAAACCTGCTGACAGACTCCCTTTAACCATGTGGATCCTAATTCCAAGAGTTTGAGATTATCAACACAAAGTTATTTTTTTGTACAGGTGTCCTTACAGACTAAAACAGGGTTTTATTTTTAGTCCTGCATTTGTGAATTCAGGTTTTGCTCTAAATTTTATTGATCATGACTTTGCTATTAACTATGTTTATAATGTCTCTTCCCTTGTTCATCCCAGTCAAGTTTCAGCAATTGATAACTCTCCTGTTTCCCAAAGCCACGTGACGCAGAATGGCTCCTGTTCTTAGGTTGGGGTTGTTTGTATGGTTGTCCTGCCCCCAGTGGGAGGTGCCTGTTTAATGTGTCCCCGTAGGTAGCCTGCCCGTGCTAGTTGTCAAATCCCCGTACTTATACCCGCTCTCTGTACTGTCCCGTGACCTTGTCTTTGTTTCTGTCTAATATTGTCTGTGTACCCATCTGTGTCCTCCAGACCCTGGCTGCACCTTCTGTACTCCAGTGGCTTCTGGAATTGGTCTGCAACAGTCCGCACCAGCTTCTGTCTTGTCAAGTCCAGCTCCTGGTCTCTGTCCTGTGGTGCCAGCTGCCCTGGTATCAGGATCCCTGGGGCTCCCTCGTGGCCGACTACTTATCAGCGATCTGTCTGCTTATACCTTCTGTGGTTGTGGTGAAGTCTCGGTAGCCGCTCAGGTCTGCTTCTCCGGGTCGGTGAATGGTATCGCAGATCAGTGGGTCCACTTCCTCCTCATCTAGTTACCCGGGCATGACACCAAACTCTGTTGTCAAGCAAAAATCAGGGCCAGGTCTAGGGAAAATACTAGCCTGTTTTGGGACATTTGCATTTCCGATTTCACATCTCCCTGGTTTGTCCATCCCCATAAGAGTCTTAGGGTTCAGTCATAACACTGATGTATATACAGCAGTCTTAGTTTCTCCTATGCAATGTAACTAGAAGTCTCAGTGTCTGCTATTTGATACACAAGCCTTAGTGTCTCTTATGTGATTTATGTGCACTTGCCTCAGTGTCTCCTATGTGATGTATATACTGTAGTCCCAGTGTCTCTTATGTGATGTATATGCTTTAGCCCCTGTCTCCTACATGATATATGTGTTCCAGCCCCAGTGTCTTCTAAGTGATGTAAATACTTCAGCCCCAGTGTATACTATATAATGCATATGGTCCAACCCTAGTGTCTTTATGCAATGTTTATGCACCAGCCCCAGTGTATGCTATGTTATGTAATAACCAGCCCCAGTATCTTTACATGATGTTTATGCACCCCCAGTGTATCCAATGTCATGTATATACAGCAGTCTCACTGTTTCCTTTGTGTTATATATACACAAGTCCCTGTGTCTTCTATTTCATGTATACAGCAGACTCAGCGACTCATATTTGATGTATACAGGAGTCTCAGTGTATCCTAGGTGATGTATTCACAGCCGCTTCAGTGTATCCTATCTGATGGATATAGAGCAGTCTCATCACATGTGATATAAATACACCAGGCCCAATGTCTTCTATATGATGTATGTTAACCAAGCACAGTGTCTACTATATGACGTATATGCACCAGCACCAGTGTTTTCTATGTGCTGTAAATACAGCAGGCTCAGTGTCCCTATATGTTATATATATACTTCTTTCTGTCTTGAGTCTCCTATATGATGCATATACAGCGGTCTCAGTGTATCTTTTGTGATGTATATAGCAGTCTAAGGGTCTTCCATGTTATATATAGATCAGTATCAGAGTATGTTTTGTTTTTTATATACAACAGTCTCAGTGTATCCTATGTGATGTATATTCATCAGCCCCAGTGTCTCCTATGTGATGTATATTCATCAGACCCATTGTGCCCTATGTGATGTATATGCACCAATGTCTCCTCTATGATTTATATAAACAATTTTCAGTGTCTAATATCTGATGAATATGATCAAGTCTCAGTGTCTTCTATGAGATGTATATACGCTAGCATCTCCTGTGTGTTGCAAATACACCAGCCCCAATATATATTCACCAACTCTAGTGTCTCCTGTATGTAGTATATCCGTCAACCCCCGTGTCTCCTATGTGCTGCATATGTGACGCCCTGGACTATTCAGGTCGTCACAAGGTTCTGCACAATCTGCCCTTCCTGTGCAGGACTCAAACCCCCATGGTTCTGGGAACCTAACCTGCAGTACTGCTTCCACCAGCATTTACAAATCCTAGATACATCTTGCACCACACCTGTCAGGCACACCAGTGGGCTGCTCAAGCAGGAATAGGGCGCCCACCTAAGGGCCAGGCAGGGAGGTGGGAGGTGTCAAGTCAGTTCAATGGTAGCCCTCGAGCTGTGAGGAGCTCTGAGGAAGCTGGGAGTTGTAGATCCCAAGGGAGAAGTAGACGAGGTTGCAGAAGGTGATCTGGACCTAGAGGAGTCGGACCCCCGGTCGCAGGGGATTGAGGCTAGGTGCCTGGAACCCGAAAAGGAGGATGGTCAGCAGCCTGGTCATATCACCGGTCAGGGACCGAAGGCACGTCGGCGTATACGGAACCTAGGTTGGGGAGAAGCTTCAGGCGACCTGGCAATTAACCTGTGGAGGACAGGGTCTATATGGACTGTTCCCATCAAGCTCAGAGATCGGGGGCACTAGCACAATTAGCGGGATAGGGCTTTCCTAGCAAGCGGCCCAATGAAATCCCAAGCATAAGCTCCTGAGAGCAGGCTCCTTCACTTAGCCACAGTGGGGAACGGGACCCAGAAAGCTCCAAGCTACCGGGCCACTCTGAACAATCTAAATTGCTGCCAGGAGGCAGGTTACAGACCACCAGGCAGTGCTGCAGGAGACGGGACCCGGACGAGCTCCCCTCGAGAGGCAACAGCAGTCAGAGACTTGGTTTACCCTGTTGTCAGGGTCTGCTTCATTGCTGAGTGAGTACCCGACTGACCACTGCACTGTGTCCCCGCATCACCATCCAGAGTCCCGGGGCCTACCCCCACCCCTGGAGGGTATCGCCATCTTGCTGCCCCAGTCCATCACCCCGGGTGCTCCCAACGGCAGCGGCAGTACTCCCAATTACCATACACCACGTGTAGCATCACGAACTATACCAATCCCCTGTAAATACCCCCCTTTTCCAATTGAGTGTAGCCCCCAGCTACGAGTAATCACCACCCCCGGATCCGAGCGGTTCGGTCCGCTGCAGGGGCGGCACACAGATACAGTGTGTCAACCCATATCCTGTCCACGGCAGGGAAGCAGAAAAGATCGGGAACACTCACCAGAACCAGTATACAAGCTGCAAAGCAGAAATATCACTGGCACTGAGCCATAGATAGGGAAGCAATATATAGCGTCCTGGGATCCAGAATGAGGCAAGGGAAGTTAACCTCTGACATGACCAGGCCAGGGATGGGTGTAACCAGCAGCAGGGAAAAGCCAGCCTGGATCATGACAATCTCGCTCTGTTTTCGAGATAAAAATGCTAACTCCGTTGTTTTCCACCAGGTGGCGATATAGGTGATGAGGGATGGCGGGGCCGGTGCAGGGCTTGGTGGGGTGCAGGGACGCGGGG